>NC_135739.1:922500-1240000 GCF_041903045.1 Epinephelus lanceolatus
GCTCAGTGTTCAGTTTATTAGGAACATTCATCTGAATCAATCCAACAATAATCCTCCGTTTCATTTTCAGTTCGTGATGGAACTGTGAGATTATTGACAGGTGTTTCTATTATTTAGTCCAGCCTCAGCGATGTGACCGAAATAACAGAAACACCTGTCAGGATGATGTCACACTGTGATGTGACCGCCTTTAACGTCCTCGTCTGACCTTCAGAATAAAAGCAGTTGAGTCTTCACCGTTTCAGATCTTTAATGTTTAATCAGAGAGATGATGAGCCGCAGTCTTCCTCACTCCAAATAAAAGAAATACAGCTCAAGACATTTTATATTTTACAGTCACGCTCGCTCAGACACAAAAACTCAGACGTTCATCTGTTTATTCGAAGCAGTTTTTCACAGCTGCAGTGTGTTGGACAGAAACCTGCTGCAGATACTTTAATTTAAAAAAATAGAATAAAATAAAGAATAATAATGATAATGAACCAAACCAAAACATGGAGCTTTAACCTGTTCCAGGTCGTGACTAACCATCATTTTGATTGTTGATGATTTCCTCGAAGCATCAGTCAGATGTTTGGTCTGTAAAATGTCAGACAGCGTCCAACAGGACGTCCTCAAACGTCCACAACACAAAAGTCTTCAGTTCACAGAGGAAACGTATACGTATACGTATTCACATTTAAGAAGCTTTTTATTTTTCATCTTAAGAAAAACTCACACCAATCAATCAGTTATCAAATTAGCCTGGGATTAATTTAATATTGATTAATCGATTAATCGTCTCAGCTCTGAACCTGAAACTGCAGAATGAACTGAATGTCTGAATATTTCATATTGATCCTCTCAGGTCGTTTTGAGGCTTCGAGGAATGCGTAATTATTTTTAGATGAATTGATTGATTGTTTTTCAAAGAATCAACGTCTGATCAATATGAAGAGAGATCAATATTCAATATTATATCAATAACTTCAACCAGATGAACTTTCTGTTGATCGACTAATTAATGAATGTAGAAATCTTTTTTTTTTTTCACTTTCCTGTTTTGTGCAGTGACTGAATCATGTTGTGCTTTGTGTCCCTATCGTGTTGCCGTCCCATCGTGTGGACGCAGTTTTTCTTCTGTGTACTTTTACTGCAGTTTTCTGTCCCTGAACTCAAACTGATCTCAGAGCTGCTGCTGCATCTCAGTAAATGAGATTAGGAGGAAATGAATGTTTCTGTGTGGCTGCAAACACACACACACACACACACACACACACACACACACACACACACACACACAAACCTCAAAAATGTTAATGTTGTTAAAGTTTCCTATGAGAAAAATGTCCCAGAATGCAACAGAGACAGAGGGACGGACACAGAGAGAGACACGGAGGAGCTCCTGATGGGTTTAATAAAGAGCCTGAGTGAGTCACACAAACAGGAAAACATGAGTTCATCAGTCAGCGGTCTGCTCCTTCTTCTTCGTCTTCGTCTTCTGCTCCTTCTTCTTCGTCTTCTGCTCCTTCTTCTTCGTCTTCTTCTTCGTCTTCTTCTTCTTCTTCTTCTTCTTCTTCTGCTCCTTCTTCTTCTTCTTCTTCTTCTTCTTCTTCTTCTGCTCCTTCTTCTTCTTCTTCTGCTCCTTCTTCTTTGTCTTCTTCTTCTTCTTCTTCTTCTTCTGCTCCTTCTTCTTCTTCTTCTTCTTCTTCTTCTGCTCCTTCTTCTTTGTCTTCTTCTTCTTCTTCTGCTCCTTCTTCTTCTTCTTCGTCTTCTTCTTCTTCTTCTTCTGCTTCTTCTTCTTCTTCTTCTTCTTCTTCTTCTTCTTCTTCTGCTCCTTCTTCTTCTTCTTCTTCTTCTTCTTCTGCTCCTTCTTCTTTGTCTTCTTCTTCTTCTTCTGCTCCTTCTTCTTCTTCTTCGTCTTCTTCTTCTTCTTCTTCTGCTTCTTCTTCTTCTTCTTCTTCTTCTTCTTCTTCTTCTGCTCCTTCTTCTTCTTCTTCTTCTGCTCCTTCTTCTTTGTCTTCTTCTTCTTCTTCTGCTCCTTCTTCTTCTTCTTCTTCTTCTTCTTCTGCTACTTCTTCTTATTCTTCTTCTTCTTCTGCTCCTTCTTCTTCGTCTTCTTCTTCTTCTTCTGCTCCTTCTTCTTCGTCTTCGTCTCCTCCTCCTGTTTGTTGGAGCTGCAGATCCAGAGTCAGATTTACAGAGGGTCTGAAAAGACGTTTAATGTGAGAAATGTGACGAGCAGGATTAGAACAACTGACCTTCCTCTGACCTTCAATCCTACGGCAACAGATGAGGGTCAGTTTGACTTTGAGTTTGTTTAAATGATGTTCAGAAATCATTTCAGAGCCAGACGTCGTTTCTAAAACTCTGCAGGTGACGTTCAGGTGTGACAACATTTAGAATACATTTGTTGAAGGGTGTGAAACTGAGCGCTCAGAGTTCCCACATTGTGTGTGTGTTCCTGAAGTTACACATGTATAAATAAAGAGGGATTTATACTTGAGCGTTGAACTGACACTGTACCAGCCTGACGTGCACCTCACACAGTTATGTCACATACAGGGTTCCCATGGTCCTGGAATTCCTGGAACAGTCATGGAATTTGTAAGAATCATTGAAAGTTTTGGAAAAGTCCTGGAATTTTGTTGTGTGTGATGAAACTGTTGCCGTAATGTTCTGTTGATAATCTTCACCTAACATCAGAGGAAATTTATTTTGTGTAGCTGTCGATGTGATGTCGCTCTGACATCATCATCATCATCCTCACTGTGACCTCGTCACATGTCCACGTTTGGTCATGGACTTTCCACGTCCACATATGACGTCCAAGGTACCCTGGGTGTGTTGGTTGTTGACGTTCTGGGACGCCGTGTCAACTTCAGCCTGTTACATGCATTGTCTGTTTTCAAAATACACTTCTGTTTTCACAGGAAATGTACAGTTTGATACAGTCTCTTTCAAAATAAAAGCACTACGTCAGTAGAACACCGCTGTCTGTTCCAACATGTCTGGAATTTGATTTGTAGGTCAGAGAATCTCTGCAGAACCACAGTGCTTCATTTATCACCGTGTGTTCTGACACAGCTTCTGCATTTTGAATATTATATTTGACAGTTGTGTGATTTCGATAACATTTCATTTAATTGTGCTGTTGTACCGGAAAGTCCTTCAAAAGACCTTGAATTTGATGTTTAAGAATGTTTTGGGACACTGACTATTTAAAAATGATTTGATGGATTTCACAAAGCGTCTCTGATCAGAACTGTTTCCATAGCAACTGCAGTGGCTGTTTCAACAAAGTTCCTCGGACACTCAGTTTGGGAGGTGTCTCGGTTTTAACTTGTGCTTCCACAGTTCTCACACCAGGCAGGAAAAAGTTGATCGAGGTTTATTGAGAATAAAAAAAACCAAAGCGTCAGGCCGATCTGTCCGGTCCTCTCCTGACTCCAGGTCCTGTTTCTGTAGGCCTATTGCTTGTTATTATACGTCAACACAGCAGAACATGTCAAAAACATATTACGATCCAGATCAGCACAAACGTCATGTCGTCTTTTACACACATTGTTCACGCTCTCCTTATGCCATGCATGATTAACTGCCTTGGTGCACATGCTGCGTCTTTAACCTCCTGGAAGACGCAGAGTCGGTTGCTGGGCGCTGCTCTTGTGCTTTTTTTGTGACAAATTTCAGGAACGTGGCGGCAGGTTGTGACTGAGGTTGCTAAGCGACCATAACAGCACAGTATCACAGCCTGTTTACCTGAAACCCTGAGGTCAGAGCTGATCTACTTCCTGTGTGTCTGTGGGACAGATGTGACGCTCTGACAGCTCTGCACTAACATGATCAACTTCTCCTCCATATTTATCACACACTGATATTTACTGAAGCAGGAAAGACATCTGTGGGCTGTGATTGGTCAGTCCTCGTCACATGACATGTGGTGCACGCTGCTGCCTTCCAAAGATTGAACTCTGTTTGTCTCAGGGAGCAGCTGTTGTGCCCTGAAAAGTAGATGCAGCGTCACTCTGGCGTTTGACTGCGCCTGTCGCGTGGAGGTGGAGCTACATGGCGAAGGAACAACGTCAGGAAGTTTCTGCACCGAAAAATAAAACACAAGAATTAAAAATGATTTTATTTTGATATTTTTTTATTTCAGATGTTTTGTTAAAAAACAAGATGTGTGGTGATGTCGTTGTTCTATAGACCTGTTCTATAGAACAACGACATCAGAGAAACAGTTCAATCAGGAGTTTTTATAGTAACAGAATGTTTATTAACATGTGAACGAATGAATGAGAATGTGGAAAGTCTTTGGTGATTAGACCCCGTAGAGATGGTTTGATTTAAGGAGCCCCCCCCCCCCCAAGGTCTAGACGCTGGAGGTGGTAGAGGTGGTGAAGATGAGATGAGATGAGAGGAAGATGGAGAAGTGCAGATGATCTGGAGGAGTAGAGGAGTGAGTCTTTGAGAGCTTGTCCTGGACTCTGGATACGATGGCTGCGGGTGAGCGGGGTGGAGGAGGGTGCAAAGATTCTGCCTGAAATGACGCTGACAGCAGCAGAAGACAGAGCAGATTTAAAATGTTGCAGTGGCATCCTGATTGGCTGAGAGATCGTGACAAAGTGTGATTGGATAACTAGAGGAGAGAACAGCCACAGTCAGCTGATGAGAGGGAGCAGTGAGGTGAGGAGAGTGGAGAGAATGTGAAAGGGTGAGCACGCGAGAGGTCTTCCTGATTGAACTTACGCTGAGCTTCATGTTAACATGTTGACTTCCTGTGACGTTGTTCTCTGCTTTGAGGCTTCATCAGGTGGTGTGTCCCAGGTGTGTGTCATATCATCTCGTTCACGATAACACTGCTATCACTTTTAATATGATATGAAAAACTCATATTGTCACAATATTTGGACTTGTCGACATATAATGACGTCATACTGTTACCCACGGCAACAACAAGCATGGCTGAGAGCTAAATCCTGATGGACTCCTCTGTGGTTCCAGAAAGAGGAGCAGCTTCAGTAGTGTGGAATAAAGTGTGGCGTCCTGAATGTTTTCCTTCTCTTAGCGCTCAGAGGGAACTCATTCAGCGGCTCCTCTGGCAGCAGCACAGCGTCTCTCCCTCTCCTCTCTGATTCTGTCACAAACCTTTGGTGATGGAAACCTACGTGAATAAACTCCATATATGTGACTGTATCATAACAGCCTGTCACAGGTTACAGCCTGATGGTCAGAGCTGATTTATATATATATAGATCCAAGGGGACATTTGTTTAAATGTGTAATTAGTGCTAGATTTGATTTACTTGAACTATTAATATTGTGACAGAATGTGAATCTGACTCTGAGTTACTGTTGTTGTTCACAAACTAAAGAAATGAAACATCATTTTAGTTTTTACTGAAGATTTGAAGCAAACTGTGAAACTACATCACTGATTCTGTTGCAGTTCTGTCTTCTTAAATTAAGAATAAAATATTGTCATATGGTCAAGAATATCGTTATCACAAAACACCCTGAAATATCCTGATATTATTTTAGGGCCATATCGCCCAGCCCTAAGTTCCCACTGTGTTTCATGCTGCCAGTCCTCCCAGTCCTCCCAGTCCTCCCAGTCCTCCCAGTCCTCCCAGTCACCTGCAGCAGCTTTTTGCAAGACGATATTCAATATATTTCATTTAAATTAAAGTGCTGCGACAAAGTTACAATATAAATCTGACACATGTTTAAAGAAGACGATAACATGAGAAACATGAGCAGTGAACGTGTTTCAGACGAAGAGATCAGATGTTTGATTTCTTCGTGCCGTGTTCGGCTGTGATGTCACAACTTCTTCTTCTTCTGTTGTCACACGTGTCTTTGATCCGTCGGCTTCACGGCGTCTCTCAGTTTGTGGGTTTTGGATGATCACATGATGCTATGAGTGACTGCAGCTCTGCGTCTGATTGGCTCGTCAGTGAGTCTGAACATTAAACACGGTTTATTGTGTGAAACATGAAACACACTGTGTGTGTGTGTGTGTGTGTGTGTGTGAGATCATTCCCATTGTGTTCCTGGAAGTCGGACGTGCAGCTTTAGATGTGGTTTGCAGAGAAACACGCCTCCTCTGGGGTTTTTTTGGTGGTATTTTGGACCAATGAGGCGTCGGCGTGGCGTCAGCAGGGAGAGTTTCTGTCAGAGCCGCTCCTCCAGTTATTTTTATATTCTCTCCTCCTCGTGTCTCAGCACTTCATCATGCTTTCTGCTCCCCGCTCATGCATTTTAATGTCTGACCCACATTTCATCTGCACACACACACACACACACACACACACACCAGGGGAACTTTGAAGTCCTGGCTGGAGCTCAGTGAGGAGGAGGAGGAGGAGGAGGGGGGAGGTGAAGAGCTGCAACCTTTCACTGTGTTCTGATGAAACTGTTGGTGAGCTGCAGAGAGACGAGGTCAGATCAGGAGACGAGCAGTGCGTCGCTGCAACAAACATCACAGTTCATCGCTCTGAGTTAAAGGTCCACCTATTAGCATAGCTTAGCATCCAGGCCTCACAGTCATGGAAAACCTGGAAGAGTCAGGGAATTTCACAGTCTGATTTTCCAGGCCCAGAAAAGTCCTGGAATCAGCAGAAGTCTTTAATTTATTAAACACCTGGAATTTTGTTGTTGTAGTAAAATAAATGTGTAACCTAACGTTGAGTTTGTTTTCTGTCAGTTAGCCGTCGACTCATCTGATGTTTGATACAAAAGAAAAACGTGCCTCATGTCTCTCCTCAGGACAGCCTTCACTCTTCAGATGTTACGTGTACATGTGACAGCATGGTGGCGTCTGTTACAGGAAGTGAGACTCTCCTGCATGTGTGTGTGTAGAAAAGTAACGTAACCTGCCGACACAGCGACACACACACTTTTTCAAAATGAAAATTTAATTCTGTAAAAGTCTAATATTGTACCTGTAGCGCCCGCTCTGCTCTGCGTGGAGGTGCTGCCCAGGTAAATGATTAATATTACAAATTAAAGTTTTTGCAGCCAAATACAATCAAAACATAAATTTCTTTTTCTGTCCATTAGAAACATTTTCTTCAGTAAAACTTGAGATAAACAGACTCAACACTTTATGGTCGCTCAAACAGACACTGACAGAGTTTTACTGTCAGAACACAATTTGCATTAAAAGGTACGTGATACATCCCATAATATCACAGTTTATGTTCCAGCAGAACTCGACGTGTTGCACAAGGTTTAAATCACAGTAATATGGCATCATGGCTGAGGGGCGGTCACAACATGGTGCCGTGGTGTTTCTGCTCCTGAAGTCCTGAAACGTGTCAAAACAAACGAACGAAAAGATCCAGTGACAAGAAATAAATTCAGACAGTGAGACGTTCATCGAACCTGCGCAGAGATCTGTCACTTCCTGTTTCAGACGGTTCTGTGGTCAGACACATTTTCACACGAGGCCGAGCGAAGATATCGTCTGCAGACATTTATATAAGAATTATATGAAATAAACAATCAGCTCCAAACACACAGAGACTCAGATCATTAATTATGAATGAGTGACTGAGTGAATGAGTGAAAGACTTTATTTCAAATATATATATTTCGAAATAAAGAAAATAAAAAATAAAAACAAACAAACAGCAGTGTCTGGAGAGAAGCAGGTAGAAGTGGAACTTAAACGTCCTGCCTCTTTCTGACATTTCTTCTTTGATTCAAAATTATTTCAACAAATTCTCAAATTTATTTACAACTGATATAAAACTGTGTGCGGTCTGTTCACCACCCAGCTCAATATATAAGAAATAAACCCAGTTTAATCTGTTAATGAACTCTGCAGTCGTCTGCTGCTTCAAACCATCATTATTATTATTATTATTATTATTATTATTGTTGTTTATTATTTTTGTTGTTGTTGTTATTTTGCTGCTGAGTGTTTTTAACAGAATCTTTGTTCAGTCTGGAGATTTAATTTCCTGTAAATCAGAAATCCTCTGATATGGTGAAACAAACTGAATCGACTGACCGTGATGATGTCACAGACTGACAGATAATTACATCATGTTTTATTTCACTCCTTCATCACTGTTTAAGACGAGACATGTTTATTTCTTCAGCACATTTTAGCATCAAGGCGAATCAGAGTTCTCTACATCAAATATCAGAAACACACTTTATAAAAGGACATTTAAAAACAGTTTATTAAAGAACGAGAGAAAAGACATTTAAAAACAGACTGATTCAAGTTCCGGTACAGCTTAAGAGATGAAAAGATGTTTTTGCACATTTAGATTTAAAAGAAGAAAGAAAAATGAGGTAAGAACAGTTTAGATATGCAGCAGAGGGTTTGTAAAAATAATATTAAAGTTTATTTATATGTCACGTTTCATACAATAAATGCAGCACAAAGTCCTGACAGTAAGGGCAGTATAAGCTCTGAGTGCTTCACATGAAAACAGACATAATGACCACAGAACAGACAAACAAGGTGATTTAATATAAAAGGACATTTGAGACAGTTTAAAACATGAATTAACTGATTCATTAAAATCACAGAGCTGTAAAACTATAAATTATAAAATCAAGTAAGAGTTTAAAAGAGTTGCAGCAGCGTGAAGCGTAAACACAGATAGTTTCAGACTGTACGAGGACGTCAGAGCGAGTTAAAGTCTAAAGTGAACAGATATGTTTTTAGCTTTCTGTTGAAAATATTCAGCGAGCAGCTTCTCTGATATCTGTGTTTTCAGTAGCTTTGAGGCGTCACTGACAAAGGCTGCATCCCTCATCTTCCTCCAATAAACCAGCAGCAGATGATCGCAGTGTTCTTGGAGGCAAATAGTTACCAAGGGAGTTAGTGATGTAGCTCAGTCCCAGCCCGTGGAGGGCTTTGTATACAAGGAGGAGGAGCTTAACCCTATGGTCCTGAACGACGCATAGTGTGTCCAAATTCACACCTGTTATTCTCTGTGGCTTTTCCCCGCCACCGTGCGTCATAGCAAGAAGCCACGCATATCACGTGAAACAGCAGAATCATAGCTTTCCGACAAGAACAAGCACTTGTTGGTAGTCCAATGTTTTCACAGCGAAAAAAAATGATAAATTTACACTAAAATTATGTATAACAGAGCTTTCATACAGCTTTGCACACACATTACTGTTGGATGGATTACTCATGAATGCAGCATCGCACAGAAATGCCACGCATATCACATGAAAGCGCAGGAGCAGAGCTTTCCAGAGATATCACACACATCATTGTACTGTCATCAAATCACGCTATAAATCCATCTACAAAATAAAAACTTGACAAATTTCTTTACAACCCATTATACAGATCTTGTTATCAGTCACTTCATATAGTGAGGAATATCGTATCTTACCACGTCTTAGGCTTGTGTGTGTTTCTCCCTGTCTATCCACATTTGTAGTCCGGCTTTCAAGATGCAAATATCTCCATATTGTCCAGTTGACACTCCATCAAACTTTGTATGACAAGACCAGCCACTTCACCTTTGTGCACCCAGACAACTGCAGCCTAATTATGCATGCTGACAGGGCCGTAGTCACCATATACATTGAGGGGGACATGTGGCCCCCCCCAGTGCCCAAAATGTCCCCCAATATATAAGTGAAACTGAAAAACAACAACAAACTTTGTTTACTGCAAACAAAGTGGCAAATATTATCTTGGAGGACATCATTGCACTTGGTTGACTATTTTTCTATGATCTTAGTAAATATGTATGTGTGATGTAAATACTGCATGTTTCCTTCAGATAAAACACATTTTTGACTTGTGAATGAGTCAATGGAATTTCTTGCAATAATGAAAAAATACTGGCAATCATGTCCGCCTGGCACAAACCACATGTTTTGGACAGCTGTGAAGTGACAGAATGTCCCACCATCATGGTTCTTATATTGCCAGATTCCAGAGAGTCTCCCCTCTTCAGATATGGCAGAATATGTCAACTTCCAACTTGCTATGGTGAGATACATGTAAAAATGTAAGAATTTAGTAACACGGATTTGTTTTTTTTTCATTGATATAAAAATTAATATAAAATACAGGCACATAGAAGGACATGAAATGATGGCAAATCTGGTTAGCTCAGATTGTCCTGAAAAAAACAAGATATAGCATGTGTATGTAGCCTTTATAATGACTGTGATATGAGCTTAAAAGTAAAGGCAGTAAAAATACCCCAAAAAGGCCTAGGGCCCATAGGGTTAAGATGACCTGTTAATGTAACAGGAAGTCAGTGCAGAGCAGCTCAGACTGGCCTCATGTGCTCTGTCCTCTTGGTTCTGCTTAAAGTTAATGAATTCATTGATGAGGTCAAAGAGGTCAGAAATAACACATGAATTCTTCCTGCTGCTTTTTGAACATGAGAGATTTAATTTTCTGTTTTATATTTTTGAAATAAATACCAGTCAATCACTGAATCAGTCCACTGATCATCACGCAGCTGATCGTCCCACAGCTGATCGTCACACAGCTGATCGTCACACAGCTGATCGTAACACAGCTGATCGTAACACAGCTGATCGTAACGCAGCTGATCGTCCCACAGCTGATCGTAACACAGCTGATTGTAACACAGCTGATCGTAACACAGTTGATCGTCCCACAACTGATCGTCACGCAGCTGATTGTCACACAGCTGATCGTCACACAGCTGATTGTAACACAGCTGATCGTAACACAGTTGATCGTCCCACAACTGATCGTCACGCAGCTGATTGTCACACAGCTGATCGTCACGCAGCTGATCGTAACGCAGCTGATCGTCACACAGCTGATCGTAACGCAGCTGATTGTCCCACAGCTGATCGTAACGCAGCTGATCATAACGCAGCTGATCATAACGCAGCTGATCATAACGCAGCTGATCGTCCCACAGCTGATCGTAACGCAGCTGATCATAACGCAGCTGATCGTCCCACAGCTGATCGTAATGCAGCTGATTGTAACGCAGCTAATCGTCACACAGCTGATCGTCCCACAGCTGATCGTAACACAGCTGATCGTCCCGCAGCTGATCGTAACGCAGCTGATCGTCCTACAGCTGATCATCACACAGCTGATCTCCCACAACTGATCGTCACGCAGCTGATTGTCACGCAGCTGATCGTCACACAGCTGATTGTAACACAGCTGATCGTAACACAGCTGATCGTCCCACAACTGATCGTCACGCAGCTGATCGTCACACAGCTGATCGTAACGCAGCTGATCGTCCCACAGCTGATCGTAACGCAGCTGATCGTAACACAGCTGATCATAATGCAGCTGATCGTCCCACAGCTGATTGTAACGC
This sequence comes from Epinephelus lanceolatus, assembly GCF_041903045.1. NCBI lineage: Eukaryota > Metazoa > Chordata > Actinopteri > Perciformes > Serranidae > Epinephelus > Epinephelus lanceolatus. The sequence goes on from NC_135739.1 coordinate 933,792, forward strand.
AGCTGATCGTCACACAGCTGACCGTCCCACAGCCGATTGTAACGCAGCTAATCGTCCCACAGCTGATTGTAACGCAGCTGATCATCCTACAGCTGATCGTAACACAGCTAATCGTAACACAGCTGATCTTAACACAGCTGATCGTCCCGCAGCTGATCGTAACGCAGCTGATCGTCACACAGCTGATCGTCACACAGCTGATCTCCCACAGCTGATCGTAACACAGTTGATCGTCCCACAACTGATCGTCACGCAGCTGATCGTCACACAGCTGATCGTAACGCAGCTGATCGTAATGCAGCTGATCGTCACACAGCTGATCGTAACGCAGCTGATTGTCCCACAGCTGATCGTAACGCAGCTGATTGTAACGCAGCTGATCGTCACACAGCTGATCGTCCCACGGCAGATTGTAACGCAGCTGATCGTAACTCAGCTGATTGTAACGCAGCTGATCGTTACGCAGCTGATCGTAACGCAGCTGATCGTAACACAGCTAATCGTCCCACAGCTGATTGTAACGCAGCTGATCGTCCTACAGCTGATCGTAACACAGCTAATCGTCCCACAGCTGATCTTAACACAGCTGATCGTCCCGCAGCTGATCGTAACGCAGCTGATCGTCACACAGCTGATCGCCCACAGCTGATCGTCACACAGCTGATCGTCCCGCAGCTGATTGTCCCGCAGCTGATCGTCACGCAGCTGATCGTCACACAGCTGACCGTCACACAGCTGATCTTAACACAGCTGATCGTCCCGCAGCTGATCGTCACGCAGCTGATCGTCACACAGCTGACCGTCACACAGCTGATCTTAACACAGCTGATCGTCACACAGCTGATCGTCACACAGCTGATCGCCCACAGCTGATTGTGACACAGCTGATCGTCACACAGCTGCGATTTTAAAATGATTTTTAAAGGAAAGTTCCAGTTCGTGTCGATCAGACCTGAAAACACTGAAACAGCTGTGGTGATGATTTCAATAATCACATGATGCTGTCACGCCTGCACGATCAATAACGTCTGTTTATGTTTGCCTGTGATTATTTATCTGGATGTGAACGATCAGTTGGAATTTGAGTGTGACGGTTGGACGTCAGAGTTTTTCTGAAGTGACTGATTTAAACATTAAAACAGTGGCGGCAGCTTCAGGAGGTCACAGAGCTGACCTGCATCACAGATCAATATCATATTTATTTATTAATAAGCTCCTATTTGTTTAACGTGTTGACGTTCAGTCACAGGAAGCTGATTTAAACTCTGTGTGGGATTCTGATATTAAAAGTTATTTTCCTCCATCATAATTTGAAACTGAGTGTGGAAACAGACGCAGATTATTTTTGAGTGTAAATATTAATCTGTAGTTTATCTGTGAACTCTCACTGAGATTAAGGACGAAGTGTTTTTAGATTGTAATTTCATCTGAACATCATCAAGTTGAAGCAGCGTCACATATGAATTTATTTTCACCTCAGTCTGATTGGCTCGTCGTGTCCTGATGACGACTCGTCCTTTGATAGAAAAAATCCTGTCGTCTCATTAAAACACTTTATCATCGGATCAATATTTATATTGATGACATCACGAAATCACAGCTGGTGGTGGTGTCACGAAGAAATGACTCTTCACTCTTTAAACCTGCCGACAGTTTTCACGTTTGAAACAAAAAGGAGCCGAGACAACGGAGACGTTCAGAAACATAATAATTATTATTTATGTCATTGTGTTTATTCCTCAGAGTCCGACAGGAAGAAACAAACAGAATCTGAAAAACACAGAAATGAGTCAAATTTAAATTTCAGCTTAAAATTTAAGTTATTTTGTTTTCTGTGACGACTCAGCGTGTCACTTCCTGTTTTAACTCAGGATCAGCTGACAGGAAGTACTGGATAGAAATGTTTAATAAAACTGAAAAAATGTCAAAAGTTAAACAACACAAACAAACAAACAAACAAACAAACAAACATCAGATTCGCGTTGATTCTGGTTTGTGGTCTTTCTGATTTGATGAACATGACGTGTTGAACATCATGAACAGACGTGACGGCGTGCTGTCATGTGATCAGTCAGTGTATGATGGTCAGACTGTTACATGACCATAAAACTGGTTCACATGTCTCAGTCTGATGACATCACACATACATCATCAGCTCTGACGTCTCTGTGTCCGTGTTCATGCTGAGGCTTCACCACATGAAGCGGCGTCCCAAACCAACTAATGAGGAGAGGAAGTGCGTCATAAAACGCTCCGACTGCGAGCTGACTGTCTGCAGCACAGAGCTGCGTTCACCATGACGACGCTCCGCACACATAAAGTTCCCCATCACAAACACAGGATGGTTTGAGACGGTATGAGTTCAGACAAATTAATTAATCTGAAAACAATCAAAATAGCAAACTGATGAAAGAAATGAAAGATGATGTCATCAGAGACTAAACGGTGACGATGACACAAAGGAATGAAAAAATATAAATAAGACCATAAGTTGATTAAAGTCTTTACTGTGTAACAGTAGGGCTATGAAGGGTTAATCTTGGTGACCCTCCTCTGGTCTGTGGAAAACTGCTCCGACATGTTTCCTCAAACATCACTCAGACTTGATTCCACAAAGACTCGCAGACATGGTGCGACGGGTCACAGAGAGACGACAGCAGCAGTTTAGTTGTTGGTGTCAAACATGTCTGCATCTCTCCGCCCAGCGTCTCCTCCACCTGCTGATGACGTCAGCTCAGATCCTACATCACGTTAGAAACGTTGATATGACACGTATGAAACGTCCAAATGTTATGTATCTGTGGTTTGTAGAAATGCCACATTTTCCTCTGGTGAGCGTGCGGGACAAAATGTTAAACTGTAGTGTGACATCATAGTGTGACATCATGGCGTGATGCTGTAACCTGACGCAGCCTCACATGTGGCGGCTGTCAGGGTCTGTACTCCTTTCCTCCATCTTGGCTCTGATTGGTCCGTGGGGACCTGGTGGAGGGACCTGGAGGTTTGTGGAGCTCAGAGCAGATGGTGACCTTTGACCCTTAGAGACAGAGTCAGGTTACATGAGGGTCCTCTGAGCCCTGAGCGCAGACTGTCAGGCTGTCAGTCACATGGTCACATGACATGTGTTTCCTACAGAGTGTAACTCTTATTTCTCGTCTGTAACGACTCATCAGGTGATGAAATAAAGTTTGATTTGAATAACTGATGAATAATAATGATCATGTGCCGTCGCTGTCTGGGATGAATTTTAAATATTTTGTTACAGTTTGTTTAACTCTGACTTCCTGTCTGAACCAATCAGAGGACTTTATTTTGTAGAATCAAACTGCCTTTGGAGAACGTGAATGTGTTGAGACTTGACTTCTCATGTTCCTCATGTTCCTCATGTTCGACATGTTCCTCATGTTCCTCATGTTCGACATGTTCCTCATGTTCCTCATGTTCGACATGTTCCTCATGTTCCTCATGTTCGACATGTTCGACATGTTCGACATGTTCCTCATGTTCCTCATGTTCGACATGTTCCTCATGTTCCTCATGTTCGACATGTTCCTCATGTTCGACATTTTCCTCATGTTCCTCATGTTCGACATGTTCCTCATGTTCCTCATGTTCGACATGTTCCTCATGTTCCTCATGTTCGACATGTTCCTCATGTTCGACATGTTCGACATGTTCCTCATGTTCGACATGTTCCTCATGTTCTTCATGTTCGACATGTTCCTCATGTTCCTCATGTTCGACATGTTCCTCATGTTCCTCATGTTCGACATGTTCCTCATGTTCGACATGTTCCTCATGTTCCTCATGTTTGACATATTCCTCATGTTCCTCATGTTCGACATGTTCCTCATGTTCCTCATTTTCCTCATGTTCGACATGTTCCTCATGTTCGACATGTTCTTCATGTTCGACATGTTCCTCATGTTCCTCATGTTCGACATGTTCCTCATGTTCGACATTTTCCTCATGTTCCTCATGTTCCTCATGTTCGACATGTTCCTCATGTTCCTCATGTTCGACATGTTCCTCATGTTCCTCATGTTCCTCATGTTCGACATGTTCGACATGTTCCTCATGGTCGACATGTTCCTCATGTTCTTCATGTTCGACATGTTCCTCATGTTCCTCATGTTCGACATGTTCCTCATGTTTGACATGTTCCTCATGTTCCTCATGTTCGACATGTTCCTCATGTTCCTCATGTTCCTCATGTTCGACATGTTCGACATGTTCCTCATGTTCGACATGTTCCTCATGTTCGACATTTTCCTCATGTTCCTCATGTTCGACATGTTCCTCATGTTCCTCATGTTCGACATGTTCCTCATGTTCGACATGTTCCTCATGTTCCTCATGTTCCTCATGTTCGACATGTTCTTCATGTTCGACATGTTCCTCATGTTCCTCATGTTCCTCATGTTCGACATGTTCCTCATGTTCCTCATGTTCGACATGTTCTTCATGTTCGACATGTTCTTCATGTTCGACATGTTCTTCATGTTCGACATGTTCCTCATGTTCCTCATGTTCGACATGTTCCTCATGTTCGACATTTTCCTCATGTTCCTCATGTTCGACATGTTCCTCATGTTCCTCATGTTCGACATGTTCCTCATGTTCGACATGTTCCTCATGTTCCTCATGTTCCTCATGTTCGACATGTTCTTCATGTTCGACATGTTCCTCATGTTCCTCATGTTCCTCATGTTCGACATGTTCCTCATGTTCCTCATGTTCGACATGTTCTTCATGTTCGACATGTTCCTCATGTTCCTCATGTTCGACATGTTCCTCATGTTCGACATGTTCCTCATGTTCCTCATGTTCCTCATGTTCGACATGTTCCTCATGTATGAGCATATAACTCCCATGTTGGCCTCTCTTCATTGGCTCCCTGTCCAGGTTAGAGCTGATTTTAAGGTGCTGTTAATGACATATAAAACTTTAAATGGTCTGGCACCTTCTTACCTGACAGAACTCGTTGATTTTTATTTGCCCACGCAGTCTCTTTGCTCTCGGGGGAGTGGTCGTCTGTGTGTCCCATAGGTCAAAAAGAAGACTGTCGGTGAGCGGGCACACCGACACTGTGGAACAGCCTGCCTCTTGAAATTAAACAGGTTTGCTCGATTGAGGTCTTTAAAGCAAAGCTTAAGAACCACTTGTTTATTGCTGCGTACGTATTGAGTCTTAGCTAGCTTGCTTTTTCTTTTTTTTATGGTGTCCTGTTTTAAATTGTCTTTGTGTTTTTACAAGTGTTGTGTATGTTTTTACTAAATTCACCTGTACAGCACTTATGATAAGAGTGACAGACAGATAAATGTATTATTATTTATCCAGAGGAATTGCTGTGATAAAGACGATCAGTCAAGTGTAAGAAACTAAACATTACAGCCCAGAGACAATAAAGAGTCACCTGAGAGAAGCTCCGCCCACTGCATGTCTGTCATCTAGGTGCTCAGCTGTTTAGTCTCTGCTGTGCGTGTGTGCGTGTGTGTGCGTGTGTGTGTGTGTGTGTGTGTGTGTGTGTGTGTGTTTTAACAGGATTAGCCTGCAGCAGCTCAGGTGTCTCTCTAACAGGATTACTGCGTCCTCCTGAGTTCACTGACGGAGCGTTAATCCCAATTATCCACCGCCGCAAACAAAAGAAGATGTTTGTTTGTGGATGGAGACACAGAGGGGAGGGATTCAGGGCGGGTGGTGTTTAACACCCCCGCCTCCACCTCCTTCAGGTGGTTCAGCGTAACCAAACACACACAGCGCTCTCTGTGATCTGGCTCCCGATTGGCCCTCCTGCAGGTGGGAGGGGCCTGTTGCTGCAGGTTCAGGTCCCGGCGGTCCAGCTGTGTTTAACTCCTTCATCTCGTGAGAGGCCGTTTCCTGCCCGCAGGATTCAAACCTGCTGCTCTTCTTCTTCACTTCCTGTTCCTGTGTGACCGCAGTTCATCCTGCAGCTCAGCCGCTCGCTCACAGAGAGGAAAGATTATTGAACAATTGAGTGTTTTTTATTCTGTTTCAGAATAAAGTTATTGTTATGTCTAGGGCCCGACTGATATGGATTTTTTGGGGCCGATGCTGATTCCGATATTATGGAATAAAAAAATCTGATAACCAATATATCGGCGGATTAAATTTTTATGTTTTTCAATTTAAAAAACCCCGAAATACCTGCTTTTGATGGCTTAAATATAGTTCAAACACTCGTTACAAAGATATAAATTGAAGGAAGAACATTTTACTATTTTCAAAATAATCATGCAGAGTCTATATGAATTAAGACATTCACATGTATGTTCACAGCACCAGAGTTCTTCTTATTATTGCCAATTTAACAGAAGTAGGTTACAGTGCAAAAAGTAACTCAAGGACATTATTTCTAAGTAAAACACCATATTCCCTGCATTTTATTAGTGATGAAAATATAAGTGTTAACATTGGTGTCAATCGGCAAACTTTTGGCCAACTAAATCGGTTGGGCCCTAGTTACGTCAGTTATTGATACATCACAGTTGCTCTGATCAAAGCACAGAGAATTATGTAGAAACAAGACTACTGTAAAAATATAAAATAAAAAACAGGTGCATTATATTTCAGTGTTTAACACTAGTATGTAAAATATTTCAAAATATAGAATATGTTAAATATGTTCAGATTGTAAAGTTTTAGAAATATAAAGATATGTGTGTATTATGCTACAGTGAACAACACAGCGTATACACACAGAAATAGAATGAGAAATATGTGCTTCATATTTTAAATATACAGTAGAGTGATGTTGTGAGTTTAAATCAGGATCATGATGTAAACTACAAAATGACATTAGCATAAATGCCGTTCTGCAGGATGTCTGTCTGTGAAGGGTTTTGGGAAAACTGTTTATACGAGATGAAGACTGTATTTTTTTAATTAACATAAAACTTCCCATAGACATTTTTTTAACAAGAATTTCTCAGATTTATTTATTAAAAAAATAAATAAATTGAAGAATGACCCAAACGGAGACAGGGAGTTTAATAATTAAATACAAACTGTATAATCAAAGAGAGTCTGACAGGAAATGGAAGATTTTCACACTGTAAATCAAACTGGAAATCATTATTATCATTATTACTATTATTATTATTTATTATTATTATTATTATTATAATTATTCATTAGTATATACAAATAAAGCTTTGAAAAAAAAAACAGAAAAGATTAAAGTTTAAGAGCGACATTTTTAATTTAACCCTGCGGCAGATGGACTCACTGCTGAACCTGGTCTGACGTGAATCTGAATCTCCAACCTGAAACCTGATCCCCGCAGAGCCTCATGATCCAGACTCTTCAGGGTTAAAGCTGCAGTTGCTAACTTTGTGTCAAATTTCTATTTGAATTCAATTTTATTTATAAAGCCCAATATCACAAATCACAATTTGCCTCACAGGGCTTTACAGCATACGACATCCCTCTGTCCTTATGACCCTCACAGCTGATCAGGAAAAACTCCCCAAAAAACCCTTTAACGGGGAAAAAAAACGGTAGAAACCTCAGGAAGAGCAACTGAGGAGGGATCCCTCTTCCAGGACAGACAGATGTGCAATAGATGTCATACAGAACAGATCAACATGATAAATATTCAGAGATGAATTTACTGTCAGTATTTTCACACAGCTTATCATGAGAGAGATCATCTGTTAAAAATCACAGAACAACCAATCAGAGCTGAGGAGGCTGTGACACAGCTGTCAGTCACTGCTGACGCACGGAGGTCAAACTGTCAAAGCCATCAGCGCCGATCAAACATGAATCAACACTCTGTCACTGCGGTGATTATTTGTTTCCTCAGGTGTTTTCACAAACAGATTTTACGACTGTTCAGCCGTAACATGAGAGTCTGTGACCCGGTCGCCATGTTGGAAGCAATCCAGCTGAAACAAAGCCCCGCCCACCAGACAGACCAACGTCATCATGTTACAGCTGAACAGTCACTGCAGTATGTTGAATATCAGCTGATCAGACGGGATCGATTGGCAGCTCTGACTCTCAGCTGATCACTGAGTTTTGCATCAGTAATCAGCAGTGAAGGTCAGTGTCAGTCAGCTCCACAATGTGCTGATGAATGAGGTGCACCTGAACTCACCACAGAGATTTCAGAGGCTGACCAGACCCTGAACACACCATCGAGATGTTCACGGTCACATTCAGGAGTGGTTCATTTGTTTCCTAAAGTTTTTAACACAACAGGGGCTGTTTGTTTTGTGTGTGTGTGTGTGTGTGTGTGTGTGTGTGTGTGTGTGTGAGAGAGAGATTAATTTGCACGTCATTATATTTTTCAAACTGTTGTTGATGTCACAAGTACTTTAACATAGAACTTGAATGTTATACAGCAAATGGCGACATCATTTTTTGGAGGGAGGTTATCGGGGCGGCTGTGGCTCAGAGGTAGAGCGGGTCGTCCACCAATCGAAAGATCAGCAGTTCGATCCCGGGCTCCTCTAGGCTGCATGTCGAAGTATCCTACAACCCCAAATTGCTCCCGATGGCTGTTCCATCGGTGTGTGAGTGTGTTAAAACTGAGTAGCAGGTGGCACCTTGTATGGCAGCCTCAGCCACCAGTGTATGAATGTGTGTGTGAATGGGTGAATGTGACTCGTAGTGTAAAAAGCGCTTTGAGTGGTCACTAGATGACTAGAAAGGTGCAGGTACAAATGCAGGTCCATCCATGCAGGTCCATTTGATTGTAACCAATCACAACGCACCACACGGTGCAGCGCAGACGTCACGTCCCCAGACCTGTTGCAGCTGTCACTAACTCACATCACAGCCGGTATGAACAGTTTAAATATTGGTGTCATTATTCCTCCCACACAGATCACATGCATCAGACGGTGAACGACGAAAATATTCAAACATTTAGAAGAAGATTAGTTTATCATACAGACACAGTTATGACAGCATCAGAAATAACATCAGTCATCTTCATCAGCTGAGACAAAACTTTATCAGTGCGTTTGTTTTAATAATTTGAATTTTTATTTATTTTATTTTAACTGGAGGGAAAATACCTGAAAAAAAAACAACTCTCTGTTTGAGAGAAGAATAAAATGTTTTGATTCAGGAGTTCATAATTTCCAGATAATTTCCACAGGAAGTGAGTGTGTGATTAAAGGTAAAATACAGACCGTATTAGTACATAAAAAATGATTAATGTTGAGTGTCAGCAGTGTAACTCACAGCCAGTCAGCTGAACATGAAAACACAGAGTTTATATTTTTCACATATTTCAAACAAATGACATTTTTCTCTTCAGGAAACTTAGCTTTATTTTATTAATCTTTTATTAAGTTGAGAAGGTCCCACTGAGATACACCCTCTCTTCTCCTGGGAGTTCTGCTCCAGACGGCGACATCATCACTTTCACATCATCTCTAACAATTAGAAGTAATTAGAAAATAACAGAACTGTCAAATAACCTGTCTGTAAAGTTTTTAAAGATCAGCTGAGGACGAGACAGATGAGGAGACGTGATTCGGTCTTCACCTGGACATTTATTCAGTTATTCTGCGGAAATATTGGAAAATCAGAACTGAAACAATATAATGAAAACATGTATATAGATTTTATAATATTAATATATAACCTGTAGTTATGAACTGTTTCAACATGAAATATAATCTTTAAATGTTCCTGAATCAGTGATTATAAAACAAGTTTCAGCTGAAATCAGCAAATATTATCAGTATTATATATATTAGTGTTATATGTTATCAGTGTTATATATATTAGTGTTATATGTTATCAGTGTTATATATATTAGTGTTATATGTTATCAGTATTATATATATTAGTGTTATATGTTATCAGTGTTATATATATTAGTGTTATATGTTATCAGTATTATATATATTAGTGTTATATGTTATCAGTGTTATATATATTAGTGTTATATGTTATCAGTGTTATATATATTAGTGTTATATGTTATCAGTGTTATATATATTAGTGTTATATGTTATCAGTGTTATATACAGTACAGGCCAAAAGTTTGGACACACCTTCTCATTCAATGCGTTTTCTTTATTTTCATGACTATTTACATTGTAGATTCTCACTGAAGGCATCAAAACTATGAATGAACACATGTGGAGTTATGTACTTAACAAAAAAAGGTGAAATAACTGAAAACATGTTTTATATTCTAGTTTCTTCAAAATAGCCACCCTTTGCTCTGATTACTGCTTTGCACACTCTTGGCATTCTCTCCATGAGCTTCAAGAGGTAGTCACCTGAAATGGTTTCCACTTCACAGGTGTGCCTTATCAGGGTTAATTAGTGGAATTTCTTGCTTTATCAATGGGGTTGGGACCATCAGTTGTGTTGTGCAGAAGTCAGGTTAATACACAGCCGACAGCCCTATTGGACAACTGTTAAAATTCATATTATGGCAAGAACCAATCAGCTAACTAAAGAAAAACCAGTGGCCATCATTACTTTAAGAAATGAAGGTCAGTCAGTCCGGAAAATTGCAAAAACTTTAAATGTGTCCCCAAGTGGAGTCGCAAAAACCATCAAGCGCTACAACCAAACTGGCACACATGAGGACCGACCCAGGAAAGGAAGACCAAGAGTCACCTCTGCTTCTGAGGATAAGTTCATCCGAGTCACCAGCCTCAGAAATGGCAAGTTAACAGCAGCTCAGATCAGAGACCAGATGAATGCCACACAGAGTTCTAGCAGCAGACCCATCTCTAGAACAACTGTTAAGAGGAGACTGCGCCAATCAGGCCTTCATGGTCAAATAGCTGCTAGGAAACCACTGCTAAGGAGAGGCAACAAGCAGAAGAGATTTGTTTGGGCCAAGAAACACAAGGAATGGACATTAGACCAGTGGAAATCTGTGCTTTGGTCTGATGAGTCCAAATTTGAGATCTTTGGTTCCAACCGCCGTGTCTTTGTGAGACGCAGAAAAGGTGAACGGATGGATTCCACATGCCTGGTTCCCACTGTGAAGCATGGAGGAGGAGGTGTGATGGTGTGGGGGTGTTTTGCTGGTGACACTGTTGGGGATTTATTCAAAATTGAAGGCACACTGAACCAGCATGGCTACCACAGCATCCTGCAGCGACATGCCATCCCATCCGGTTTGCGTTTAGTTGGACCATCATTTATTTTTCAACAGGACAATGACCCCAAACACACCTCCAGGCTGTGTAAGGGCTATTTGACCAAGAAGGAGAGTGATGGAGTGCTGCGGCAGATGACCTGGCCTCCACAGTCACCGGACCTGAACCCAATCCAGATGGTTTGGGGTGAGCTGGACCGCAGAGTGAAGGCAAAGGGGCCAACAAGTGCTAAACACCTCTGGGAACTCCTTCAAGACTGTTGGAAAACCATTTCAGGTGACTACCTCTTGAAGCTCATGGAGAGAATGCCAAGAGTGTGCAAAGCAGTAATCAGAGCAAAGGGTGGCTATTTTGAAGAAACTAGAATATAAAACATGTTTTCAGTTATTTCACCTTTTTTTGTTAAGTACATAACTCCACATGTGTTCATTCATAGTTTTGATGCCTTCAGTGAGAATCTACAATGTAAATAGTCATGAAAATAAAGAAAACGCATTGAATGAGAAGGTGTGTCCAAACTTTTGGCCTGTACTGTATATTAGTGTCATATGTTATCAGTGTTATATATATTAGTGTTATATGTTATCAGTGTTATATATATTAGTGTCATATGTTATCAGTGTTATATATATTAGTGTTATATGTTATCAGTGTTATATATATTAGTGTTATATGTTATCAGTGTTATACGTTATCATACATATATATCATATATATTATATATATTGGTATATCTATAAATATTAGTTATATTCATATATTATACTTAAATATATAATTATATAACTATATATATATGTATGTTGTATTTGGTGTTGAGCTGAGGTTTGAGGAGTGTTTCTATGAGGTGAACAAAGGCGGTCCTCCAGCCGTCGACCTGACTGGTTTTATTTCGGTGTATTTTCCTGAATCTGGTTTTGACATTGATGTGAAGGTGGATTTTAATGAGGAGCGTTTGAATTCTGCCTGGTGACAGCCCAGCGGGGCGGGTGGAGTGATGGTGGTGGAGGTGGAGGTGGGGAGGGGGGTTGTTTGGCTCTTTTTGAAGCCTCTTCATGTGTTCACCCCCACCCTCATCCTCCTCCATCCTGTCCCCGCCCCTGAAGGTTAATTAAAGTCCTCGGAGCTGATCTGAGGCCAGTCTGGATCACTCCTCCTCCTCCTCCTCCTCCTCCTCCTGCTCTTCTTCATGTGCTGTATGAAGCAGGTGTAGAAGCAGCAGAAGCGTCTGTAAAGTCCTGAACTCAGAGTCTGACTGATGATCAGCTGCAGCTTCGTCCTCCACATTCAGCCATCAGACCTTCTGTTGTTTCAAAGCTTCTTCTTCTTGGTTTCTGGTTCTGTCGGTTCTTCTTCCCTTTTCTGAAACGCTGTGACATTTATCCTCCGCCCGTTAGATAAAGGTGGAGGAGGTCTGAACCTGTATCTGTCTCACCGCTGCACTTCCTGTCTGTTTCACATGATACACCCAGAATAATACGTTATGGTTCAAGTGGACCACTTGTGTTACTGTGCCATTATATTATATCACCATTATATCAGTGACATAAGGTGGTCTCACAGTGACTACATATTTAGCTTAGCGCTATTAACAGGTAGTCATCCTGACATCTCTTTGAGTTTTATTTGAATCCTGAATCTGTACTGAACACAGAGAGACACTGTGACACACACACACACACACACACACACACACACACACACTCACACACACACACACACACACACACACACACACACACAGCTGCTGACTCAGCTGTTTCTGATGAGCTGCTCTGACCGCACTGTAAAAAATAATGTGAAATTACTAAATTTAAATCTGCACTGAAACCAGACACACACACACACACACACACACACACACACACACAGACGTGTCCTGAAATAGTCTGGATACATAATAAAACCTCTGCTCTTTATAACGAGTGAAACACAGTAAGAATACAACATGTGTGTTTCCTGCTGTACAGCTGCCGTCGCTCTGCTGGTTTATGGTCGTTTAGTTTTTTTCATGTTATATTCATATAAGTGTTCAGCAGTGTGTGTGGATTATATTCATATATATATATTTTCAGCAGCCCTCTGTGAGCTCACGTCAGAGCTCTTTAATGTTTGCTGTTATTTATTATAAATGACCTGGAATTCCTGCTCGGAGACGACTCATGAATCATTGAGAGACGACCAATCGGAGCTGCAACCACAATGCCTTCTTTTTTTTGTCTTTGTTATTATTATCATATATGTCATGAGAGCTGGAGCTGGGCCAGGTCTGGGCCAGGTCTGGGCCAGGTCTGGGCTTGACTCTCCTGGCAGGGCAGGGCCTGGAGTGTTTCTGCAGTGTGTGTTTGTCTGTATCAGACTGATTTATAATCCCATTGATCATCAGGGTCAATATGATGTATGGATGATGATCAGAATCAACCATCAGAGGTTTTATCCTCATGTTCAGGGACGTCTCTGCTCGTGTTCGATCTGTGTGGGTCTTATTTTATGTTTTGTATCAATGTGCTGAAGCTTCTTTATTTTTCACGTATTTAACTCGACAGAGACGAAAAGACGCTCAGATCTGATTATTGAAGCAGTTTATCAGATTGTTTTGCAGAATTATTTTTGATTATAATTTTGCGATCTGTTTTGCGACACCAGTGATGGAAGGCGGAGGATTCTTCGTGTATCGCTTGCTCCTGAGAAACATCGTCTGGAATCAGCAGCTCCAGCTGTTTCTGATATTTCCCTCCATCGTCGTCATGAACTCAAATAACCTTCAACTCTGACACAGATCTGTGAACAGCTTCAGTCATTTGACAGATTTTCTTTTTTTCATTTTTCGTCTCTGACACGTTACGTTCAGTTACAGATATTTTGAGAAGTCAGATACAGTATGGTTTGCTGGAAGTGTTTAGTTATCAGCTGTAAGTGCTAATGTCGTAGGCAACTGGACTTGCCTGCGTAGGTTATCAACCTACAGTAACATGTCAACATCAAATCAGTTCTCAGATGTTACCTGTTTCCTTCCTGTGACTAAACCTCGCTGACGCTTCCTCTGCTCACGCCGCTTTAATGCTGAAAATTCCAACAGTGATTTGGTTTATTTAGCTTCATTTGTTCAGGAAGTCTCATCGACGTCTCTTTTACAAGAGACACAGATTACATATGGAGTACACAACACACACACACACACACACACACACACACACACACAGATTAAAGCAGCTCCAGATCAGAAATATCAGTAAGAAGAACTTTAAAGTTCCTCATCGTGTCTGATCGCAGCTGAAACTGGACCAGCTGACTTTTACATGTCAAGAAGCAACTTTGGTCATTCGGTCATCCGTTTCCTCTGAAACATGTAGCAGAGCGTTTCACCATATGAGAAAGTATTTAGGAGACATGTTGGACATATTTGGACCCTTCATTACGTCGTCCTACATCATCCATCTCATCCTCGGAGCAGCAGAACACAGAACCAGTTATTTTTCTCTCTGTGCTTCATTAGTGTTTCCCTCAGGAGGCGTCTCCACTTAATTAATCACCGAAGCAGTTTCCTGCTTTTTTATCGACCTTTTGATCTGTGATGGATGTTTCATTTCCGTCTTCACCTCTCTGCTGGCCGCTCGCTGGATCTGTAGGTTTATTTAAGAAAGCGTCTGCGGCCTGCTGAAGCTGACTGAAGGCTGCAGGGTTTTTTGGGGAGATCAGATTTGTGTGGAGTGGAGCGAGCAGCCAGCTGGTGTTTTACGAGCGTCAGCGTGGCGGTGAAACACCCGGATTTGGTCTGAATTTAAATCTGACCTACTTTTCTTGTCATCAGAAAGCGTGAATCTGTTTTTCTTCTTCGTCTGAGGAGGAGGAGGGGGGGAGGGGGGGGGGGGGGGGGGGGGGCAGGAAACTCTGTAAGCGGACTTTTCCCCAGACGGAGGGGAAGCACCAGCAGATTTACACCAGGATGAAGCTTTTAGACTAAAAAGATTTTTATTTTTTCTTCTCAGAGCAGCTTTGGCTCCGTCTCCATCGCCGCCCTAAACTGTCAGGCCTCTCCTTTTCCTCGTCTTTTCATTCATTCACAAACCTGACAGAAACTAAATCTGCCTTTTCTCTGCCACTTTTTCTTCCACCTGAGCCGGAGCTCCTGCTGGCTGCGGCGGCGTTGTGTCGGCTGCGGCGCTGCAGCTCCAGAGTTAATGGGATTATGCAGATGGCAGCGCTCTTAAAGCGCCCATTTGAAGTGTTTAATGGAGATTATGGAAATGGTCGGGCGGCTCAGACCTTCACTCGCTCAATGAAAAGACGACACAATGACAAGAAAGGAGCAGAGGAGCAGCTGCTGAGACGGGTCGGCCCGGGGAAGTCAGGGTGAAGGGTCGGCCCGGTGACTGACAGCTGCACGCCTGGCTCTGAAGCACTACGGCAGGGCAGAGAGCAGAGAGGTCACAGACTTTACTCTCATCAGGAACAGTCATCATCATCATCATCATCATCATCATCTTCTCCTTCTTCTTCTGTTGTTGGAAGCAGCACATTTAAAGGAGCAGACCAGAGTGGAGATCCTCCAGTTATCAATCTCAAAATCTGTTAAAGACGTCGCCACCAGTGAACTCAAGCTATTTAATTCAATTCAGTTTTATTTATAAAGCCCAATATCACAAATCACAATTTGCCTCACAGGGCTTTACAGCATACGACATCCCTCTGTCCTTAAGACCCTCACAGCTGATCAGGAAAAACTCCCCAAAAAAACCCTTTAACGTGGAAAAATGATAGAAAGCTCAGGAAAAAGCTTCAGATCACACTGTTCACAAAACTGATTTTACAATCTGCAGCACTGCTGACGCTGCCTCTGTGTCCTTCTCTGAGGTCCACTGACAAAGCGGCAGTGTCTGTGCAGCTGGAGGTGAGAACAGGCTGAAATAGGAACAAATTGTGGATACGAGCAAAAATAAGAGAACTTGTGTTGGTATATCACTTCCTGTATAAAGCCCAGTGTTACGCCACAGTCCAGGGGTGTTAGAGCGCAACAAGAAAAGTGAAACAGAGAGCAGGTATGAAGGAACAACAGTGAGCTACTTATTGCCATTACAAAGGATCTGACAGTTGATTACAGAAAACGTCTCTCTGCTAAACGCAGGTGGTACAAAGAAACTCAGGCACAGTATGATGCAATGACTTCTGGGTAAACCATGACCAAAACTACACCTATCTTGTGTCAGAGTCCTGCCGAGGCCCTGACTCTCTGAACCAGGGGTCAGAAACCTTTAAAATCAAAGGAGTCATTTTGAGCTGCAATACATGTTCGTGCCTCAAAGTGTCGTCAACACACTCTATTTAATCTACATTAGCCTGTAAACATTCCTAAAGTCCAGCTCGGACCAACGACTTGAGACAAGACGAGTTGAAACAACTACTGTTGACGCTCCATTCGGTAATGTTGTAAAAAGCTGCCGGTTGACAAGAAGTGACCGCCATGAGACGGCGAATCATCTCTAGTCAACAACTCTGTGACCTTGCTTCCATCTCTTCCTTGTGAACCTGGTATCTCATGAAGGCCTCGAAGTAATTTCCTCAAACTTGGCACAATCGTCCTCTTGGACTCAACGATGAACTGATTAGATTTTGGTGGTCAAAGCTTGACGGAGGCAGCAGAGTTTCAGCTCCTCTGAAAGTTTGTTTTTCTCGTGATCGTCTGGTTTTAAATATTTTCCTGCAGACACAGACGAGGAAATCTGATCCAGTGGAGGAACATTTTTGGACCCGGTCCGTCTCTCTGTTTGTCTTCTTGTTGTAAACCTGATCTGATTGGATGGTGGATCAGAGCCGACAGTAAACTGAGTGTCTGTGTGTGCAGATGTTTTTCTCTCTCAGCTTACTCATTCATAAAAAATGCAGCATGTTAATAATAAAAGCTAATATTCTGCTGTCGGGTTGAGCAGCGAGGGTAAACATGGCGGCAGAAGAAAAGAGGAACGCCGTCAGTGTTTCATGCTCTGATTACTGCGACATCTTAACGAGGTTTACATGACGGAGGCTGAGCTGCCAGGTCACACACACACACGAACCTGTCTGGAGGTCTTTAAAGGAGCAGTCTGCAGATTTATTTCTTGTTCTCTTCACATCACTGCAAAATCATCATCTGTCACTTTACTTTGTAATTTTTTATCTCTGTATACTTCTTATTTTCTGTGTGTTTTATATATTTGTCATTATTTCTTTTACTTTCTCTACTTAACTATATTTATTTCTGTATTTGTGCAACAGTCTCTACTTTTCTTATGAATGAATGATCTTTATTGTCATTACACTCAGGTACAATGAAAGTCTTCTCTCTCTGTAAAAACCTCGAGCGGCTTTTGGATCCAGTGGAAACAGAATTTGATTCTTTAACACGATGGTTCAACATTAACAAGTCGTCACTGACTGTAAATAAAATAAAAAATATAATTTTTGGACATTGAACAAACAATAATCAAGCACACAGCATGACTGATAATATTGAAATACAGTACATGAAGTACATGAGTACATATGTTTAGGAGCTGTCACAAACTCTGCTGGAAACCATGTTAATCATATTAAAACCAAAAGATCAAATCATGATACTGAACAAAACAAAAGACATTCGTGACTTAAATTAATTACAGATATTTTATCCATCTTTCATATTTCCATACACGACTCACTGAATGGAGGTTTGTGGTGAAACATAGAAAACAAATATGAATGTCTGGCTTTAGAAGAGAGCGATCAAAATTATAAACAACTCATAATTGAATCATTAATTCACGGGAACTCAAATTAAGTGAACCTGAAGGTTTTAAAATCTCATCGCTGACGTACAGAGCAAACATCATCAACTCTAACTCAACTCAACAGCTAAACTAAACTAAACTAAACTAAACTAAACAACTCAAGTCAACTCAACAACTAAACTAAACAACTAAACTAAATTAAACAACTCAAGTCAACTCAACAACTAAACTAAACAACTAAACTAAATTAAACAACACAAGTCAACTCAACAACTAAACTAAACTAAAAAACTCAAGTCAACTCAACAACTAAACTAAACAACTAAACTAAATTAAACAACACAAGTCAACTCAACAACTAAACTAAACTAAAAAACTCAAGTCAACTCAACAACTAAACTAAACTAAGCAACTAAACTAAACAACTCAAGTCAGCTCAACAACTAAACTAAACAACTAAACTAAATTAAACAACACAAGTCAACTCAACAACTAAACTAAACTAAAAAACTCAAGTCAACTCAACAACTAAACTAAACTAAACTAAGCAACTAAACTAAACTAAACTAAACTAAACAACACAAGTCAACTCAACAACTAAACTAAACTAAACAACTAAACTAAACTAAACAACTAAACCAAACAACTCAAGTCAGCTCAACAACTAAACTAAACAACTAAACTAAACTAAACAACACAAGTCAACTCAACAACTAAACTAAACTAAGCAACTAAACTAAACAACTCAAGTCAGCTCAACAACTAAACTAAACAACTAAACTAAATTAAACAACACAAGTCAACTCAACAACTAAACTAAACTAAAAAACTCAAGTCAACTCAACAACTAAACTAAACTAAGCAACTAAACTAAACTAAACTAAACTAAACAACACAAGTCAACTCAACAACTAAACTAAACTAAACAACTAAACTAAACTAAACAACTAAACCAAACAACTCAAGTCAGCTCAACAACTAAACTAAACAACTAAACTAAACTAAACAACACAAGTCAACTCAACAACTAAACTAAACAACTCAAGTCAACTCAACAACTAAACTAAACTAAACAACTAAACTAAACTAAACTAAACTAAACAACACAAGTCAACTCAACAACTAAACTAAACAACTAAACTAAACTAAACAACACAAGTCAACTCAACAACTAAACTAAACTAAACTAAACAACTCAACAACTAAACTAAACAACTAAACTAAACAACACAAGTCAACTCAACAACTAAACTAAATTAAACTAAACTAAACAACACAAGTCAACTCAACGACTAAACTAAACTAAACAACTAAACTAAACTAAACAACACAAGTCAACTCAACAGCTAAACTAAACAACTCAACTCAACAACTAAACTAAACAAGTAAACTAAACTAAACCAAACTAAACTAAACTAAACAACTAAACTCAACAACTAAACTAAACAACTAAACTAAACTAAACAACACAAGTCAATTCAACAACTAAACTAAACAACTCAACTCAACAACTAAACTAAACAAGTAAACTAAACTAAAGTAAACCAAACCAACTAAGCTAAACCAAATTAAACAAGTAAAGTAAACTAAACTAAAGTCAATAACTCAACTCAACAACTAAACTAAAGTAAACCAAGCTAAACTAAACTAATCTAAACTAAACTAAACTAAACTAAACTAAACAACTCAACTCAACTCAACAACTAAACTAAAGTAAACCAAACCTAAAGTAAACCAAACTAAACTAAACTAAACAACTCAGCTCAACTCAGCTCAACTCAACTCAACTCAACAACTAAACTAAAGTAAACCAAACCTAAAGTAAACCAAACTAAACTAAACTAAACTAAACTAAACTAAACTAAACAACTCAACTCAACTCAACACAACTCAACAACTACACTAAAGTAATCCAAACCTAAAGTAAACTAAACTAAACTAAACAACTCAACTCAACAACTACACTAAAGTAAACCAAACCTAAACTAAACTACTTAACTCAACAACTAAACTAAAGTAAACCAAACCTAAAGTAAACCAAACTAAACTCAACTAAACTAAACTAAACTAAACTAAACAACTCAACTCAACTCAACAACTACACTAAAGTAAACCAAACCTAAACTAAACTAAACTAAACTACTTAACTCAACAACTAAACTAAAGTAAACCAAATCTAAAGTAAAGTAAAGTAAAGTAAAGTAAACTAAACTAAACTAAACTACTCAACTCAACAACTAAACTAAAGTAAACCAAACCTAAAGTAAACCAAACCTAAAGTAAACTAAACTAAACAACTCAACTCAACTCAACAACTACACTAAAGTAAACCAAACCTAAACTAAACTAAACTACTTAACTCAACAACTAAACTAAACAACTAAACTAAACTAAACAACACAAGTCAACTCAACAACTAAACTAAACTAAACAACTCAAGTCAACTCAACAACTAAACTAAACTAAACAACTAAACTAAACTAAACAACACAAGTCAACTCAACAACTAAACTAAACTAAACAACTAAACTAAACTAAACAACTAAACTAAACAACTCAAGTCAGCTCAACAACTAAACTAAACAACTAAACTAAACTAAACAACACAAGTCAACTCAACAACTAAACTAAATTAAACAACACAAGTCAACTCAACAACTAAACTAAACTAAAAAACTCAAGTCAACTCAACAACTAAACTAAACTAAGCAACTAAACTAAACAACTCAAGTCAACTCAACAACTAAACTAAACTAAACAACACAAGTCAACTCAACAACTAAACTAAACTAAACAACTAAACTAAACAACTCAAGTCAGCTCAACAACTAAACTAAACAACTAAACTAAACAACTAAACTAAACAACACAAGTCAACTCAACAACTAAACTAAACTAAACAACTCAAGTCAACTCAACAACTAAACTAAACTAAACAACTAAACTAAACTAAACAACACAAGTCAACTCAACAACTAAACTAAACAACTAAACTAAACTAAACAACACAAGTCAACTCAACAACTAAACTAAACTAAACAACTCAACTCAACAACTAAACTAAACAACACAAGTCAACTCAACAACTAAACTAAATTAAACTAAACTAAACAACACAAGTCAACTCAACGACTAAACTAAACTAAACAACTAAACTAAACTAAACAACACAAGTCAACTCAACAACTAAACTAAACTAAACAACTCAAGTCAACTCAACAACTAAACTAAACTAAACAACTAAACTAAACTAAACAACACAAGTCAACTCAACAACTAAACTAAACAACTAAACTAAACTAAACAACACAAGTCAACTCAACAACTAAATTAAACTAAACAACTAAACTAAACTAAACAACACAAGTCAACTCAACAACTAAACTAAATTAAACTAAACTAAACAACACAAGTCAACTCAACAACTAAACTAAACAACTCAACTCAACAACTAAACTAAACAGGTAAACTAAACTAAACCAAACTAAACTAAACTAAACTAAACTAAACAACTAAACTCAACAACTAAACTAAACAACTAAACTAAACTAAACTAAACAACACAAGTCAATTCAACAACTAAACTAAACAACTCAACTCAACAACTAAACTAAACAAGTAAACTAAACTAAAGTAAACCAAACCAACTAAGCTAAACCAAATTAAACAAGTAAACTAAACTAAAGTCAATAACTCAACTCAACAACTAAACTAAAGTAAACCAAACTAAACTAAACTAATCTAAACTAATCTAAACTAAACTAAACAACTCAACTCAACTCAACAACTAAACTAAAGTAAACCAAACCTAAAGTAAACCAAACTAAACTAAACTAAACAACTCAGCTCAACTCAACTCAACTCAACCACTAAACTAAGTAAACCAAACCTAAAGTAAACCAAACTAAACTAAACTAAACTAAACTAAACAACTCAACTCAACTCAACTCAACTCAACAACTACACTAAAGTAATCCAAACCTAAAGTAAACTAAACTAAACTAAACAACTCAACTCAACTCAACTCAACTCAACAACTACACTAAAGTAATCCAAACCTAAAGTAAACTAAACTAAACTAAACAACTCAACTCAACTCAACAACTACACTAAAGTAAACCAAACCTAAAGTAAACTAAACTAAACAACTCAACTCAACAACTACACTAAAGTAAACCAAACCTAAACTAAACTAAACTACTTAACTCAACAACTAAACTAAAGTAAACCAAACCTAAAGTAAACCAAACTAAACTAAACTAAACTAAACTAAACAACTCAACTCAACAACTACACTAAAGTAAACCAAACCTAAACTAAACTAAACTACTTAACTCAACAACTAAAGTAAACCAAACCTAAAGTAAAGTAAAGTAAAGTAAACTAAACTAAACTACTCAACTCAACAACTAAACTAAAGTAAACCAAACCTAAAGTAAACCAAACTAAACTAAACTAAACAACTCAACTCAACTCAACAACTAAAGTAAACCAAACCTAAAGTAAACCAAACTAAACTAAACTAAACCAAACCAAACTGAACTAAATTAAACTAACACTTGAGATGATTATATATTTTACAGCCTTTGTTCGTGTTCAGTGAGACAGAAAGTCGCTGCAGAGAATCAATTTCAGAGTTTAGTGAACTTTAATATTGTGTCGAAGGTGAGACAGCTGCTGAGCTAGCAGCGAGCTAATCTGTTAGCATGTACACTGCTGTACACTGCACTGGTTTGATGACATCATGTTTAGTGATTATTGATCAGCTGTTTGTTTTGACTGCAGCGAGCCTCTTGAGCCTCTTTATAATGTGATGTTTGTCAAGACTGACGGACTCACATTAAACTGTCTGAGGGAGTTCGCTCTCAGTGTCTGTGATGACTCATGACGCCGTCGCTCCGCACAGAGACTCTGAAGGATCATTAAGGCTGGTGTCAAACTATAAAACCATGAGAGGAGACAAGGAGACGAGGAGAGAAGGAGGAGAGAAAGGAAAGGAAACAGGAGAGGTGTTTGGCCCCCGGTTACTGTAAACCCTGCTCTCTGATTGGCTGCCAGTGTTGGAGCTTGGGGATTGGTTGATGGCTCAGGGGGCTCTGTGATTCGCTGATGATGTGCAGACAGTCTCACAGCAGCCAGTAATAATTGATGGAGTGTGTGCGTCTGTTTTCCATAAATATATCATCTTCTGCAGCTTCTTTTTATTTATGTCTCCGTCCTCTTAAAAAATATTCTCCTTTGTCCTTCTTCCTTTCCTCCTTATATCCTCCTTTTCTTTGTTTCCTCTCCTTCTTCTCTTTCCTTCCTCTCATTTCTCCTCATTTCATTTCTTCTGTTTCCTCTCTGACCTCCTCATTTCCATGTTTTACCTCCTTCTTGTCCTTTTTCTGTTCCTCTCCTCTCCTCTCCTCTTTTCTCTCCTCTCCTCTCCTCTCCTCTCCTCTCCTCTCCTCTTGCAGAAACTATTTCTGTCAGTAGACAAACGTCCCTCTGTGTTCACACACGGAGACATTTTTGTTGCTTCTGTGAGTTTAGTCGTCACTGGCGTCCATCTTTGTTTCTAAAAATCATCTTGTGTCTGTTCAGTTTATTTATTTGACCAAATAACGAGACACAAAAAACACAAATCATTTAATAATTTAAGATCAAACTTTATTTATCTCGAGAGAACGTTGTTCTGCAGCAGCTGAAACACAAAGTCAGAGAGTGCAGATAAAAAGCAGAAACATAACAAAACAGAAAAAACGAATAGCTCATGTAAAATACAATATACAGCTAATTTTAAATGAACTATGAACTGGATAAACATATGAAGGCAGAAAGAGTTTATCAGACTGTTAGGAAACTTTTAGAAGGAATACGTCCACAATGTCTAAAACACAGAGTTTGTCTCATCAGACAATATTTAAATAAAGACAGTGTTGTAATTGGATGACTTATATTTTCTTTATTAATGAGTATTTCTATATTGTAGAAGATGCCACTGATGACTGAATGTGAAGGAAAAATATCTGCTGAATAATAAAAGATATCAGATCAGGCTGACTCACATACACACACACACACACACACACACTGGTATTATGAAATACACATGAGATATTCAGTGTATGTATGCTGGAGAAGACCGAGGGTTCGATGTGATTTGTAAATGTAGACGATGTTGTTAGTGAAAGAAGGATGTTGGTGTAGTGAGAGGCAGCAGAGGGAATCAAACCGCAGGAGAGTTTAAAGTCTCTCCAGGATTTTACAGACGGCTTTTGGGATAATTTCGTCCTGAAATGTCTGATTTCACTGCAGCTTTTCTAAAAAAAAAAAAATGTTGATGTTTAAAACCTTTTTGTTTGCCATTAAATTGCAGTGGAAGCTGCAAACAGAGTTGCGATGCTGTGTCAGATTTGGAGCTTATTATGAGCCTTCACTGTGACCTCGTCACATGTCCACGTTTCGTCATGGACTTTCCACGTCCACATATGACGTCCAAGGTACCCTGGCTTTCCTTGAGCCAAGAAAAGTGATTTAAAAATCTATGACCTCATCACAATGTAAAGTTGGTAAGGTGAGCTGAAACACTACTGCACATTGTCAGAGGGCGGCACACTGCAGATGTAAACCTGGGAGCTAGAAAACTTTTATAGCACATGCGCCAGATGAGCAGCTCCATTGGAATGAATAGACGCCATCTTGGCGTCTGGTATGTAGTTATTATCAAAATCTTTGTGTGAAAGCAGTTAAGAACTGTTGGGTAACGTTAGCCGTGGGATGCTAACAGTTAGCTCTGTCACTGAGTGTGTCACTCTGACTCTGCAGCAGCAGCCTCATGATCAACAGAGAATCAACACGCTGCACGCAGATCTACGATGACATGAGATCTGACCCGTTCTAAAAAGTCAGTTTTTCTGTGAAGTTGCAGTGATTGGACAACACTGTAGAATTCACATCAACCACGTCCTGCAGGGACTGTTCAGAGACTGACCATGAACCAAACAATTTAATTTTCTTACTGCATGCTGAAGGAACATGATTTTCACAAATTAATTCCAACCACTTATTCCCAGTGAAAGGTCAAGAACAATTAGACTTACAGTAACTTTTGTTTTTGGCAAATTATATCATTAAATTAGATTTATTAACATTTAAAGGAAGTTTGATCAATATAAAGTAAAATTTTCATAAATCAATGTGGAAACATTTTTATTTGAGAGAAATAAGATCATATTGTCAGCAAAGAGAAACACAGCTGAAGATGCAGTGACGGCACAGCTCATCTCAGTTTGAAAATTTATTTTCACATTCAAACAAAAGTTTGCATTTCTAATAAATATATAATATATAATAATAATTCAAATTAGAATAATTGTTTTTCTTTTCTTTTATATCAGACAAGATATGTTTTTTTTTAACCTTGACATGTTTCGATGGGTGTCTCCGTCTTCTTCAGAAGCGTCACCAGATGTCATTGGTGACATGCCTTATATCAGCTGATGTTAGGAGTCGTAGTCACCCTGTCAAATTTAACAGGACGACCGCGCCTCCTGCTGTCAGATCGCTCCTCGAGGATGGCGCTCCAGGTATGTGACAGCGTATATGCTCCCTCATCCCGGTTCATCGTTCATCTCCACTGCCTCCATGATCCAGCGTTAGAAGCGATTATCCTCTGTGCGGATGACTCTGGCCTCCTCCCAGTTCATTATGTGGTTCTCTCTTTTACAGTGATCGGAAATGGCTGATTTCAGCTTTTCTTGATAGGCTTTTTCTTTTATCCGACCTTGTGTGTCTTTTCCCTGTTTATTTTTCGCATTCTTTCTGGTCTTCTTTTTTCCGTGTGTCAAAGCATCTGCCCGTTTCCCCAATGCAAGTTTTATTGCAGGAGCGGCAAGGAGTTTCGTAGATGACGTTGCACTTATTGTCCGGTTGTATCTTCGGGTGTACGAGTAGCTGTCTTAGTTTGATGTGTGGCTTGACTGGTGTGTCAGTATGATATTTCTTCACTGTGCGTTGGATGCGTTCTGTGATGCCTCTGATATATGATAGGGTGTTTGTTTTCAAATTAGAATAACTTCACTCACACAGTATGAACTTTAAAAACATCGGCACGTAAACCTGAGTGGGGCCTCCTGAGCTCAGGTATGAATGAGTCGGCACACAGTCTGTGTTTCCTGTCCCGTCGCTGCCCTGCTCCCAGCAGCCTTTGCTGTCCTGTGGGACAGGGGTCTACTTCCTGGACAGACAGGTGTTCATGAGGAAAGCAGCTGTCCTCTGTCCTTCTGTCCTTCCTCACCTCACAGACTGTAACTCACCTGAACCAGCTCAGGGCTCCTTGGAGGATGTCGCCATGGCGACGTCCTTCCTGGCTGCTGTGGCGATGAGCTGTGGGCCGTCCAGGAATCGAGGTGAGGACAGTTCAAGGTCCTGCCTGCGTCCGTCCATCTCTCTGTCTGTCTGTCTTTCTCAGGGCCAGTCTACCTGCTCAGAGCCCTGAGGCATGCTGGGAGCTGTAGTTCCCCTTCAGCAGAGTAACGAGCTGATGAGCAGGGAGACAAGTCAGCAGCAGTTAGCCCCGCTACTGTGTGTGTGTGTGTGTGTGTGTGTGTGTGTGTGTGTGTGTGTGCAGCAGCAGTCACATGATAAACAGAGTGACAACAGGGCGAGGAGGCGCAGAGTGAAACAACACACAGCTCACAGCTCTACAGTGAAATAAGATCCGACCCATAAAACTCCAGAGTGTCAATTTAAAGTAAATCTAATGGTTGTGTTCACGTTCCCTCACAGTGAGACGTTAATGTCTCCACAGGGAGCAGGCCCTCGTCTACAGAGATCACCATGTTGCACTGCCATGTTCCTACAGTAGCCCAGAATGGTCAAACCAAACACTGACTCTAGATAGAGACATTCATGTGTTCATCAGAGAAACACTGATTTATAACCTGAACCTGTTCCTTCAGAGTGCTTCCTGGTGTCAATCAGCTGCTGTGTGTGTTTTTGAGAAGAAGAGACTCTGAAGATAATTCAGCTCCTCAACAATCAACACTGAAGGAATTCTAACCAGGAGAAGTTTCAGATGGTTGTAATCTGTAATCTGTAATCTGTAATCTGTAATCCTCACTGATAGACGACACTGAATCTGACACACTGGAGCTTTAAATAATTAAAAAAGTGTCAAAGTCCATCATCATCCTCACTGTGACCTCGTCACATGTCCACGTTTGGTCATGGACTTTCCACGTCCACATATGACGTCCAAGGTACCCTGGGTGTGTTGGTTGTTGACGTTCTGGGACGCTGTGTCAACTTCAGCCTGTTACATGCATTGCCTGTAGGCTGAATCATTGATCAGTTGTGTGATGAAGATCGAAGCCTGTAGGAGGCGCCAACATGACTCCTGTTTGTTTAGGACTGTTATTTATTACGTTTGATTCTAATCCTATTTCATGGCACACAGTGAGAAGATTTAACGTTTGAATAATGAGTCAAACGTTGTCGAGTGTGTTGAAGAAGAAATTAAATAATGAATATTAAATAAACGTTAGTAATGATTTTTGATTTCATCAGAATTGAATCAGCTTCAGTTTCTGTGAATTCTCTGAACTCAGAGATGTTGTGAGGCAGTGAGAGCGTCCTCCATCATTCAGCTGCATGTTTTATCATTTTTCATGAATACGAATGGAGCTCCTGTGATCCACATGAATATCAAACAAACAAACACTTTCTGTCGCTGCTTCCTGCTCCTCTTCCTCCTCTCCCTCTCTTCCTCCTTCTCTCCTTTGTCTTCTTCTTCTCTCAGCTGATTACTGCAGCAGGAGGCGGACAGATGCTGCTCCTCTACCCATGATGCCTCTGGAGAGATGTTTACCATCACAGTGGTCATCATGGTGGAGGAGCAGCCTTCAGCTGAAGGACACTGACGCTGATGATCATGTCTGAACTCTGTCCACTTCCTGTCTCCAGCTTTTCAAACATTTTTATGTCTCTGCGCCGCCAACAGCCGTGGTCAGAGGCATCACGGTTGTTTGTCTGTCTCATTCTTGTGAGTGCAATATCTCAAGAACATCTTGAGGGAATTTCTTCAAATTTAGCACAAACATCCACTTGGACTCAATGATTAACTGGTTGGATTTTGGTGGTCACAGGTCAAAGGTGACTTTGAACTTGCATCTTTCCCATTCATATGAATGCTATATCTTAAGAACACCTTTATGGAAGTTCTTCAAATTTGGCATTTGGCAAATTTGACTCAACAATGAGCTGCTTAGATTTTGGAGGCAGAAGGTCAGAAGTCCCTGTCACCTTGCGTCAATCTCATTCTTGTAAACACAATATCTCAATAACACCCTGAGGGAATCTCTTTAAATTTGGCACAAATGCTGACTTTAAGTCAGGAATGAAGTGATGAGAATTTGTTGGTCAGAGGTCAAGGTCACTATGACCTTGCATCTCTCTCATTCATGTGGATGCAATATCTCAACAGCGCCTTGAATTAATTTCTTTAAATTTGGCACAAACATCCACTTTGAGTCGATGGTCAATTGATTAGATTTTGGTGGTTGATGGTCAAAGGTCACCATGTATGTGTCCATAATTGAAGAATTCATTCACTAATTCTGACCAAACTTGACACAAATGTCTAACAGGATAAAATAATGAAGGTCAAAAGGTCAAAGGTCAGCTTGACTGTGACATCATCATGTTTTAACGTCATATCTCAGGAACAGAAGGGGAGACATTTGGTCAGATACTGAATTGGTGACTCTAATCTTGAAACTGTGCTGATTGTATAGATCAGTGGCCCTCAAACAGCGGCCCGCGGTCTGAACACGTGACTCCTTCACTGTGTGTGTTTTGGTTTGGTCAGCATGTGTAAATGGGCTGCCATCTCCATGCCAACGATGTGATGATAGGCTGTTAGCAAGAACGGCACTTTTGTACTTTAACTTCTGAAGCGGTACACTTATCGATACTTTGCCAGCAGTAGATTGAATGAAAATGGCATGTTCCAAGTTTGAAAAGAAAGGTGTTGAAAGGTTTTGTTTTATTTGAGTATTTATTTGAATCTATGTCAAAATGGAAATGGAATTTTATTGTAGTATGTTTTTTTGTTGTTGTTTGGAATAAAAGGGACATTTTGTTTTGAATATGACAGTAGTATGGCTCGTGGCTTGATCAACTATAATAAATGGACCTTTGACTCATTGAAAAATGTCACATGCATGTGTTATTTGAGTACCCCTGGTACTTCTGTGTGTGAAGCATCCATGTTTTCACTGACATGGATGGAAACATAACCTGATTGGCTTGACTCTGTCTGAGAGTTTTTTCCAGGTGTCGACCGATATAATAACGATAGCTTGGAACAGGACAAAGTCGACATGTGTTTAGTTTTAGCAGCGAGAGCTAAATGAGACACGTCAACATAAATCTGTCTCTCCTTCATCATGCCATCTTCTTCGCCGCTTGTTTGACCTCAGTGAGGCGTTTGTGTTCAGATGTGAGAGTCACCTGTTTTTGTGGATCAAACTTTCTCCTCCTGCAGCAGCTCACACATGCAGTTCCCATCATGCATCACCTCAGGACGGCGTGGGCGGAGTCTTGTTGTCAGGTCAGAGGAAATCACTTCAGTCTTCAATGAATACATAAACAGGCCCCCCGTCTGCCTGCACTCACTCTGTCCTCCCATGATGCCTTGCAGCGCTGTATTCACTGTGTTTAAATGGAAGCGGCGCCCGCGGAGACCATTTTCCCTCCAAAACTGACCCCAGACGGTGTCCATCGCCCCCCCACCCTCCCACTGCATGCTGGGAACACACCTTGATCTTGTCATTCATCAGCTGTCCTCGTCCTCTTCACAAAGAGAAACCTTCATCCTCCTCTGGCCTGGCAGTCCACTCAGTGGGAATAAAACCCACAACTCTGAGCTGTGGCTCATTTAACAGTGTGCTCATCAGGAGGATGATCAGGGGGCGGAGCTCCGAGAATCAACACAACTCGAAAGTTCCTCAAACTCACCACAACGACTTCACGGAGAGTCTGAGGGAGAAAAACAGACCGTCAGCGGTCAGTTTAACTTCATCTGTAAATCTTAGTTTAACGAGTTTCTGAACCGTCACTTTCAAGGTCCTGTGTGTAACTCTGAGAACATCCTCGTCATTAGCGACCCCTCTGTGTGCTCGTCCTCTGTAGCCACAGGCGAGCACCAGGGCATCGACCAAAACAGTAACAAACACCAGACTGACTGTGACTAACCATCATCATGTTGACAGAAGGCTGGAAAATAAATTACAATCATATTTCGAGTAACGTCGCTGTCTGTAATAATATAACAGTCTTTATTGATGAAGTGTTTTTTTAAACAGAATTACGAAGTTCTTTACATGTCAACTCTGGTCAACACCAGACATGAAAACATCTTTTAAAAGAACTGATAAAAACATGCTGGTGTATTAAAACTGACTCCTTCCTCAGGGCCCTGACAGACCACCTCTGCTGTCGGAGGACCTCAAATTACGTCCTGGCGTGGACGTACTCAGAGGTTGGAGATATAGCTGGAAGAGAGACCAGTAAGAGCCCTAAAAGTAATCCGTGAAATCTTAACATCTTTTCTCAAACATACTGGGAGCTGGTGTACAGAGACTAAAACTTGGGGCAGCTGTGGTTCACAAAGTAGAGCAGGTTGTTCATCAATCGGAAGATCAGCAGTTCAATCCTCGGCTCCTCCAGTCCACATGTCGAGGTATCCTGAACCCCAAATTGCCCCTGATGGCTGTTCCATCAGCGTGTGAGGGTGTGTGAATGATTACTGAACAGCAGGTGGCACCTTGTATGGCAGCCTCGGACACCAGTGAGTGAATGGGTGAATGTGACATGTAACTGAAGTGATGTGATCACATCCCCTGGTTCTGGTAAAGTTCCTGTATTTCACTTGGACCGTTAGTGCCATGATAATAAGTAACTATATGGTAAATGGACCTGCATTTGTATAGCTCCCTTCTAGTCATCCATCCATTCACCCATTCACACACACATTCACACACTGGTGGCCGAGGCTACCATACCAGGTGCCACCTGCTGCTCAGTTTTGAACACATTCACACACTGATGGAAGCATCATCGGGAGCAGTTTGGCGTTCAGTATCTTGCTCAAGGGTACTTCGACATCAGACTAGAGGAGCCGGGGATCCAACAGCTGTTCTTCCTATTGGTGGACGACCCGCTCTACCACTGAGGCACAGCCGCCCATATGTTATTATTTTGTAAGCTAAAGCTAAGGCTAACATTAGCTTAGGTTACAGTTAGCTCGTTAGCTGCCCCTGCATCACTCTTGGCTAGTAGGAAAAACTTTTTACTGTTATAATTTATTGTTTGCTAAAACAGCACTGTTTGTCATAATACATACGTTAGTATCATAGATCACGTTAGCTGGGGAAGTAATTTGGCAGGCTAGCTGGCTAACCTTAGCCAGCTGATAAAGTAATTTGTAAATGGAAAGCTAGCTAATTTACCAGCCAGATCAGCCCTGGAGTCTGAATTGATTAAATGATGCTAATCCCTCAAGCTACATTAGCTAGCTAGCAATTCATCTGGGGTAGCAACCAAGCTAACGTTAGCTAACTGGGGTTGCAACAGTATAAATTTTAATGGCACGATAAGTTAACCATCTCAGCAGTTTCACAGTATCACGGTATTACAGAATTATCATTATTATTATTAGTAGTAGTAGTAATATTATAAGTCAAACTCTTCTTTAACCCATTTTTTAAAAATGGAAGTTTGTGTAAAGTCTCCACTTTTCAGATAATTAAAATTTAAAACAAAGATTTTCTGCCCAGTTGTTTTTTTTGTTCAATATCGCAGATAAGTACACGGTATGATAACTGTCAGTTTTAATATCACAGTATTCCTCAAAATCTGTAATCACTGCAACCCTACAGCTATCATTAGCCAGCTGCCGCAGCGCAGGTTTATACCATAGATGTATATTAATAACCAGATGTTGGCAGAATGGAGTTGCTCACCTGCAGAGTTTCTACTTAACTTCTGCGGCCAGCTAAATACAGGCAGTAATGTTTCTCCTGCTGGCCTTGTGATGATGTGAAAATTTCTTGGCGCCAAGAAAGTTTCATAACTATAAAATCTTTATGGATCAAAACTTCAACAGTTTGACAGGCGTCTCTTTTATAATAATTGAGGTCTCTGGGGGGAAATTATTTTTTGGCTTCAGAGGATTTTTTTTTTTACTGTAATACTGTTGGCTGTTAGCAGCTAACGTGTAACAGACACACAGCATGTGTGGGCTCTGTGTTGTGCATGCGTTTGTTGACATTAGTGGACTCTGTATTTTAGCTAATGTTAGCTTGTGTTGCACACTGTTGACACTGTAGCAGAGCTGAAGATGGACAGGACACTTGGGAACGTGCATGATGTCACATCCTTTCCTTAACCCAAGTCCGTTATGTGGAAAACAGTCCCCAGGCTGTTAGAGGAAACAACCTGTTCATCCACTGGAATTAATAAACAGTTCAATGTATATAAAAAGTTTAATACAGACCCTTTAAAGAATAAAACAAGGTGACGCTGTCTTTTACTGCAACGGCATGGAGTACTTTGTGCTAAACTAGGCTAAACATGTCGTGGACCTGTCTACGTCCTGGACACACACAGATGAAAGTGATCTGAGACGTCTGACTCTGGGTCAGAGCGCCGACAGGAGGAACTCAGTAAACGTCAGAGTTAATGTTGTTAGTGTGACGGTGAAGAGTCAGAAGAACAGATTGTACTCAGAGAGAGTCTCGTCCAATTTAATTTACTTTTACTCTTCTTTCATTTCATCGTCTCAGTACAGAGACTCATATAAGTTACTGTCTGTTCAGTTCAAAATGTCCTCTTTGTGTTGCCTGCAGTGGACGGACACTAACTCACCGGGACAGTTCGCACTAAACAGACTGAAACTTTATAAGATAACCACAAAATTAGGGCTGCAGCCATCATTATTTCAGCAATCGTGTATTCTGCAGACTAATCCATCGATTAATGGAGTTAATGGATAAGAAATATTTTTGTAATTTATTTATTACAAAAAAGAAAATAAGGCAGGTCTCTCACATGAACAGGTGATTAGTTTCCTTTTAGAAAATTCAATTTAAGTTATTACAGTAATTAAACTCCAGCTGCCGCTTACACCTCCTGATATTTAGATTTTTGGGATGTTTTGTGCATCAGTTTGAGGAAAGTGCTGTCGGTCTGTGTGTGTGTGTGTGTGTGTGTGTGTGTGTGAGAATCTATGGTCATCATGAACAAAGCTCAGGCTTTCACAAAGTGACTGCAGCATTTTTTTTTCTGTACTGATTTACTCGAGTAAACTGAGGGATATAACCAATGAAAATAAAATGCTGCAGTCACTTTGTGAAAGCCAACCAGCAAACATGTTGATTTACTTTCTTAAAAGTGAAACCCTGCCGATTGTGAAGCAGCTCTGTGTCACCGCAGTGTGAGCAGATGAACGATGTTTGACTTCCCTCTGTGCCGCCTGGAGCTCCCTGCTCATCTGCCTGCAGGGTTCCTGGGTTTCTTGTTATCATTTGCATTTAATGTTACTGCCCACAGTGCAGCGACACAGAGCTGGTTGGAAAGTGGCATAATTAGCAGTAATTAACGTACATTCTTTACAAGCCGTCATCTTGACGAGCGGAGTGAATGTGTGATTAACTTAACCGTTGGTTCATTCATGTAGAAATATAACGCTGCGTTTCTTCCACCAACAGGGCTCTCATTTTAGTGTAGAGCGTCAGACTGAATTTACCAACGCACCATGTCAGGTCACTCACTCTCCGGGACCGCCAGTGTTACTTGAATAAGTAAACACTGACCAACGGGACCAGACTGGCCGACCCGTATGCTCTCACTCAGTGGATGGATGATGTCACAGGAAGCCAATCTTACAAAGGAGGACCACACTTGTTTGTTTTGCTATGGAAGCTAACGTTAGCTAATGTGCTAAAAAGTTAGCGTTGCAGAGAAATCCAATCTTCCTCTTAATCCCTCCCCAGTTTCTGATGAGGTGGACATGATAACCCTTAATACACATAACCTTATTTATCCCTACAACAGGAAATACTTTTTCCCTAACCTGATATGAAGTGTGCGCTGCACATGTGAGCATTTTTGATGATGGCCTCCGTCCAGTCCTTTGGTCTTATCACATTTAACCATAGTTGTCTTTGTTTTTGTTGACGGGCAGTGGCGGCTGGTTTTGAGCCATGACTCCTTCTATTCTGGCTCCCAATAACACAACAAGACAAACACATTTTAACACTCCTATGGAGCCTACAGCCCTGTGGGGGAGAGGCAGCTGCACCTCCAGCTGATAACATGACGTCATCGTGACGTCATTGTGACGTCGACACTAAGACGGTCTATTGTTGTGTTAAAAATGTAACCCTATTCACCTGCAGTGTCTCAGATTCAGGTTGGAGTCAGGTTTAGGTTAGAGACCCTGGAATGCATGATTTGAACAACGGTCCTCACTAGTACAAGAAGACAGACCTGTGTGTGTGTGTGAGAGAGAGATGGTCCAGATGCTCAGGTCAGTGTGTGTCACCGTGGAGACGTCAGGGTGACACTAATTTGCTGTTAGAGTGAAGCTGTGGTCCCCCGAGTGGCCCCACCCCCAACACACACACACACACACACACACACACACACACACTCAGACCGTCCGAAGGTGAAGCCTCAGACCTCCCAGCTGTAATTATCTGTCATCAGGGACACCCCTCATTAGGTCATCTTAATTAGTCCCCCTCCCCCCCGACTAATCACAGCAGGTTGTGATGACCAGCGGGGCCGAACAATTAGTGTTTCTATTAGTGTTTGGACAGGAAACACACACACACACAGAGTTAATTAATTAACCATAACGGCCGACGTTAGAAACCCTCATTAAAAGACTGTGTTCATGCTGCAGCTGTCACAATGAGAACAACACACACAAATATTAAATATTATATTAGTCAGAGCTTTAAAAATGGTTCATAAAAGGGTCATAAAATCCAACATAATATCATCAGTGTGATGAACACATGAATCTGGTGACAGTGTGTTTTACAGATGGTTTTTAGTTTCAGCTCAGTGAGCATCATTTATAAAACATTATTATTACAGAATGTTTCTGACCTCAAAGCTCTTATTGTGACGGTCACAGTGAAACCAGGACTTCCTGGTTCTGTTCAGTGTCTCAGTTCACGCGCTGCGGCCTTTGAAGACCGCATCAGCCAAACTGAATGGTCTGTGAAATGGGACGAGTTCCTGGTTGCATCACCAGCTGTCCTCACCCTGACCCGTATGTGTTACTGTTATGTAACCCAGGTTCCAAATTTGACTTTGAGTGCAATCATTGGAATGACGTCATTTTGAATGTTATTTTGTGTTTATCTAACTTTGATTATGCATTGAGTAAAGATTCTGGTAATCTGTATTCTCGTGGGCAAACCAGCGCGAGACTGTACGTAACCAATCAGAGCAGTCGTAAGGCATTATACCGGTAGTAACACCTGTGCCTGATTAGATGGCTGGCGTGACAATCACGGCGCGAATGACTCAAGCTGCAGATGCAAACAGATCGAACTGCCTATGACGCAATGTCCAGTTGAGCCCGAGGGAGAAAAGCAAAGCGAACTCCCTGATTGGCCAGTCAATTTGAATTTGAACGATGCTGGGCTTTAGCGAATCGGGCGTGGCCGAGACGTGCAGGTGTCCCCAGGAAATGTGTACCTACAGAAACAGCAAGCTCCGCGTCCATAGCGACCGCTCCACCCAAAACGCCGTTTGGTCAAC
The DNA here is from genome assembly GCF_041903045.1 of Epinephelus lanceolatus. NCBI lineage: Eukaryota > Metazoa > Chordata > Actinopteri > Perciformes > Serranidae > Epinephelus > Epinephelus lanceolatus. Next base: position 969,463 of record NC_135739.1, read on the forward strand.
GTGAAAACATTTTTTTTCCAGCGGATGTCTTAGTTACAACATGATTGAGCTAACTGGAGCAGTTTCATGTCTTATCCGACAACGGGAGGCTTTTAACAGATGACGTCCTGATGTTAGCTTTGCTGCTGCTAGTGTTAGCTGTCCCTGTCAGCTGCAGCCACTGATGCTTTCTAGACATCGTGATTTCCCAAAACTGAATAAATACCACACATAGCAACACAAAACTGCTTTGCTAGCTCAATCATGTTGTAACTAAGATATCCGCTGGAAAACATATTTTTTTCACGGACCGTTTATTGAGTTACTGAGTTATTACAGACACCGCTAACGGCTAACGGCTAACAGCTAACGGTTAGCCCAGCTAATCTACGATAACCATGTTATTAATTACAAACACAGAACAGAACACAGAAATAGTAACGTTTGTTCAGTCATTGTGTTTATAGACTTTACAAACATCAGATTAGTCTAAACGGTGATATAGTGACGTGAGAAATGTGATATGTATATATACATATATATATATATATATATATATATAGCTAAACTCTGCTGGCTTTCTATCTGGAAGTATTTGTAAACAACAAGGCGATTCCCTGGGGGCACCGCCAGAAGTGAAGGGGTTGAGCAATCCCTGAGGCCCCTGAACTTCCGTTAGTCGAAAAACTATGGGCAGTGCCTCCAGAGGTAAAGTAAGAATTTTTATTTTTTTATTTTTTATTTTTTTTTTGTTTACCGATGGATTTCTAGATTTGTAAGCTAGTTACTACAGGCCGTGGGTAGGCAAACACCAGATGGGGTGAGGTGATAGCTTGTTAGCAGCCTGCTAGCCTGCTAGCTCCGACTCGGTTAACCATGTCGGACACTTGTCAGCGAGTTACACGCTAAATGAAGACCGGGCACTTTCGTCTACGTTTGTTTAACGACTGAAGGTAATATCATTATTAGTTCAGGCCGAATCAGACGGATCTCTGCTGTAGGGAGTCGAAGATAAACCCGAATACTGTATATCAAAAACAGAAGGACACTGATTGTCTGGTCGGAAGCAGATAATTAACCTGTCCTGAATTATGGACCCACAGACTGTCATTATATATATTTATTTATCTAATTTAATTCTTGAGGAGATGATTCACTGCCAGAGACGCCACCGTCTGATTCATTTCAGGCTGATGCAGCGTTCTCAGATAAACTTATTAAATTCAGATTCTTTAAGCTGTGTGCTTTTAGCTAACGTATTGTTAACGACAGTTAACCATTAGCTAGTTAACAACTTGACTTAATATATAATCGTCACTGGCACGCAATGCATCTTGGGATAGGCTGCAGCCCCTGAACTGAGACACAGCTCCAGAGTCAGTATCCATCAGTAAACCTGAGTCAGAACCAGTTGTTTGTCTCCTTGAAGGGCGGTGGCCTTGTGGGTAACCTGTGAGTGTGTGACGTGTTGAAGGTAGCCTGTGGCAACGATTGATGATGGTCAGCAGAATTAAGTGTCTCGATACGCTCAGGGCTGTTCAACCTCACGAGACGGCCATGTTTATTGTTTTGTGGTGAACACTGCAATAAAGCCACTGTTGGTGAACGGCGCCTGAACGCCTCGCTCCTTCAGTGGAGTGGTTCGGACCATTGGAAGCTAGTTAGCAGCTAATAATGATCCAAGCTAACTTAATGCTAAGCCGGCGTGTTCCCGAGTGCGGTCCAGAGCCAGGAGGCTGCCACTCAGAGGTAACACAGTGTTAATGCTGACAGATATTTGAGATTCTGACATGAAAATGTTTTATTAGTTTTAGTCACATTTTAGTCATTTTTATCCTTCATCTCTTTATTTATGCTCTCAACAAATAGCTAATGTGAGACTTGTCTCCAGGTTCATTGTAAACTCTGACTGATCCATCTGACTGTTAAGAAGCAGAAACATAACTTGATTAAAGCCTGACAAAAACGAGACATGATGAGCGAAATAAAATGAAGATCTTGATAATAAAAACAAAGACAAAATCTGTGTTTGATTTCTGTTGACGAGACGTGATGTAAATGTTGGTGGTGGACTGTCGGACACTGACAGCTTGTAATGATCTTCAGATGCCTGATGAGCGACAGGCTGGTAAACTCCAGTAAATAGTCTGCACCAGGATGTTTGGGTTGGTGCGAGTTGTGAGCTGTAATTCAGCAGTAAATAATCAGCCGTGTGTGTCTGACTGTGGATGGTGGAGCTGCTGAATGGATTTGTGGAGTTTGTTAGTTGCAGCGGTGGCTGTTAGCAGCTAGCTGTCAGCAGTTAGCTGTAAGCAGTTAGCTCTGCTTGTTAGCCACTGAATGGCAGCGGAGCGAGCAGCCACCAAGACAGCTCGACTCTGTTGTTAAACCTGTAAATAACCATTAGATAACCTTAGCCATGTGATGCTAACAGTTAGCCCTGTTCCTGTGTGTTCCACCGTCACTGCATCCTGGGTTTAGCTCCGCCCAGGTCGATTGTGATTGGTTTAGAGAAACACAAACAATCCAGAGTGAAAGATGTAGTGACTCCAGCGCTGCAGAGATCTGAGGACTGTTTGACCTTTGATTGACAGCTCAGGGTTCATGTTGATGTTTGTGACATCACAGAGTGACATCAGCTGTCAATCAAACTGTCTGTATAATGTGTGTACTGTGTGAGTCCTCTGTGTGTCCTTGGTGTCCTCCTCTTCATCACTCTGAACACGCATTTCCTCTTCATTAATTCTGTCCCACGCCCCCGCCCCCTCCTGCTCTCTGATTGGCTGCAGGCGGCCCGCTGTGGTAAGACGCCACATTTATACTGGACGGTTTCTGACAAACAGGAAGCTGCGGGGATGCTAATGAGCTCAGAGGACGTTACAGAGACACACAGGGACACAGACACACAGAGACACAGACAGACAGACACAGAGACACAGACAGACAGACACAGAGACACAGACAGACAGACACAGAGACACAGACAGACAGACACACAGACACACACAGAGACACAGACAGACAGACACAGAGACACAGACACACAGACACACACAGAGACACAGAGACACAGACAGACAGACACACAGACACACACAGAGACACAGACAGACAGACACAGACACACAGACACACACAGAGACACAGAGACACACAGAGACACAGACAGACACACACAGAGACACAGAGACACACACAGAGACACAGACAGACACACACAGAGACACACACAGACAGACACACAGACACACACAGAGACACACAGACACACACAGAGACACAGAGACACAGACAGACACACAGACACACAGACACACACACAGACACAGAGACACACACAGAGACACAGAGACACAGAGACACAGAGACACACACAGACACAGAGACACACACAGAGACACAGAGACACAGAGACACACACAGACACACAGAGACACACACAGAGACACACACAGCTTGCAGCCTACCTACTTTTGTTTTTACACTGCCAGCGCTGACTGATTGAGCTTTCCTGCAAATTTGCACAACTCCTGTCTAAAAAGGTCTTGTGAGTGTGTCAGAGGTCAAAGGTCGTCTCTGGTTTCGGTCATATTTTAACATGATTTATGTTTGGATGACTCAAACAGCTGATCGACAGAAAATCAATCTTTAGTCGTTCAATCTGTTTCAGACAAACAAAAGAAGAAGAAGTCATTATTATTTATTTTATTTATTCATATAAACGACGAGTCAGGAAAATTGATGAAGTGATGAATAAAATCCTTCAGATTTGTTCTCCTGCGACTCTGAATAAACTTCAGTCAGCTGCTTCTGTTTTGTGTCCAGAGCCTCAGCTTCAGCCCGTCCACAGGAAGCAGTGCATTATGGGTTAACCATGACAGATGAAACCTTTGACTCCCCCAACAGGAAATGAGCCGTCCCACCTGACCTCACCTGAGGAGCTATAGTGTCAGCGCTGCAGAAAAAATGGAGAAATAATGATCCTAAAGAGAGACGATCAAACGATAAATCACCAGCTGTCACCCATAATGCACTGCAGCTGTAAAACAGCCGCTGTCACTCAGACTGGAGGGTCCAGGTTACCACGGCTACCACAAAACTGGTGAGGTCATGGAGGGGTGAGAGGCTGTATGAGGAACTGAAGCTGAGCGACTCTGCAGCGCCGAACTCAGCTTCGGCTCCGCTTCTTCTTCTTGAGGCTGAATCCAAAATCATCATCATCCTCACTGTGACCTCGTCACATGTCCACGTTTGGTCATGGACTTTCCACGTCCACATATGACGTCCAAGGTACCCTGGGTGTGTTGGTTGTTGACGTTCTGGGACGCCGTGTCAACTTCAGCCTGTTACATGCATTGTCTGTTTTGGACAGGCGGCGTCCAATCAGAGCACAGGGAGGGCAGGGTGTGTCCAATCAGAGCGGGTCCGTGGAGTCCAGCTGCTCACATCTGGATCTGATCACAGCGTCCTCGTTTATTAGTCAGTAATGTGCAGAGATCTGACCTGAGAGCAGTCTGAGGGTGATGAAGATGATGACGATGATGTTCACTCTCACGCAGACAGAGAAAGACTGACAGGAAGTCATCAGGGGAACATGATGATGATGTCACTACAGACTGATTAAACACTGACTGCAGGTTTACTGACAGAGACTGCACTTCAGCTGCAGCAAAGTCAGAAGTGAGTGAATGAATGAATGAATGAATGAATGAATGAATGAATGAATGAATGGAGATGGAGGTAAAAAGAAGCTGTAGTTTTGTTGAGGAGGACATTAGATGATGCGTCTTCATCAGGACGTCATGTTGTTGTTTTAGTCCCGACAGAGACGCTCAGAGTTTTCAGTGTTTTATTGACTGAAGGCTCATCTTCCTCCTCCTCCTCCTCCTCCTCCTCTTCCTCCTCTGTTTCTGTTGTCTGAAGCAGTTTCACGTCATTGATGATGTAAGCAAACAGGTGGTTATAGCTCCGCCTCTTGTCGAGGTCTTTAGTCCGTCCATCGTCCTGATGTTTAAAGGAACCAGTTGGAGACAAACTGTCGCTATTGTTTGGTCTCTAATCGGAGCTGCGTCCACAGCAGAGGTCAAAGGTCAGATATGCAGAAATAATCAGCTGTAACATCAGAATCAGGAGTTAAACACATCTGTGTAATCAGTTAATAAATAAACTGACCCAACATGAGGAGTCTGAAACTGTGACTGGATTCTGTTTAAATCAGTTTGAATCAATCTGATGAGGAAGAAAGAAAAGAATCAGGTGTTCAACTTTTCTCTGTGATCATCCTGACATGTTTCTGTGTCCGCTGACAGCCATCTCTTCTTCTTCTTCTTCTCTGTTTGTTTTGCCGGTGCTGCTTCCTGTCGGTGGGCCTGCTGCTCCTCTGAAGGTAAGACATCTTCACCTCATCTGAACTCTGCGTTTGAAAACTCTGGTGTCACGTTTCACAGACGTGTTCAGTGTTTCCTCACCGATGTGGATTTACAGTCAGAAAGTTTAACTGACAAACTGGAGGAAACGTTCAGATTCACCTGAAGCCACAGCTGACGCAGCTGCTGACACAAACACACAAACACACCAGTCACAGTAAAGTCAGCTCAGTCACTACAGAGGTCAGTGTGTTTGTCCTCACACATATCTGTGACGTAAAGAAAATAAATCAGAAATATTTTTGGTCACAAAATGAAAAGAAAAGAAATGAAACTACAAAAAGAGACGGAAGGAAAATAAAAACATAAATAATTGAAACGTTGTGAGATGAAATCTAAAATTTTCATCAACACCTACTTTAAATATAATAATCTAAACACTGCCATAACCGTTTTATACTGACAAGAAGTGATGTCATACGTGGACCATGTTTTACATCTAAAGTGTGTTTATATTTTTTGCAGCAGTGAGCAGCTCAGTTGTGTCTTTTGTGCAATGCATTGTGGGACACAGTGTCACCAGCAGGACACTGAGACAATCTGAGAGTCTGTGTCAACAACCAACCTGGATTCAGATGTTTTTAATTTTGGAGATACCATATTTTCAGCTGACAGCAGCCATCTTTAATGAGGATGGTAATATAGTTTGTATCCGCGGAGTGTCGTCCGCACAGGAGCAGCGGATGTGCTCAGTCTCCTGAAACTAAGTTTCCTGACGGTATCTTTGACTCGTGCAGCTGGAACTCTGATAAGAAAAATAATGTTCATAAAAACACGAAATAAGAAACAGTTTCTGTCTGATGATGTGTCCTCTGAAGGGTTCACAGAGCACAGTGTGTGTGTGTGTGTGTGTGTGTGTGTGTGTGTGTACTGTATCATGACCAATTTCAGTTTGAAACCATCGTAGTGAGGACACCTCTGCATTGTGAGGACGTTTTTGGCCAGTTTACATTCATGTTGATGTTTAGTCTTTCTTTCAGCAAAGGTCCTCACAAGTATAGACAGACAAAGCTTTGGTCATGAGGGATATATGTTAATGATAGTTTGGGACATTTCCATCTGTGTTTTTAAGACTGTAAGTGAGTAGATTATGATATGTATGGAGGACATTTCTAGTCACGTTTGTAGCCACCAAACCGGGTATTTAGATGTGTGATGTGATGTGAACACGTCTGACATTTCACAGCATTAACTGTCACTTTGCTGCAGAGCTCTGAACATGTTCAGCTCCACCGTCTCTTCAATCAATCAATTTTATTTATAAAGCCCAATATCACAAATCACAGTTTGCCTCAGAGGCTTTACAGCAGACAACATCGCTCTGTCCTCTGGACCCTCACAGCTGATCAGGAAAAACCCTCTCACAGGGACCCTGACCCCTGACCCCTGACCCCTGACAGGAAATATCACAACACGATGATGTGACTTTATATTTCTCCTCATTTTGGCTCAACATCATTTAAACTGTCTGAAACTGTGATGCTGATGGTTTGTAACGTCCTCTGGGCTTCCGTAGAGTCAGGTACAGGTAGAGGAGTCTGAGCTCATTGCATCAAACCAGGTGGAGCTCCTCCTCCTCCTCCTCCTCCTCCTCCTCCTGACAATGTAAATCCACCTCCTGCTGGATGAAAGGAGGCGGTGGAGCATGGGACGTGTCGGAGCGTTAAATCCGACGGAGAGTTCATTAAACAGAGTCGAGATGTTCAGCAGCGTGACCTCATCAGAGACAGGAAGCAGTCACAACCAATCAGCATGCAGCTGGTTTTCATGAGTGAATCGCGTCCAGGACCAAAACACTGAGGTCAGAGGTCACAGAGACCACAACAAACACCGGCTGCTGCTGTCGGAGGCAGCTGACCAATCAGGGGTCAGGGCTCCACTGTAGGGGGCGCTGCAGAGCAGCCTGTGTGAAGGTCAGAGGACAGGAAGTGCTGCCTGAAACCGTTTTTATAGCAGCTCAAATGTGTCAGTCAAACCAGGTATTTTTTAACAAGGTGAGAACATTTCCAGCCGAGTTAGAGGCGAGCAGACCGGGTGAAGTTTGATGATAGTCGGGGACATTTCCAGTCGTGTTGTGACGAGTTGCTTCATTAGTTTGCTGAATTTTTATTTCATAGCAAGATTCCTTTATTTAAGTTACCTGAAGAGAAGCAGTGTGATGTGATCTGAGACACCAGGTGGAAACAGTTATTAGTTTCATGATAATTATCATTTGATAATAAACTAATCATCAGATTTGTCAATCAATCAATTTTATTTATAAAGCCCAATATCACAAATCACAATTTGCCTCACAGGGCTTTACAGCATACGACATCCCTCTGTCCTTATGACCCTCACAGCTGATCAGGAAAAACTCCCCAAAAAACCCTTTAACGGGGAAACGTACGTATGAAAACGTCAAACTGTCGTGTGGTTCAGTTTCTCTCAGATGAGGATTCGATGCTTCTCTTTGTTGCTTTGGTCAAACAAATAAAACGAGACATTAATTTAAATTAAAACGAGCATTTGTCTGACGTTTGAATACAACATGATTTTATTATTTCAAAATTATTCAGAGTGAGAAACATTAGACATGTTGATCTGAAACAAGAAGTCTGGTTTATGTTTCTATGTGTTGTTTGTTGAAGTCATCAGACGTCTGTACAGTGAGGTCACAGGTCGCTGTGAGGTCAGAGGTCATTTACACAGTTTTTCCCTGCGCTGTGTCTGCCAGGCTCAGCAGCAGGGAGTCATCGCTGCAGCTGATTGGCCGGTCAGAGGGCCAGACGACAACAACAGTGGCGTCCGTCCAACCAGGACGCAGCGCTGAGACTGAGGCCTTCAGTCTGGTGTCTCCTGGCAGGATTTGTGTTCAATATTAATGAGCAGTCAGATTAGCAGAACTCCCAGCAGCCACTGGGGCCGTGTAATCCAGGCCGTGTCGGGCTGCTGATAAGACCGAGCAGGGGTCCACCATGGCCCCCGGCAGGAGCCGAGGGGACCCCTGCCCCCCCAACACTGACGCACTGACGGGTTCAACACAGTTAATAGGTCGAAGAACAGGAAGTTATTTTATTTCTACCAGAAACATTTCGTTGGTTTGATGAAATTTAGTTTCGTCCCTCCGCTCAGACACAGACAGGAACATCCCATAATTTAATGCTGTTTTTGTTGTGATGTCATCTGTTACGACAGCATTACTGCTTTTACTGTGAAACATGTTCAGAGCGCGGCCTGCTGTCGACGTGTTTCTGAAAGTGATTCACAGGTTTTAATTTGGTTTAGTTTCAGTTTTAGGTGAAGCCTGACGATGATGGAGTCAGTCCATCTGTAAACTCCTTCCTGCTCTCCAGAGGATGAACCTCTGTACATTATCATGACCTCATGACCTTTCCTCTGGCGCCCCCTTCAGGACAGACGTGTGTTGGTGTGTCTGTGTTGAATCACAGTGTTTCTTCACTGACACGTGTAACGAGATGGAGGACGAGCCGACTGCTCTGACGAAGATCTTTGTGGTTTTAACTGTGAAACATTTCAGAGTTTCAGCGAGGCGTTTTCAGACTGATGCTGTGGAGTCAGAGTGGCGAGCAGTCGGGAGTAATTTCCTCTCAGATCAGGTCAGAGTGAGAGTTCGTCCTGTTGGAGGATCTTCAGAGGAACGTCTCCGTCCTCTCAGGGAATTCTGGGAATGATGGCAGCTATTGTTGACTGCAGTGTGTGATTGGTGGAGCGTATCGACCGCTGACAGCCGGGACAAAGAGAGGGGGGGTCGACCAAGTAGAACTAATCCACCTCCTCCTCGCCCCCCTCTGACCCCCCCTCTGACCCCTTTGACCCCCCCCCCCCCCCCCGGCGGCTCTGCAGGGTCACAAAGAACTAAAACCAGATTTCGGCTCCAACTGAAACGTCCCAGCTCTTCAGTATAAACTAGACGACACTCGGAGAGCTGCGACCTCCGCCAGCGTCCAGACGTCGTCTCTCCCGACGTTAATGAAAAATAATGAGCGTCTTCGCCTCGTGATTCAGATCCACTCCAAATATGAACGCGTTGGTCCTCGGCCTTCGCTGCAGACGTCCGCATACGGACAAACTGAGCTGAGAACAGGAGCTCTCTACTGAAGGACATCATTATATTTATATTTTCTTTATATTTCATGTAATTATGATTATTAGAATTATTTGGGGGGTTTAAGTACCCTCTAAAAACTCTGGAAACTTCAGTTTTGTTGTGAACTTTTCACTAAATTAAAAAATAAAAATTGGTTTGTTTTTAAATTCAGATTTTTCAGTTGAATATTTTAAAGCTCGTCTGATTTCATCACGTTTTCACACTTTCAGCTTTTTACGCTTAAAATTCTCATTTTAGTTTTGTTAGCAGCAGCAAAAGAAGCTGTGGTAATAATTATTAATACTACTTATTTATTCAGCAAAATGTTCTCAGTTTAATTTCAACAAGATGAGAAATTGCACATAATTAAATTTTCAAATTCTCACTAAAGTGAAAAGTGTTAGTAATACTATGTTTTTGTGTTTGTAGTATTTAACACAGACATACACATATTATTATTAATGAAAAATATTTTTAATCATTCTTAAAAACGAAAAGAAAAAAATCAAACTAGATATTTCACAGTGTTTGAATCTTTATGCACGTGTGTATAATCATCTGTATTCATACTAAACAGTATTTAAACAAAATAAAATCATAAGGCGAGTTTTTTAATTCTCATGTTTTTTTTCATCGGAGGACTAAAATTAATTAAACTGATAAACACACACACACACACACACACTCACACACACGGATATATGTGTAAATACATACGTGTGTGTTCTGATATTTTCCTCTTAATATGATTTTATTTTAATGTCTTCGTCTCATTTGAAATTTAACATTTTGGATTTTATTCTTTATTTCTGTGTTAAATTGGAAAACGTTAAATATTGACCGAAGTGAAATATTAATATTAAATCCAAACTGATGAGTTTAATAATGTCCAAACTGAAGATTATTTTCATTATGGATTGATGTACTTGGTTATAATGTTCAGTCATAAATTAATGTTTGGTGTCAATAAAGTTCAAACTGACGTCTTCTGATGAAACAAGAAATTCTGTTTTAAAAGTCACTTAAACATTTAGCTATTAAAAAAATGTGCAGATTAATTTTCTGTGGGTGAAGTGATGGATTCAGCCCGGTGATTTTATCGGTGAGGAAATGATAGAAATATTAATTATCATCCCTGACGACGTGTCGCTGCTGTTCAATGCTCGTCGTCGTAAATGATCAAAATCAAAGTGAATCTGAATGTGAACTCTTGAATTCAATGATCTTAACGTTTGTTTCCTGAATCTGAATCTGAGATGAGTCTGACGTTATGCATCAGCTTCTAACGACTGTAGAAATGACACTCAGTGACTCAGTGAAACCGTCGCTCAGTTCATGTCGTCAGACGAGATTTTATTTGTTCAATCAGATTGAAAGCAGCTGAGCTGATGGTTTGTGTGTGAGTTCGTCTTCACCGTCCGATCTTTAGTGTGAAACAGTTAAAGTGTCCAACAGAGTCCGGTGAGGACGGGGACGATGGAGGGGACGACGGAGGGGACGACGGAGGGGACGACGGAGGGGACGACGGAGGGGACACATTTACACTCCTCTGTTTTCCAAAAATAAGGCTCAGTTTGCACACGCTCAGTCCGTCTCTGCAGAGCTGTGAGGTTTCACGTTTCACACTCCAGAGGGCAACAAATCAAACGCTGTTGACCTCCGACCTTTAACACACACACACACACACACACACACATGGTCAGCAGACAGGAGAGTCCTCAGTCTGAGAGTTTCACTTTTATTTTAAACTTTATTAAAAACCAGGACTCGACGTTGTGTTTCCTGTCTGAATGTTAAATCTCTTCAATCATCATCGTTAGTTTTCACATGTTTGACTTCATGTGTCAGTTTGTGTGTGGCCTTGTTTAAACTGTGACGATGCAGCGTTCATGCTCACACACCAGAGTCACCGTCAGGCCGTCGGCTGGAGGCATTTCAGTCGTCTCACGTTGGACTGACTGAACAGATCTTTACATTTTCCAGCTGTGTGTGCAGCGTCTGTTTTTTAACGAGAGTCTGTGTTTGTGGTGACCAAGGCTTTTGGACATTTCCAGCTGTGTTTGTCACGATGAAACCAGGTATTTCCAACAAGAAATTTGAACATTTCAGGCCGTATCTGTATCTGCAGAGACCAAACCAGTTATCTTCAGCAAGACTTTGAGATATTTTCTAGCAGTGTTTGAAACAATGAAACTGGCTATTTTCAGCAAGAGTCTGGGACAGTTCCAGCCGTGTTGGTAGCAACTATAATAAGTCTGAATTTTAAATCTCTTTAATCAGCATTGTTATGAGTTTTCACGTTTCACTTCACGTGTCAGTTTGTGTGTGTTTAAGCTGTGAAGGTGCTCAGTTTGAGGCCTGAGCTGCGTTTACATTCACACACCAGAGTCACCGTCAGGCCGTCGGCTGGAGGAGTTTCAGCCGTCTCACGTTGGACTGACTGAACAGATCCCAGTTTAGATGGATGCAGCCGTCTGCAGGTCAAAGGTCACACTTTACACTGTTTTTCTACAGTTTAACGTGTAGCTACAGAGACCTACACTCTATACTGACCCTGAACGCACCGTGACTGAGGGTTGAAGCCACTGCTGCTGTAATTTAGTTCAGTTCAGTTTATTAGGGTCATCAGCTCGTCTTTGTGGATCCGACACATGAATCCTCCAGTTTAACAGAAAGTAACGTATTTCATATTCGTTCAAATATCAAAGCAAAACACAGAAAAAAATACATACATATATATATATATATACATATATATATATATATATGTATATATATATCTCACATATCAGATCCTTCAAAGAAAATCCACAAGTAAGATTTCAGAAGTGAAGAACTCTTTAAATGTTTCAAAACAGAGCTGCAACTAATGATTATTATTAATTATTATTATTATTATTATTATTATCTCAGTCTGAACTGTCTGAACAAAATGTCCTTAAATGTCTTGTTTTTGTCACCAACAGTCCGACCCCTCAAAATATTCAGTTAATCATCATGTGAGACAAAAGGAAGCAAAAACATGTCGGACGCTGGAATAATAAAACATATTAATATATTAACCTTTTTGCTGAAAAAATACAATTTATTCTGATAATTAAAGCGCTTTCAGATAAATTTCCTGTTGATGGAGTTTCACTTTTTTGAAGATTCACTTTCACCGAAGGTTTAATTTCTCATGATCGAATGCTTCATGTTGCCTCAGTGTCTGATGTCACACTGGATAATAATAATAATAATAACGTTAATAATAATAATAATAATAATAATAATGATAATAATAATAATGATAATATTAATAATGATAATAATGATAAAAGCAGTGCGCTGGGTTCAGAGGCTGTCAGTGGGAACAGGGTGTCCTCTCAGTAACCCTCCTCCCTCTGTGGTGGTGGGCGGGGCCTGATCCCTTCCTCAGCCCATTGATTGGTCACGGTCATGCTGCTGACACCTCAGCAGATCTCTGTGATCCTCAGTCTGATCCTCAGACTCTGGTTTCTGCTGACGGAGACCTGGTCCAGGACCAGAGTTAAACCTGATCCACGTGGATCCTGTTGTGCTGCTGCAGATCTCAGCTCTGCTTTTATGAGCTTTTTAAAACCAGCTGAGAGGACCATCAGTTATGACCTGATTGTTATTGTTGTTGTTACCTCTCAGAGAACTGACTCCGCCCCCAGCAGCACACATTGTTTAGCTGCTGCGTCAATACTTGAGTCTGTCTGAGTGACATCTGACTGTGGCTCGGTGCCTCAAACAGTCCCACCTCAGAATATGTGGACTGTCCCTTTAATGCGTGACACCAAACGTGCTGCTGCTGTTTGTCACAGTTTGAGGTCAGCGGCTGATGGAATAGTTTTAATTGCACTCGAGAGGCCGCCGTCAGCCCTGACTCGCTGCGGATGGGAAAACAAGTCACAGTGAAAGCACACGTTTGATTGGCTGACGCTGAGTTCTGCTGTCGTCATTGTGTCGAGTTATTGTGAGTTTGATTCAAAGGAGATGATCTCTGTGGTCACCATGAACCAATCAGAGCTACAGCGGGAGATTAGAAGTCTGAGGAGGAAGTGACCGGCTGCAGGGCGACGCTATCTAAGACGGATACGAGTGTGTGTGTGTGTGTGTGTGTGTGTGTGTGTGTGTGTGTGTGTGTGTGTGTAGACAGCATGTAGTGTGTTTTCTATATGTAGTTGAAGGTATCAACATCTGTCAGCACTGTAACATGACCTGTGTGTGTGTGTGTGTGTGTGTGTGTGTTGTCATCAGGGTCTCAGTTTGCCTGCTGCCATCTGCCCTGCTGAGACTGTGTGTTGTTAGCTCACACACACACACACACACACACACACACACACACAACTTCAATATAACCGCCTTTTGGGGCCCTGCTGAGAACAAGTGGGAGACAGTTATGACTTGATAAGAGTGTCTACAGTGTTTGACTTGTGAGGACTTGGGCACTGTGCTCACATATGACTATTGTCACACATGTATACTGTCAGATATTAATACATACTTTCAACATATTGTACCACAGTAGCCAGAACTATAACTATAATATTATTACTTTCAATAATGTTGTTGTAAGCTACTGTCATTACCTGCATCTCTCTCTCTCTCTCTCTCTCTCTCTGTCTGTCTCATTGTGTCATACGGATTACTGTTAATTTATTATGTTGATCTGTTCTGTATGACATCTATTGCACGTCTGTCCGTCCTGGAAGAGGGATCCCTCCACAGTTGCTCTTCCTGAGGTTTCTACCGTTTTTTTCCCCGTTAAAGTCGTATGCTGTAAAGCCCTGTGAGGCAAATTGTGATTTGTGATATTGGGCTTTATAAATAAAATTGATTGACTGATTGATTGATTGGTTGATTGATTGATATACAGGTTGCACCAACGCACTGTTATAAACATCAGCAGTGAGTTTTACAGTTTGAAGTTTAGGTCCAGTTTATACGACAACAATTTCAACTGAAAACGCAACATTTTGAAAAAAGGTCCCAGAGTGCAATTTTTTGGAAACGGCACAGTTGTCATGTAAACTTGCAATATGCAGTTCCTCTGAAAACTGAGGGACTTTTTGCACATGCTCATTACGGTTCCAGTCACTAGGCATGTTCGAGGAAGTCGACCATCACAACAACAATGGCGAGCTGTTTGTGCTGCTCACCCTGTTGATTTGTCAACATTTCTCCAGCAAAGTGTAGATCAACTGTAGCAACTCCACCTCGTCGCGATCCTCTCCGCTCCTCTCACCCACACTTGAGCACCCGTTCTGGGATACACAGTGTCGGCCCGCCCGGCCTGACCTCCGCGGCCCTCCCTGGACAGGTGCTCAAGTGTGGGTGAGAGGAGCGGCAATGGTAATGTATAGTTACCTGGGCTTCATCAATCAAATTGCACATTACTGCCCAACACTGATTATAACTACTTAATAAGAAAGTAGTATTTGGGTATAGCAAAAAAATAAAAATAAACTTCAGGTTGCAGCCTCCGCTCGGAAAATTAAATGCAGCCTCTGGTACTGCAGCTTTACCTTACTCGATTTTGTGGCTCCGTGTGAATGGAGATCGTTTCAATAATGTCGTCATATAAACGCAGAAGTTTTCTCAAACGCAAAGGACAGACTTCTCTGTTTTTAGAGAGAGCGTTGTCGTCTAAACGGGGCCACAGACTGAGTCAGTGTGAGGTCAAACCAGCAGCAGCTGCATGTCTGTCTCCTCGTGTTTCAGTAGAGTCAGACAGAGCAGAGGTGTGGTCACGTCACGTGTCTGTCTGGAGGCTTTAGTCCCTTTAACACTTCCTGTTCTAGGCGGGAATAACGCGCCATTATTCCGCCTGGCAGTACTGTATATAAGGTACGATCACAGGATGTGGGGACAGAGTTGTTTCACCTTCGAGCTGCCACAGGAGGTAGAAACAGTGTCTGTGTGAACAGGACAGCCCTAACCCTAACCCAGCAGGACGAGAGCATGGATGGCACGGTGTGACATTTTTACGACGTTTTATGTGTGTGACACTACTGTTACTACGAGAAGTAGTTTTTCTTCTGGACGTTTTTCGATTGAATTCTACTTGTACGTACTTTCAGCTACAGAGAACAATTTAATTTCGCTCTTTGAGGATGTTCATACTTCTGTTTATGCTTTTTAAAGAACTTTCACCTTTGACACTTTCACCTTTGACACACTGCCACAGGAAGTGCTTTCTCTGTGTTCTCTCCAGGTTTAGATAAACAGAAAGAACATGTTGAGGATCTTTAGAGGAGCAGGACGGTGGAGTTTGTCAGGCTAGTTGTTTCCATCTGTTTACAGTCTTTATGCTAAGCTAAGCTAAGTGGCTGCTGTAAAGACAAGAGTGGAAACAATCTGAACATCTGACTGTCAGAGAGGATTTACCAAAATGTCATAATTGTTCTTGATGATGTTGATAAATTGGTCCCAATAAATCAAGAGCTGTGCACAGGCCTGAGACCAGCTGCAGCTGTCACCTCCTGAAGTCTAAAATACCAACACACCGCGGGTCAAATCAAAGTTTGCGATGATTCATTCTACATCAGGTTAATCTGATGATTGTGATTTAGATGAATCGATTCATTGTTGGGTCAGAAGAAAGACAGAAGATGTTGCTGACAGTTTCCCGAAGGAGGCCATGTTAGAAATCAAAAACCTGAACATGCTGAGTTTCTTTGAGCAGCTGCAGCCTGAGAGTTGATTCTATAAATAAACTGACAAAACATTTGATTAGAAAAATGTTCCTCTGTTTTGAGTCAGTGACGGGTCAAAGACTTTAGTCAGGGTGGAGATGGGGTGAAGTCATGGTGATGATGGGGTGGAGTCATGGTGATGATGGGGTGGGGTCATGGTGATGATGGGGTAGGGTCATGGTGATGATGGGGTGGGGTCATGGTGATGATTGGGTGGGGTCAGGGTGATGATTGGGTGGGGTCAGGGTGATGATTGGGTGGGGTCATGGTGATGATTGGGTGGGGTCATGGTGATGATGGGTGGGGTCATGGTGATGATTGGGTGGGGTCATGGTGATGATGGGGTGGGGTCATGGTGATGATTGGGTGGGGTCATGGTGATGATGGGGTGGGGTCATGGTGATGATGGGGTGGGGTCATGGTGATGATTGGGTGGGGTCAGGGTGATGATGGGGTGGGGTCATGGTGATGATTGGGTGGGGTCAGGGTGATGATTGGGTGGGGTCATGGTGATGATGGGGTGGGGTCAGAGTGGAGATGGGAGCAGGTCCTCGTCTACAGAGGTCACCATGTTGCACCGCTATGTTTCTACAGTAGCCCTGAGCGGACAAACCAAACAAGTGTGTTTTCATGTCGGTACTGTGGCGCAGCGTCATGAGTTGGTCTCAGTCATCACACGGCATGTTTTTCAGAGACAACAAAACAAAGACGTCTGATGGGACAGAAACTGAAACTGAAGCGCCTCTGAAGATTTCAACTGTTGTTTCCTAACGAGGTCACAGAGTGATCTGATTGGTCCATTTGTTTAATGAGGCGAGAACGAGAACACTAATTATCCTGACAAGTGTGTGTGTGTGTGTGTGTGTGTGTGTTGAGATGTGTCAGTGTTTCTCTTTATGAGACTCAGGAGAGTTGTGTCTCCGCTGTGTGTCTCAGTGTCTCCTGGGGGCAGCAGGTGAGGTTCACCTGGTGGGAGGTGTGTGTGTGTGTGTGTGTGTGTGTGTGTGTGTTGTACTGTATTACAGATTTTTCCTGAATTATTTCTACCAAAATCCAGTTTGGACAGATTTATGGTTATACTGGTTTCTGGTATCTGTATCTGTGTCACCCTCCAGCTCAGGTCTTCCACCAGAGGCCTGGGAGTTTGAGGGTTCTGCGCAGTATCTCAGCTGTTCCTAAGACTGCACTCTTCAATCTGCTGGAGCCATTCTCCCAGTTTGGGAGTCACTGCCCAGAGTGCTCCTTCTACCACGGGGACCACATCAACTTTGACCTTCCACATCTGCTCCAGCTGTTCTTTCAACCCTTGATACTTCTCCACCTTTCCTGTTCCTCCTCTCTGATGTTGCTGTCGGCTGGTATCGCCACATCCACCACTACTGTCCTCTTCTGGTGTTTGTCAACCACCACTATGTCCGGTTGGTTAGCCAGCAGCTGTTTGTCAGTCTGGAAGCTGCAGTCCCACAGGATCTTAGCCCTGTTGTTCTCAACCACCTTTGGTGGTGTGTCCCATCAGGATTTGGGTACTTCGAGTCCATACTGGGTGCAGATGTTCCTGTACACTATCCCAGTCACTTGGTCGGGCCTCTCCATGTACACTAATCCTGCTGGCATCTTGGTCACAACCTGCCACTATGTGCTGGACCGTTTCAGGGGCGTCTCTGCACAGCCTGCACCTTGGGTCTGATCTGCTGTGGTCGACCCTGGCCTCTATGGCCCTTGTGCTTAGGGCCTGTTGTTGTGCTGTGATGATTAGTGGCTCTGTGCTGTCTGTCAGTCCAGCATTCTCCAGCCACTGGTAGGTCTTCTTGATATCAGCCACTCCAAGTTGTATGCTGGATGTTTCATCCTGGATAGTGGCTTTGATGCTCACTAGTCCTCGGCCTCTTTCCACTTAGTGTATATCCTCAGGGTGCTGGACTTGGGGTGGAACCCTCCATGCATGGCAAGGAGCTCTCTCGTCTCCTCCTTTGGCCAGCTTATGATCCCAGCTGGGTATCTGATGACTGGCAGTGTGTGATGGCTCGGACCTTGTTCTGACCATTCAGCTGACTCCTCAGGACTTGCCTCACTCTCTGGAGGTATTTGGTTGTAGTCGACTTCCTTGCAGCCTCCTCATGATTTCCATTAGTCTGTGGGATCCCAAGGTACTTGTAGCTGTCCTGGATATCTCCCATGTTGCCCTCTGGTAGGTCGACTCCCTCAGTTCTAAACATCTTGCCTCTCTTTGATACCATCCGACCACACTTGTCTAATCCGAATGACATCCCTGTGTCCTTGCTGTAGATCCTGGTGGTGTGGATCAGTGAGTCAATTTATTGCTCATTCTTGGCATACAGCTTGATGTCATCCATGCAGAGCAGGTGACTGATTGTTACTCGGAATCAGTCTCCATAGCCAGTGTTCTTGATGATCTGTCTGAGGGATTCAGGCCTATGCAGAACAGCAGTGGTGACAGTGCACCCCCTTGGTATATGCTGCATTTGATGTTGACTCGGGAAATCGGCTTTGAGTTGGCCTCTAGGGTCGTCTTCCACATTCCCATGGAGTTCTTTATGAAGGCCATTAGTGTCCTGTTGATCTTGTATAGTTCTATATATATATACTATCCCAGCTGACATTGGGCAAGAGGCGGGGTACACCTTGGATGGGTCACCAGACTATAACAGGGCACATTTACTAACAGCTAGCAGCTAATAGTAACTAACAACTGACATTAATTAGCTGCTAACAGCTAACGTTAACTAGCTGCTAACAGCTAACATTAACTAATAGCCAACATTAACTAAAAGCTAACAGCTAATATTAACTAATAGCTAACATTAACTAACAGCCAACATTAACTAAAAGCTAACACCTAATATTAACTAACAGCTAACATTAAGTAGCTGCTAACAGCTAACATTAACTAGCTGCTAACAGCTAACATTAAGTAGCTGCTAACAGCTAACATTAACTAGCCCTCCTTCTGCTGATGTCATCTCAGATTAGTTGTTCACAGTGTGACATCATCAGGCTGCGTCTTCTAACACCTCACATGTGAGTTCACTGTGCCCTTTGGTCCTGACGGCGTCCTGGGGACAATCTCTGTTTGTCCCGATTCATCTGGTGAACTCTGACCTGACCTCTTTCCTCTGATGTCACTTCCTGTATTTGTTTCTGAGTAAAAGTCTTCTTCACCCTGATCTGTGTGTGTGTGTGTATGTGTATGTGTGTGCAGGCTTTTATTGTGAAAAACATCAACTGCAGCCTCAGTGTGAACAGAGGTCAGAGGTCATGTTGTGTGTGTGTGTGTGTGTGTGTGTGTGTGTGTGTCAGCGCTCTCAGCAGCTCTGACCGACACAGATGGACTGTGACAGGTGGAGAGGTGCATCATGGGAGAGGAGGCCATGCTCCAAAAATCAGTCCTGACAGACAGACACACACACACACACACACACACACACACACACACACACACACATACACCCTCCGCTCTCTGTTTGATTGACAGCTCTGGTAGTCTCACTCTTGGTCGCCCCAGCGACCGCGTCCCGCTCCGTTAGTCCGTCTCAATTGGCCGGATCTGCCTGCCAATCAAACACACAGGCCATGTCCCCGCCCCCCCGGGACCTGCAGCCAAACACATCACTCCTTCATCTCTCCTCCTTCACCTCCTCTCTCCTCTCCCGCCATCTTCCTCCTCCTCCTCTTCATCAGCTCACTGCCCCTCTACACATCACTGTTCATCGTTCCCACGGCGACGACCACAAGGAGCCGATCGGTGCTGATATGGACGACTGAACACAAACAAACACACTGAGAGGGAAGGAAGTAAGGAAAGAAGAGGAAGGAGGGAGGGAAAAGGACAGAGGGAAAGAATGAAGAAAGAAGGACAGACAGAAGGAAGGAGGGAAAGAGGAGAGGGTGATGAT
The DNA here is from genome assembly GCF_041903045.1 of Epinephelus lanceolatus. NCBI lineage: Eukaryota > Metazoa > Chordata > Actinopteri > Perciformes > Serranidae > Epinephelus > Epinephelus lanceolatus. Next base: position 989,573 of record NC_135739.1, read on the forward strand.
GATGATAGAGAAGAAGATGAAGAGGATAAAAACTGCTCCACCAAAACTGACAAACTTGTTGAAGGTCGCCGACATCACTGTTTGTTTTAACCCCCTGGTGACCTGACGCCACCGCAGATATTATGGTCTTTTTTTTTACCTAGTAACCACCCAAAGAAAGGTCCTGATTGGCTGAAACTCTGACGGATTTATTCCAGTGAAGTTAATTTTGAGTGAATTTTATATTTTGATTCTGAACCTTGAGTTTTGTTTGATAAACATCAGACTGGTTCTGTGAAGGACAAAGTGAGCGTGAATTAATAAAGTGATGAAGTCTTTAGGTTTGTGTTGTTTTAAAATGATTTCTAAATGTTCTAAATGTTCTGTGAAGAACAGACAGTGTTTATATTCACTGTACGACGAGGAACGACACTTTACACTGTGTTTATGAACTGTCCTCAAGACAAAATATATATTCATATTTTACACTCTGTTCACTTCCTGTAAGATTGTAAAGCCAAACCCTGTTCTTTTTTCCTAAATGTAACCACGTGTGTGTGTTGAAAGAAAAAACATCAGTTGGTGGTGTTGTACTGACGTAGTGCTTTTATTTTGAAAGAGAGTGTATGCAAACTGTACATTTCCTGTGAAAACAGAAGTGTATTTTGAAAACAGACAATGCATGTAACAGGCTGAAGTTGACACGGCGTCCCAGAACGTCAACAACCAACACACCCAGGGTACCTTGGACGCCATATGTGGACGTGGAAAGTCCATGACCAAACGTGGACATGTGACGAGGTCACAGTGAGGATGATGATGTTGGTGTTTAAAGGGTTAAAGGACCTGTTCCAACACTTCATCACACACATGTACAGGTTCTCTCTTCTTTGCTCTGAGCTCTAAACCTGATGTCACAGAGCTCAGAGGAGGAGGAGGCTTTGTGCTGCTCAGAGGAATGTAGCAGTGATGGGTCAGAGTGTGACAGTCCTGATCCTGGGCCGGTCCTAAATCCCTCCTTCACATCATGTCACACAGATTACAGCAGCCAATCAGCTTTAACCCTGAACAGCAGCAGGAAACCAGGAGGAGGTGGAGGAGGTGATGTAGAAGGAGGTCGAGCAAAGGTCACAGAGTGAAGGTCACAGAGTGAAGGTCACAGAGTGAAGGTCACAGAGTGAAGGTCACAGAGCGTCGACAGCAAGACGTTTAACATGTTTGTGTTCTAACATAATAAACAGACTGAAAATTGACCAGTGGAACCAGCAGAGGGGAAACACACAGGGACTGGGAGTGACTGGGATGCAGATAAAGGAGCTCAGGGAGGGAGGAGCAGGTGGAGGAGGGAGGAGGTGGAGGTGTAGGAGCAGGTGATGGTGTAGGAGGAGGTGATGGTATAGGAGCAGGTGGAGGAGGGAGGAAGTGTAGGAGCAGGTGGAGGAGGGAGGAGGTGTAGGAGCAGGTGGAGGAGGGAGGAGGTGTAGGAGGAGGTGGAGGTGTAGGAGCAGGTGGAGGAGGGAGGAGGTGGAGGTGTAGGAGGAGGTGATGGTGTAGGAGGAGGTGATGGTGTAGGAGGAGGTGGAGGTGTAGGAGTAGGTGATGGTGTAGGAGGAGGTGGAGGAGGGAGGAGGTGGAGGAGGAGGTGAAGGTGTAGGAGGAGGTGGAGGAGGGAGGAGGTGGAGGAGGAGGTGAAGGTGTAGGAGGAGGTGGAGGAGGGAGGAGGTGGAGGTGTAGGAGGAGGTGATGGTGTAGGAGGAGGTGATGGTGTAGGAGGAGGTGGAGGTGTAGGAGCAGGTGATGGTGTAGGAGGTGGAGGTGTAGGAGGAGGTGGAGGGGGTGTAGGAGCATGTGATGGTGTAGGAGGAGGTGGAGGAGGGAGGAGGTGGAGGAGCAGGTGGAGGAGCAGGTGAAGGAGGGAGGAGGTGGATTAGCAGGTGGAGGAGCAGGTGAAGGAGGGAGGAGGTGTAGGAGGAGGCAGGAGGTGTAGGAGCAGGTGGAGGAGGTGTATTTCAGTGTAAATGAGAGTATAAGCTGATTTGAGAGCAGCTGTGTGAAGGATCACAGCCGACTGTGTTAATACTGTCAGCACTGATACTGTAAATCCTCCCAGAGGAGGAGAGGAGAGGAGAGGAGGAGAGGAGAGGAGGAGAGGAGAGGAGAGGAGAGGAGAGGTTTGGTTTTCAAGTCCCTTTATTAAATCATTTCAGCAATGACTGAAAACCATTTAGTTCAAATCAAGAAAAATAAGAAACTAAACCAGAGAAAAACTGCTGCTGAATAAAACAGTCTGCCAGACACAGTAAATGTTAAACAACTGCTCAGAAATGACATACCAGCTCTCCATTCCCTGTCACAGAGCACAGGACACCCCCAACAGTCCATCTTTCTTTAAAGTCCTGTAAATTGTCCACAGATTGACAGTAACAATATTCCACTCTGAGCCGGGATTTCAAAAGTCCTTCTAAGACCGGCACCGGCTCCACACTGCCGGCACCCTGAGTCCGGTTCCTGCGAGTCAGCCAGATAGCCAACTTGGCAGAGCCCAGCAGAAAGTTTATCAAAGTGTGTACCTTTTTGTTTTTAGCACTGTATTTTGGGCCAAAAATGAACAGTGGAAAGGAAAAGGCCTCCCCCAGACCATGCAACCAACTCCTTAAAAGGTCAAAGAGCTGTGACAGCCGAGGACACTCAACAAACAAATGAAAAAGAGTCTCTGTGTGCAAACAGAAACTACTAGCTCCGGATCAAGGTGTGCTCTGTATCTGTTCGTAGCTATTGCCCCATGTACGACCCTCCACTGGAGGTCAGCTGTACGCTTCTCCAAGGGGATCTTGTACAGGGACCGCCAGCTGCCTTTCGGGGAAATGTCTGGGCCAAAGAACTCAGCCCACCTCGACTCCTTCAGCCCCGCCAGAGAGCGCAGGTTCAGAACCTTAACGCAGACTTCGTAGACTGCCTTTTTTCCCCACCACCTCAAAGCTGTTTAGACGAGGGGTTTGTAAGGAAAGCAGCTGACCCTCACCCTCTTGCCACTCCCCCACAGCTGGGGTTATGGAGAGAGAGAGCAAACTGTACTCACACTCATCATCCCATTGGTCAGACAGAGCACTGTTTACTACAAACACTCTCAGTGGCTGTGGCAGGGCTGCACAGACTTCCTCCACCACTCTGTTGATGAGCCTGACAGAGCTGATGTTGCTTCTCTCCATCAGGGCTTCCATAGCTGTGGACGTCATCTTCATAAGGTGAGCCAGTTTGGTGCAGCCAGCTTTTCGAAGACTGGCTCTCAGGCTGGCAGACTGCAGTGTACGGGTCTTAATAAAGGTGTTGTAGAACAATGGCTCTTCAAAAAGACACATGCCCGGGGGCACATTTGTGTCCCGTGCAGTCTTAAAAATCCACCAAGCCTGCAACACAGAGCTGTAAAATGGTGTTACATCTGTAAAGTCCACGGTCTCTTGCTCCAGGAGGAAAAGCTGCTTGTCGTAGCCCAACTGTCCTGTTCTCCTCAGCAGCAGGTGAGCCGTATCACACCAGCTGGGGCAGCAGTCATACAGCAGCCTCTGAGCAGTTCTCAGTCTAAAGGAAGCAATTTTGGACTGAATGTCATTCAGTCCCTGTCCCCCTTCAGCCACAGGCAGGTGAAGAACAGCTGACCAGATCCAGTGCTTGCCCGACCAGAAGAAGTTGAGGATGTCCTTCTGGATGTCCTCTATCAGACCCCTTGGAGGTGTCAGAGTAACAAGTCTGTGCCACAGAGTCGAGGCGACCAAGTTATTAGCGACCAGAACTCTTCCCCTATACGACAGCTGAGGTAGCAACCATTTCCACTTAGACAACCGAGCACACACTTTCTCCTTCACTCCCTCCCAGTTTTTTCTTTGGAACCCTTCAGAACCCAGAAACACCCCCAAAATTTTTAGTCCCTCTTTTCCCCACCTAAGTCCTGCAGGCAGACTGGGCACTGCCTGATCCCTCCACTGCCCTATGAGCAAGGCCTCGCTCTTAGCCCAGTTCACTCTTGCAGATGAGGCCTCTTCACAGGCACAAAGGGTGTCCTGCAGACATTTAACATCATCCTGGCTGCTTACAAAAACATTAACATCGTCTGCATAAGCAGATACAGTGGGCAAGCTACGAGGTACACTTACAATCCCAGGGAAGGACAGACCAATGAGGCGCTCTCTCAGCCTGCACAGCAAGGGCTCAATGGCTAGGCTATACAGTTGCCCTGAAATAGGGCAACCCTGTCTTATGCCTCGCTGTACAGGAATTGGCCGACTCAGCCCCGCCCACATCTTCACCATACACTGTGCTCCACTGTACAGTAAACTCACCCAAGACAAAAACCCATCATCAAACCCAAAACCTCTAAGTGCAGCAAAGAGATATGAGTGATCCACCCTATCAAAAGCCTTCTCTTGATCCAGTGACACAATCCCAACATTGACATTATAAATTTTACATAAATCAAGTACATCCCTGATGAGAAAAATATTGTCCATGATTGATCTCTCTGGCACACAGTATGATTGGTCTGTACTTACAATTTTTCCCAGAAAGTCTTTTAGTCTATTAGATAAGGCTCTGGAAAGCACCTTATAGTCCGTACAGAGGAGGGCCACTGGCCTCCAGTTCTTAAGTGATGTCAGGTCCCCCTTCTTAGGCAGCAGGGAAAGGACTGCCCGCTGGCAAGAAACCAGAAGAGATCCAGTTCTGAAACATTCCTGCACTACCTCGTGTAGGTCGGTGCCAATAATGTTCCAGAACCGCTTATAGAAGTCAGTGGAGAGACCGTCAATCCCTGGTGCCCGTCCAGAAGGCATCTGGTTAATGGCCATTGTCAACTCTTCGAGAGTTAGCCCACAGTCCAGGGCAGCTCTCTCCTCCGAACTGAGCTGAGGAAGGCTCTCCAGAAGCTCTTTGCGGTTCTCAGCGCTGCACGGTTCATCTTTAAATAGGCTGGTGTAAAAGTCAATTGCGTGAGCCCTCATTTCATTCTGATCCGCAGTCAGTCTCCCTCCAGGGAGCTTCAGACAGGCCATCTGCTTCTTCTGCACCGCATTCCGCTCCAAGTTGAAGAAGAAGGAGCTCGGGGCATCCATGTCCTTCAACTGGAGGAAACGTGATCGGACCAAAGCTCCCTTCACCCTCTCTTGCAGAAAAGCGCTCAGTTCCTTCTTCTTCTGCTGCAGCAGGTCACTAGCAGTGGGATCGGAGTCTCTCCTGATCCCCTTCTCGATGGTACTGATGCTGGCTTCAAGGTTTTGTACTGCTGCCTTGATTTCAGCAGTAGAGTGTGACGTGTACTGCTGACTGAACACACGAGTTTGAGCTTTGCCAACCTCCCACCATTCCTTTAAAGAACTAACGCTGCTTTTCTTTGTCTGCCAGTGTCTCCAGAAATTCCCAAAGCTCTGACAAAAAGTGCTGTCTTGTAAGAGTTTATTGTTGAAGTGCCAGTAAGATTTGGCCCTCTCACCTGATGAAATTGTCAAGTTTATACTGACTAGGTGGTGGTCAGTGAAACCAACCGGGGTTATGGTACTGCTGACTAATCTGGTGTTGAGATTTTGTGAGATGTAAAACCTAAATCTAGTCTGGCTGCACTGACCCTGTTGTTTCTGATCCGTATCCATGTGTACTGACGGGTGTGTGGGTGTCTGAGTCTCCAGGTATCAAACAGATCTAGGTGAGTAATAGTTTGTTTTAAACACTGGGAGGATTGTGGGTGTGGCTCTTCATTGGTTCTGTCCTGAGTGAAGTCAACTGTACAGTTGAAATCACCGCCACGAATGATATGGTCCTGACTGTAGTTCCTGAGTTCAGACTGTATTTTTGTAAAAAGCCCCACTCTGTCAGAGCCCTGGTTGGGAGCATAAATATTAACAATACACAATACTGAGCCGTTCATCTCTGCCCTGACAATCAGCAGCTGACCCTTAAGCACCTCGCTAACAGAGAGCATGACTGCATTGGCAGTTGCTCTGCAGAGGATGGCTACCCCTGCACTGACACTTGTGCCATGACTCAGGACGTGTGGACCCTCCCACCATAAACCCCAGTCTACCTCATCTGCCTGGTCACTATGAGTTTCCTGTAAGAACAGCACATCTATCTTTTTTTGTGAAACAGTCTCACTGACTAGGGCTCTTTTATGTTTATCTCTCCCACCATTAATGTTAATAGACCCTATAGTGCTGCTCTGCATATGAGGGTTAAAGAAGAGAGACAGAAAAGAGGAAAGCAGTAAAGAACCGTGTATGAAACAGAACACCAGGTGATACATGATCATCTTACCTAACTTTAATCTTTCTAACAGTTTTGCCTTTAGATACCTTTCTCAGTGTTGTGATATGTTTCTTGAGGTGAAAACGCTTCCTTTCATCCAATAAGTCCACACCAACAGATCTCTTCAGCATTCCCACTGATCTGATGAACTTTTCGGTGTCACTAAAATAATCATTAACTTTCACAGATCTGTGAAAAGTTTGGTCTAGAAAAGTGTTTATTTCCTCAAGGGAATATAGATCTGTGTTCCTGTTGGACACCTCACTGACTGACACAGTATCTGACTCTGAGTCCCATTCTGCATCCTCTCCTCTACCTGATGCCTGGCTGCTGAAAACAGCCTCCAGGCTGCGGCCTGTCAGCGCTGCTCAGGCTGACTGCAGCCTCACCTGACACGGGACCATTCAATGAATCACCCGCCGACTCAGCCATCGCGCCAGCCGAGGGCCCCGCGGGAACCACAGCAGACCCGGTCACAGAGCCGACCACGGACACGGCGACGGACACGGCCGCGGAGCCGGGCACCGGCGCAGCCACGGAGCCATCCCCGACAGCGACCGCATCAAGCCGCTGTTTATGCGGACACGCAAACCGTTTGTGCCCCACATCCCCACACTCAAAACATGTCATTTGACCGGAGCTGGCATAAACCATGTGAGAAGCGTCGCCATGCTTAAGTCTAAAAGACACCTCCAGTGTCTGTGCAGGTGAGTCCAAAAACATGAACACCTGTCTCCTCAGAGACTGCACGTGCTTCAGTTTAGCGTCTTTACAGCCCAAGTTGATCACTTTAAATCCGCTAGCAAACTCCCCAAATCTGCGGAGCTCATGCTCTAACAGCTCGTTTGGGATGAAAGGCGGAACACCGGAGATGGCGGAGAGGAGAGGAGAGGAGGAGAGGAGAGGAGGAGAGGAGGAGAGGAGAGGAGGAGAGGAGAGGAGAGAGGAGGAGAGGAGAGGAGGGGAGAGGAGAGGAGGAGGGGAGAGGAGGAGAGGAGGAGAGGAGAGGAGGGGAGAGGAGAGGAGAGGAGAGGAGAGGAGAGGAGAGGAGGGGAGGGGAGAGGAGAGGAGAGGAGAGGAGAGGAGAGGAGAGGAGAGGAGAGGAGGGGAGAGGAGAGGAGAGGAGAGGAGAGGAGAGGAGAGGAGAGGAGGGGAGGGGAGGGGAGAGGAGAGGAGAGGAGAGGAGAGGAGAGGAGAGGAGGGGAGAGGAGAGGAGAGGAGAGGAGAGGAGGGGAGAGGAGGGGAGAGGAGAGGAGAGGAGAGGAGAGGAGAGGAGGGGAGAGGAGAGGAGAGGAGAGGAGAGGAGAGGAGAGAAGAGGAGAGGAGAGGAGAGGAGAGGAGAGGAGAGGAGGGGAGAGGAGAGGAGAGGTTTGGTTTTCAAAATCCCTTTATTGAACCATTGCCAGACCTAATGTACAACAATAACAACCACCATCAAAACAAGAAAAGAACTCTCTCCAATCAGAAATTTACAATCAACTCCTCATCCTCCCCCACAGAGCACAGAACCCCGCCAACAGCCCATATTTGACGAAATGTCAATATGTTGTCCGTCATCCTATAATAGGCGTGTTCCACTCTCAGTCTGGCTTTTAACAACCCCTCCAGAACCGGCACTGGCTCCACACTGGTGATACCCTGCGCCTGGTTCTTGCGCGTCAACCAAATGGCCAACTTGGCAGAACCAGATATGAAGTTAATCAGTGTGTGAGCACTCTTCCTCCGTGCACTGTACTTTGGGCCAAAGATGAACAAGCTGAAAGAAAAAACTTCCCCGAAACCCTGAAACCATCTTTTTAACAGCTCAAACAATGCTGACAGCCGGGGACACTGTACAAATAAATGAAACAAAGTCTCTGTCTGTGTACAGAAAGTGCACTCCTCCCCAACCCCTGGATCCAGGTGCGCTCTGTATCTGTTCGTGGCTATTGCACCATGTACAACCCTCCACTGGAGGTCTGCTGTCCGCTTTTCAACGGGCAGCTTGTACAGGGACCGCCAGCTGCCTTTCGGGGACACGTCTGTGCCAAAAAACTCAGCCCACCTCGACTCCTTCAGCCCCGCCAAAGAGTGCAGGTTCAGCACCTTCACGCAGACATGGTAAAGTGCTTTCTTCCTTACATCCTTAAAAGTGTCCAGGTGAGGGGTTGTAAAAGACAGCAGCTGACCACCTCCCTCCTGCCACTCCCCCACTGCTGGGGAAATGAGCAGAGAGGGGAAGCTGTATTCACTGTTCTCAGACCACTGATCAAATAAAGCACAGTTCTCTGCAAAAGCTCTCAGAGATTGTGGCAGGGCGGCATGGACTTCCTCCACCACTCTGGTGATGAGCCTGATAGAGGTGATGTTGGTCCTCGCTCTCAGGGTGTCCACAGAACTTGCTGTCATCTTCATCAGATGACCCAGTTTGGTGCAGCCAGCCTCTCTGAGGCTAGCTCGCAGACTGGGAGACTGTAATGTCTGAGTCTTTAGAAGGTTGTTAAAAAACAAAGGCTCCTCAAACAGCCACATACCTGGTGTCTCATCTGTGGTACGTACAAGCTGGAAAATCTGCCATGCCTGCAACACAGAGCTGTAAAACGGTGTCAGTCCAGCAAGAACCACAGCTTCAGGTTGTAGAAGGAACAGTTGTTTGTCATAGCCCAGGCGCCCAGCTCTCCTCAGCAGCAGTCTAGCTGTATCGAGCCAACCTGGGCCAGAGGTATACAGGAGTCTTTGTGCAGTCTGGAGTCGAAAGGAAGCAATTTTAGACTGGATGTTTATCAGACCCTGTCCCCCTTCCGCCGCAGGCAGATAAAGGGCTGCTGCCCGGACCCAGTGTTTGCCAGACCAAAAGAAATCCACGATGGCTCTCTGAATGTCCTCTATCAGGCTTTTTGGTGGTGTTAAAACGTTGAACTTGTGCCAAAGGGCCGAGGCAACCAAGTTATTGGCAACCAGAACTCGTCCCCTATATGACAACTGGGGTAGCAACCATTTCCATTTAGACAACCTCGCGCACACCTTCTCCCTAATACCCTCCCAGTTCTTTGCCTGAAAACCTTCTGTGCCCAAGAACACCCCCAGCACTTTCAGACCCTCCTTCCCCCACTCAAGACCTCCAGGCAGAATGGGCACTGCCTGATCCCTCCACTGTCCCACCAACAAAGCTTCACTTTTTGCCCAATTCACCCGTGCAGATGTGGCCCCTTCATACAGGGACAGGGTGTCCTGCAAATATTGAACATCCCTCTGGCTGGTGATGAAGATACAAACATCATCCGCATAGGCCGATACAGTAGGAGGTTGAGCAAGATCCGAGGACCCAGACAGTGAAAGACCATGGAGCTGACCCCTCAGCCTGTGCAGCAAGGGCTCGATGGCTAGACTATATAGCTGACCTGAGATAGGACAGCCTTGCCTTATCCCTCGCTGCACAGGGACTGGCCGACTCAGCCCCGCTCCCGTCTTCACCAAACATTGAGCACCACTGTACAATAAACCAATCCAGGCCAGAAACCCATCACCAAAACCAAAAGCCCTAAGTGCAGAAAATAAATAAGAGTGATCCACCCTGTCGAAAGCCTTCTCCTGATCCAAACACATAATACCAAAATTGACATTATCATAACATCTGCAAACATCAATAACATCACGAATGAGGAAAATGTTGTCCATAATTGTCCTGTCAGGTACACAATATGTTTGATCTGTGTGAACAATTAATTCCAGGATGATCTTAAGTCTGTTCGATAAGGCTCTGGAAAGCACCTTATAGTCTGTACAGAGGAGAGCAACTGGCCTCCAGTTCTTAAGTAAGACCAAGTCCCCTTTCTTGGGCAGCAGGGAAAGTACTGCTCGTCGACAGGAGACAGGAAGAGATCCTGCTCTGAAGCACTCTAAGAAGACAGCATGCAAGTCAGGTCCAAGAGTATTCCAGAAACGCTGCAAAAGTCAGCAGAGAGACCATCAATCCCAGGTGCTCGCCCTGATGCCAACTGGTTGACAGCAACTGTCAACTCCTCCAGAGTCAGCTCACAATCCAGCACAGCTTTCTCCTCCAGGCTGAGCTGCGGAAGCCCCTCCAAGAGCTTCTCTTGACACGCCATGCTGCACTGCTCTGCCCTGAAGAGTTCAGCATAGAAGTCCACTGCATGGCTCCTCATCTCGTCCGGGCTTGTGGTCACCCTGCCCCCTGGCAGCTTAAGGCAGGTCATCTGCTTCCTCTGCGCCACCGATCTCTCCAGATTGAAGAAGAAAGAAGTCGGGGCATCCATGTCCTTCAGCTGGAGGAAGCGAGACCTGACAAGGGCCCCCTTCACTCTCTTCTGCAGGAAAGAACTTAATTCCAACTTCTTCTCCTGCAGCATATGACCCATAGTGGGATCAGAGTCCCTACGTAACCCTTCCTCAATGTTTTTAATACTGACTTCAAGTTCCTTCACTGCTGCCTTGATTTTAGCAGTGGAATGGGAGGTGTACTGCTGACAAAAAACACGAATTTGTGCTTTACCAACCTCCCACCACTGCTTCAAGGAACTAAAATCACCTTTTTGCCTTTTCCATTGCTGCCAGAAGTGCTCAAAACTCTGACAAAAAGCACTGTCCTGAAGAAGTTTGTTATTAAAGAACCAGTGGGAGCTAACCCTTTCCCCTGGCGAGCTGACCAAATCTATGCTGACAAAATGGTGGTCAGTGAAACCAACTGGATATATGTTACTTTGAATTAATCTCGAGCTGAGATTCAGGGAAATGTAAAACCTGTCCAATCTGGCTGCACTGACCCTGCCATTACCGACCCTCACCCATGTGTACTGTCTGGACTGTGGATGTTTAACCCTCCATGTGTCTAACAGGTCCAACTGTGTGACGACACTGCTAAGGCTCTGAGATGACTGAGGGTGGGGCTCCTCGCCTGTCCTGTCCATAGTAAAATCTAATGTACAGTTAAAATCCCCACCAATAATCAACTGATCTTGATAGTACTTAAACAGCTCATTTTTTAGCAGGGTAAAAAAACCAGCTCTTTCTGGACCGTGATTTGGGGCGTACACATTAACAAAACAAAACACAGAACTCTGTATTTCAGCCCTAACAATCAACAAACGACCCTTCACCACTTCAGTAGTAGATAAAACTGTTGCATTTGCAGTGGGTCTAAGCAGAACAGCAACCCCTGCACTGAAGTTGGTGCCGTGGCTAAGCGTATATGAACCCTCCCACCATAAACCCCAGTCTACCTCATCTGCTGGATTAGTATGTGTCTCCTGCAAAAAAAGCACATCTACCCTTTTCTGAGTAGAAACCTCAGAAATTAAAGCCCTTTTCTGTCTGTCCCTCCCTCCATTAATGTTCAAAGACCCAATTTTAAGGTTTTGCATTGAGAGACGAAAGCAGAGAAACAGGCATGAAGAAACAAGCAGAGAACAGTAAAAAGAGGAAAACACCGAGTGATACATGATCATGTCACTTTTTTTGCTTTTCTAGCAGGTCTACCAGTTTTTGCCTTTCTCAGAGTGGTAATGTGCCTTTTAAGACGGAAACGTTTCTTCTCATCCAACAAATCAAAACCAACCAGTCTTTTCAGTATGTCCACAGATTTGATGAACTTTTCAGTGTCACTAAAGTAATCACTCACTTTAACAGACTTTTTAAAAGTCACATCAAGGAAATTATTAATGTCCTCTAAAGAATAGAGATTTTCTGCATTTCTGTTGCTTTCACACACAGATACAGTGTCTGACTCTGAGCCAAAGTCCATGTCATCTTCATATGATGCCTGGCTATTGAGCACTTCACTGCTAATAACATTTTCTATGCCTGCAGAGCTTGTAGAAGCTGCTTCCTCTGCAGCCTGAGACTGCATCTCAGTGCCTGCAGACTGAGAACTGCCCAGGTTCCCTGCGTCTCAGACTGGATATATTCCTCCCTGTCATGAGATCTACTAGCTGCTGTACGCACATCACCGCGCTCCGCCGCCGCCGCACTCGCGGCCACAGGCCCAAACTCGGGCTCAAGAGCCGCAGCGGCATTGGACGCGGTGTCAGGCGCGGCGTTCAGCACAGCCGCGGTAACGCTCGAATCCAAAAACATGAACACCTGCCGTCTCAGAGACTGCACATGCTTCAGCTTTGGATCCTTACATCCTAAACTCACTGTCTTAAATCCACTAGCGAACTTGCCGAACCTACGGAGCTCGCTCTCTAACGACTCGTTAGGAATAAACGGCGGAACACCGGACACGGTGATCCGCGTGGAGGGAACTGACAGCGGGGATACCTGCACAAAAGCGTCCCTGATAAACACGCCGCTCTCTATCAGCTGATAGACATGAGCCTCCTCTTTCAAAAACACAACCACAGCTTTGTTCATTCGCGATGCAAATGAAAGACTGTCATGTCCTACCTGCTCGCCGACAGCCAGCAGAACCTCCTCCACGGTAACATGACTATCCGGCGGCGCTATCCGCACTCCCTGCCGGATAGACGGAGGTGGCGTCTCGGAGGACGCAATTCCTCCCGACAAACCACCGCACAAAACCACTGATCACTCTGCCAACACTCAACAAAAACTGGAAAAAAAGCTTACCTGATCACGTAATTAGAACAGATGAAGAAATCAGAGGGAAATCCGGAAAAAACAGGATTAGAAAACCATTCAAACTCCGCGCCACTCGCACGTCCACCACCACGACTCACGCTCACGCTCACACTCACCGGAAACGGAGAGGAGGAGGAGAGGAGAGGAGAGGAGAGGAGGGGAGAGGAGAGGAGAGGAGAGGAGAGGAGGGGAGAGGAGAGGAGAGGAGAGAGGAGGAGAGGAGAGGAAGGGAGGGGAGGGGAGAGGAGAGAGGAGGAGAAGAGAGGAGGAGAGGAGAGGAGAGGAGAGAGGAGGAGAGGAGAGGAGAGGAGAGGAGAGGAGAGGAGGGGAGGGGAGAGAGGAGGAGAGGAGAGGAGAGGAGGGGAGAGGAGAGAGGAGGAGAGGAGAAGAGGGGAGGGGAGAGGAGAGGAGAGAGGAGGAGAGGAGAGGAGGGGAGAGGAGAGAGGAGGAGAGGAGAGGAGAGGAGAGGAGGGGAGAGGAGAGGAGAGGAGAGGACAGAGGAGGAGAGGAGAGGAGGAGAGGAGAGAGGAGGAGAGGAGAGGAGAGGAGGGGAGGGGAGAGAGGAGGAGAGGAGAGGAGAGGAGGGGAGAGGAGAGAGGAGGAGAGGAGAAGAGGGGAGGGGAGAGGAGAGGAGAGAGGAGGAGAGGAGAGGAGGGGAGAGGAGAGAGGAGGAGAGGAGAGGAGAGGAGGGGAGAGGAGAGGAGAGGAGAGGAGAGGACAGAGGAGGAGAGGAGAGGAGGAGAGGAGGAGAGGAGAGAGGAGGAGAGGAGAGGAGAGGAGGGGAGAGGAGAGGAGGGGAGAGAGGAGGAGAGGAGAGGAGAGGAGGGGAGAGGAGAGAGGAGGAGAGGAGAGGAGGGGAGAGGAGAGGAGAGGAGGGGAGAGGAGAGAGGAGGAGAGGAGAGGAGGGGAGAGGAGAGGAGGGGAGAGGAGAGGAGAGGAGAGGAGAGGAGGGGAGGGGAGAGGAGGGGAGAGGAGAGGAGAGGAGGGGAGGGGAGAGGAGAGGAGAGGAGAGGAGGGGAGAGAGGAGGAGAGGAGAGGAGAGGAGGGGAGAGGAGAGGAGAGGAGAGAGGAGGAGAGGAGAGGAGGAGAGGAGAGAGGAGGAGAGGAGGGGAGGGGAGAGGAGAGGAGAGGAGAGGAGGGGAGGGGAGAGAGGAGGAGAGGAGAGGAGAGGAGGGGAGAGGAGAGAGGAGGAGAGGAGAGGAGGGGAGGGGAGAGGAGAGGAGGGGAGAGGAGAGGAGAGGAGAGGAGGGGAGGGGAGAGGAGGGGAGAGGAGAGGAGAGGAGGGGAGGGGAGAGGAGAGGAGAGGAGAGGAGAGGAGAGGAGGGGAGAGGAGAGGAGAGGAGGGGAGGGGAGAGGAGAGGAGAGAGGAGGAGAGGAGAGGAGGGGAGAGGAGAGGAGAGAGGAGGAGAGGAGAGGAGAGAGGAGGAGAGGAGAGGAGGGGAGGGGAGGGGAGAGGAGAGAGGAGGAGAAGAGAGGAGGGGAGGGGAGAGGAGAGGAGAGAGGAGGAGAGGAGAGGAGAGAGGAGGAGAAGAGAGGAGGGGAGGGGAGAGGAGAGGAGAGAGGAGGAGAGGAGAGGAGAGGAGGGGAGATCCACACTCAAAAACTTTCCAGGTCATTTTCCAGGATTTCCCTGCTTTATTTTGGGTTAGGACTTTTTCTGAGACCTGGAGGCTGCCTATAAGAATCTACATTTCCCAAGGTTTTCCAGGACCTGGTCAAACATCCTGCCGTTCCTTGATCCTCCAGGTCCTGGATTTGTGCACATTAAAAGGTTCTTACACCTTGCATCGAAGAATCTCCAGTCTTCCAGGATGTTCCTGCTTCATGTCGTCTTTTTGTCCAGGACTTTTTTCAAATATCTGGAAGCTGCATTTAAAAAAAAAAATAAATCTCAATTTCCCGGGGTTTTCCAGGACAAGCAGGGACTGTTAGAACATTTCCAGGACTGGGAACTTGTCTTGAACAATGTTAAAATTTCCAGGTTTTCAGGAGATACAGGAGCCGTGTCAAATATCTCAAGTCTTGATCTGATCACCACCTTTCCAGGACACCTTGTGTTCCAGGAAACTTTTGCTCTACTTTTTCACCTTCCCCAGGTCTTTGTCAGGACTTGCAAACTGCCTTGAAGGAATCAAAGATTTTCCAGGTTTTCCAGGATATGTGGGGACCCTGTCAAACCAAGCCCCATCCATCAGGACCTGGACACTGAGGACTTTTCCAGGACAACTTTTTCCAACATTAAAACTTCCTGTTGATTTAATTCATCACAACATTCAACATTCAACTCCTCCTCCTCCTCCTCCTCCTCCCCTTCCTGCTGCTGCTCCTCCTCCTCCTCCTCCTCCTCTCTGTGACTGACAGGACTAAAGATAATGGAGGCCACCTGAGTCATGAGGGGGGCAGGGTCAGTGTGTGTCACCTCTGTCATCAGAGACACAAAGCTGTGCGGGGAGGGGGGGGGGGGGGGGTCGGGGTGTCAGGGTCAATGATGTGGGCGGGGCATGGGGGGGCAGTTTGATTGACAGTTGGCAGATTTTTTGGGGAGGTGTGTCCTCCTCCTCCTCCTCCTCCTCCTCCTCCTCTACAGCTCGTCTCCCTCCTAAAGACTCTGGAAGTCTCTGGTTCCTGGTGTTTACAACTTTGATGCATTCTGGGTAATCACGCTGTTCGCTGTGTTCCTCAGTTTGTCTGTCTGAGCGTTCACCAAAACATAAATCTGACCAACAGGCTAACACACACACACACACACACACACACACACACACACACACACACACACACACACACACACACACACACACACACACACAGACACACACACACACACACACACACACACACACACACACACAGACACAGATAGTCTGGTGTTGAGTTCATCATGGGTCGCCGTAACCAGAGACAAAGAGACTGGAGTCATGTTACAGTGAACATGTGTCGGGTGCTGTGTGTGTGTGTGTGTGTGTGTGTTAACATGTTCCCACACACTGTGAATATTACACGACTCAGGAATCTGTCAGGACCGTAACTCCTGTCACTGCTGCAGCACGACTGTAACACGGAGTCCATCGCCTGGAAAACACACGATACTTTTATTTTTATACATTTTTAAGTTTAGTATAATTTATACGTTGTTTATTTATCAGCTGTTTATGACGTCCATGATGACGTCTGTTAAACAAGATATTTTATTTTATATTCATTTATGTCTGAATAAAATATAATAAATACAGAAATAAAAAAGTGTTTTCAACTCTACTTAAAATATAAAAAATGTAAATAAATAAAATGCATATTTTTATCTCTTGATATAATAAATAAATAGATGTACATTTTTAGCTGGAGATAAAATCTAATAAATAATTAATACAAATATATTTTCATCTCTGAATAAAAAGATAAATGATTAAATATAGGTGTGTGTGTGTTATCTTTTTATTATTTATTTATTTATTCTTATTTAACCTTAATTTAACCTCTTGAGATTAAAAACCTCATTTCAGGACGGTCCTGGCCGAGACAGGCAGCAACATAGAACAAAAATAGAAAATAAAAAATATACAGCTCTGAAACAAACAACATAAAACACAAAATGAGAAAACTATAAAGAAAAAAGTGTGTAAACTAGTGAACCATAAAACCACAGAAAATGTGTGTATAAATTAATTAATTACATAAAATATTATTTAGAAATCTCTGAATAAATAAATAAATAAATAGATGAATTTAAAAAACAACATATATGAAGAGTTAATCAGCAACAACAGCTGAATGCAGCCTGTGATCGAAACAACTCAACAACTGTTTGTTTCAATAAAAAACAATAAAAACGTGATTCAGAAAAATGTATAAAAACTGAGATGTTGTTTTTTGCAGATATTTTCAATATAAACACCAGAGTGTGTTACACGAGCTGCACGCACGCAAACTCATCAGATACTTACAAATATTAAAAAATGTCACAAGAAAAGAAGCAGAAAAAGAAAATAAAGAAAATCTGATGAGAAAATGTACATTAAACACACACACACACACACACACACAAATGTAACTTTAGAGGCATGATCAGAGGAAACAGTTCTGATGGCAGGCTTTTGTTTTGAAAGTTTACGGCCGTCCTTCCTGTGATGACATGAAGAGCTCAACACATCCCAGAAAATATTATTAAACCTGATAATACAAAGTTTGTTGTGTGAAATGTGGCGTGAGTTACGTTCAGAGGGTGAAGGCTGCAGATCATCATGACCTCGCCTGCAGCGCCACCCTCAGGATGAACTGTGCACCTCCAGCTCCTGTTCAGACTGTCAGAATAAATCACACTGAAAACGTCTCCACGTTTCTCTGTGTGGGTGTGTGTGTGTGTGTGTGTGTGTGTGTGTGTGTGTGAGTGAGTGTGTGTGCGTGATGCTTCACGTTAAATGTGATCTAACGTTCATCCAGAATCAGATCCATGAACTTAAAGAATCCTTGATGTGTTTTACAGTTTTTAGTTTGAATGTTCTCGCTGTGAGAGAGAAGACGGAGGTCTCTTCTTACAAAGACAAAAATGTGTGTGTGTGTGTGTGTGTGTGTGTGTGTGTGTGTGTGCAGGATCGGGTTTGCTGACATCAGATCAGATAGTTTTGTCTCACAGCTTGTAGCTTCTTGTCTGAACCTGAAGGAAACACTGTGGGTATTGTGGCTGAGCCTGTCAGGACAGACTCAGGTTACATTAACACAGTGACACAATGGAGGGCGCGTATCTCCAGAGGGCCGCCGTCATGTGACTGTGGGACAGAAATAATGAAGCTGCTGTGGGAACGAACGCAGCCCGTAAAGAACGTCACATGATCACAGAATAAATCTAACACACACACAGAACATGAAAAAAATATATATAAATATATTAAAGTTAAAGCTGCGTTATTGTATGTTTGACCACCAGGGGGCTACGAGTGACAAATTAAAATACTATACATTTAATTATAATAATAATAATAATAATAATAATAAACTTTACACAGTCACACAGTGATTTACATGGTTGATCCCAGATTTAAAACAATGCAGGATTTAATTTCAAGAAAGACAAAAACTAAAACTAAAACCTGGATTTGTGCACATTAAAACTCTTCATTTCTTTTCATCTAAAATCCTGCATCAAAAAATCTCCAGGCTTCCAGGGTTTTCCAGGACATGTGGGGAGCTGTTAGCTTCAGTAGCCGCCTGTCCGTCCCCCTCAGTCCATCAGGACCTACGTCCTCAAAATGTGCTTTCATAAAGTCTTTCCAGGTTATTATTATTTTTGTTTTGTACATTTTTGCTGTATTCTGTTATTTGTCCAGGACTTTTCCAGGACTGGGAACTTGTCTTGAACAATGTAAAAATTTCCAGGTATATAGGACACATGGGGACCGTGTCAAATGTCTTAAGTTCTTGATCTGCTCACCACCTTCCCAGGACACCTTGTTTTGTTTCTGACATCATCAGTGTGCTGACATCATCAGTGTGCTGACATCATCAGTGTGCTGCTCCTGTGATTCTTATAGAATCCCTTCGTGCTTCTTCAGAGTTGAGCTACTTAGTACAATGAAACAAAAACCTTGTAAGCTACTGCAGGATTAGCATGTTAGCTTGCTAACTAGGTAGGCTATGCTAACGAGTAAACTTGCCAATAGGCTAAAATATTGTTTATTTACATTAAGAGTGAGGATGATGTCACTTTCAGTTCAATTCAATTTTATTTATAAAGCCCAGTATCACAGATCACAGTTTGCCTCAGAGGCTTTACGACCCTTTAGGACCCTCACAGCTGATCAGGAAAAAAAAATCTTTAACGGGGAAAATGTCGGTCTGCAGCTGCAAAGACCCGAAGACACATTTACGTACCTTTATTAACTTATTCAAAATAATTTTTCAAGGACCATCACCGCTGTGTTGATGTCAACATAAACAAACTATCTAGAATCAGCACGATGATGGTGATGATGGTGATGATGGTCCTGGATAAACTGAACCAAATCTATCCAGGATCAAGACAGAAAAAAGGAGGGAAATGTGTTAACTGCAGGACACAGGAAGTGAACTCTGACCTCCTGGGTGAAAGTCCTAGGTTGTAGGATGTGACCACCTGCTGGAGATCTGCACTCTACTGAGAGCGCTTTCTACTTTAAATATAAAACTACCAAACTTTTTTTACTAACAGGAATAAAATCTAGTCTGTGTTTTTAAACCAGCTGAAGCGTCCGTCCAGACCTCCTGAGCAGAATCAATAAATCACACATTTGTTTCAGTGGGTCTCACAGTCACCACCAGTTGTCCTCAGACCCTCCGGTCAGATCAGGAGACGTCCTCCAGCTGGGGACGGACCCCTCTCCTGGGACAGAAACACCTGCAGCACGTCGTACGTACAGGACAGATCAACATCACACAGTGACCAGGACACAGAACATGCGAGGACCTTGGATCAAGGAGGACGACAGCAGCTTCCAGGTGTGTCCAAAGAGACGCAGCCTGAGAGACGACCTGCTCCTTCCTGTCTCAGCTTCATTCTGTCAGCAGGTCAAGAACGACCTCGGCCAGTCCCCGTCACCACCGGACCTGGACCTCATCCACCTGACCTCCAGAGACCTGCACAGATTAAACTGTAAATCACAGCAAGGCATGCTGGGAGCTGTGACATCACAGGTGTGGACGGTGAAATATGTTCAGAGATTCTTTCTTCTGAGCAGCTGCCGGACACAAAGACAGAAAATGTGGGTGAAGAAGAGGAACTGTCGGACACCTGTCCACGTCCAATCAGATCCTTCTGTCAGCACCTCAGACATTTAGACAAAATGAAACCATCGTTTCTACTCCACCTCAGTTTAGATGGAAATACTCAGAGGGGAAAAGTACTGAGATACTTTCATTCAGTAAAAGTACTAATACCTCAGTGAAAAAACTCTGTTACAGGTGAAAGTCCTGGATCAAACATGTTACTGAAGTAAAAGTACAACATATTATGAATGAGCTGAACCTGTGACATATCTACAGTGTTTGATGTGCAGTAAAAAGTAAAGTATTTATTACAGAAATGTAACGTGGCAGAAAATAGAAAGTAAAGTAGGAATACCTCCAAGCTGTACTTTAGTAAATGTATTTAGTTACTTCTTGTCACTGCTGTGAGGAAGAATCTCTGTTGGTTTACAATAAGCTGCTGGTTTGGACTAAATGAGGATGATGATGAAGGTGGTGAACCCGGTGGTCCCTCGGCCCTCTGGGACTGACACAGAGCCTCTCTCCATTACTGTGATGAGTGATGATGTGAGAGCTGGAGGGGACAGAGGTCAGTGAACGCACCGCCTGTTAGCGTCACCCAATCCTTCAGCTAACCGAGTTAGCGTGCACTTTGCTAATGGCGTTAGCGAAGACGGAGAGGGCACGGCGAGGAGAAAAACTTCACTCAGCTGATGCTTCCAGCTGATCGACCTCCATCAGGACCACGCTCTGACGCTGCGTTCAGGTCACACGGGAATAATGATTGCTC
Organism: Epinephelus lanceolatus; assembly: GCF_041903045.1. Taxonomy (NCBI): domain Eukaryota; kingdom Metazoa; phylum Chordata; class Actinopteri; order Perciformes; family Serranidae; genus Epinephelus; species Epinephelus lanceolatus. The sequence goes on from NC_135739.1 coordinate 1,009,929, forward strand.
AGACTAAGAGACTCTGAGGGGAAACTTTGAAATCATTAAGGTAACTCGATTATATGGAAGTCCATTTGTGCCAAAATAACTGCTCTGCTCATCCAGCGTGACACTTTCAGGAAGCTTCACTACAAATAAAAGTCTGAGGGGACGTGCTGGTCAGATTCTTTAAATATTATTAATTTATTATTGTTAGTTATAAATAAAACAAAGTTGATGGATTTTTTTTTAAAGAATCTCAGAGTCATTCTGTCGATGTGTCACAGTGACGTATGACAGAGTTCAGTTTGTTCACCAGACAACACAAATAAAACAAAACTATGAAACAAAAGTCAAAATTATTTAATAATGATCAAAGTTGGAAGAAGTTCTGAGGAACACATAGTGATGTCACAGGGTACACGTAAGAGTCCCGCATGAAGTACAAAAGTATTAGGATCAGAGCTGTCAAAATAACACGTTCATTTTGATTAAATCACACAAAAAATAACGTTCAATTTTTTAATTCAGATTCAGATTCAGATTCAGAATACTTTATTAATCCCCGGGGGGAAATTGTTTTTGTTCCAATGCTCCGTGCAAAGTAGAAATAGAAATACAGCATGAATGGAAACAAGAGATAAAGATGAAGATATAAATAGGATACTAAAATAGACAATGAAATAAATAAAATAAAATATTAAAGTAGACATTAAAATAAAATAAAATATTAAAGGGTTAGGTAAACACTGATTAATGGTGTTCTGTGGTGCCCTTTGACCCGGTGCGTCACTGAAGGCCACAGTGTCTTTGTCACATGATGGAGGCAGATGAGGCGACGCTGCTCGGCCCCGTGAACGGAACATTTGCGTTTAAAAAACAGTAAGATGTACTGAAGACCTTCAGTCTGAAATATCACCTCAACACAAACCTGGAGGTCTGAGCTAGCATAGCCTCTGATGCTAACGCTAGCAGCCAGCCTCGTCACGCCACTCTGGACCAGGTGTTCAGACTGAGTCAGTCTACCTGTGACCAACTCACTGACTCCCTTCAGACCAGTTTTGGTCGAGGACAGGGGGACACCTGTGTCCAACATCCTGGAGGACACCTGTGTCCAACATCCTGGAGGACAGGAGGACACTTGTGTCCAACATCCTGGAGGACAGGGGGACACCTGTGTCCAACATCCTGTGGGACAGGAGGACACCTGTGTCCAACATCCTGGAGGACAGGAGGACACCTGTGTCCAACATCCTGGAGGACAGGAGGACACTTGTGTCCAACATCCTGGAGGACAGGGGGACACCTGTGTCCAACATCCTGTGGGACAGGAGGACACCTGTGTCCAACATCCTGGAGGACAGGGGGACACCTGTGTCCAACATCCTGGAGGACAGGGGGACACTTGTGTCCAACATCCTGGAGGACAGGGGGACACCTGTGTCCAACATCCTGTGGGACAGGAGGACACCTGTGTCCAACATCCTGGAGGACAGGGGGACACCTGTGTCCAACATCCTGTGGGACAGGAGGACACCTGTGTCCAACATCCTGGAGGACACCTGTGTCCAACATCCTGGAGGACAGGAGGACACTTGTGTCCAACATCCTGGAGGACAGGTGGACACCTGTGTCCAACATCCTGTGGGACAGGGGGACACCTGTGTCCAACATCCTGGAGGACAGGGGGACACTTGTGTCCAACATCCTGGAGGACAGGGGGACACCTGTGTCCAACATCCTGTGGGACAGGAGGACACCTGTGTCCAACATCCTGGAGGACAGGGGGACACCTGTGTCCAACATCCTGTGGGACAGGAGGACACCTGTGTCCAACATCCTGGAGGACACCTGTGTCCAACATCCTGGAGGACAGGGGGACACTTGTGTCCAACATCCTGGAGGACAGGTGGACACCTGTGTCCAACATCCTGTGGGACAGGAGGACACCTGTGTCCAACATCCTGGAGGACAGGGGGACACCTGTGTCCAACATCCTGTGGGACAGGAGGACACCTGTGTCCAACATCCTGGAGGACACCTGTGTCCAACATCCTGTGGGACAGGAGGACACCTGTGTCCAACATCCTGGAGGACAGGGGGACACCTGTGTCCAACATCCTGTGGGACAGGAGGACACTTGTGTCCAACATCCAGCAGCTTCACTACGACACTGCGTCACAGGTTAACTCCACCCTTCCTGCTGTACTCAAAGGTTCCTCAGCTTTATGCGTCACGTCTCTGTAGAGCTCGGGTACTGGTGTGAGTGAAAAAACATGGGGGCGGAGTCACATACCTGGGTTCATGTGTTTTTAGCATGTAACAAAAGCCTTGGTTTTCAGCAGCGCTGTATGGACGCAGATCTTTCACAGGAAGTAGGTGATGGACTGTGTTATTATCTGATGGTAGTTATGTCGAGCTCAGTGTGTCCAGTGTCCGTCAGCGGCTAACGCTATCTCTGGATGGTGGCCTGTGAGGTCAGCCCTCATGTTCGTAGTATTCCCAGAGTATTTTATTCTCATGCGTCATGTGCACGTCCTCCTTTCCTTCTGTGCCCAGACGTTTGATTTAAACGCTGACGTTACATTTCTGATTTCTGTCTCGTGCCTCCATCTTTGTTTTGACAAACTTCCAGAGACCTCTGCTGACCTCACCAGGAGATGAAACATCAGCACCGTCTAGTGGACCGAAAACTGGTTTCATTATTCTAGTACCACAAGTTGGATTGTAACCTGTCTTTGCAAAAATGAATAATACATATAATAATAAAAGATCGATTGTACATAAAGTGCAGTTTGGCCGAACCCTGGGAGCTGTCACCTTTCTCCTCCCGCTGGAGTTTGCTCTGTTTTAGCATTTTCAGCTCATCAAAAATAAGCAGTACACATAGTGCGGCTGCAACTCACAGTTAATAATAATAATTATAAATTTTATTTGAAGGCGCCTTTCGTGGCACTCAAGGACACCGTACAGATACACAAAATGACATTAAAAAGACATTAAAAGGAAAAAAACAAACAAACAAAACACAATAGAAATTTTTATTGTTGATGAATCTGTCGATATTTTTCTCAGCTAATCGATTATTTTTTTGTTTTTATCTGTACGATGCCAGAAAATGGTGAAAAATGTTGATCAGTGTTTTTCAACATGACGTCTTCAAATGTCTTGTTTTGTCTGAAGATATTCACTTTACTGTCGCAGAGTAAACACACCAGAATATATTCACATTTAAGAAGCTGGAATTCAGTAATTTGGACTCTCAAACTGATCAATGACAAAAACTGTGCTGTATCGTTTTTTCCCACACACTGTAAGAAGTAACGAGTCTGTTTGTCTGTTAGAGTCAACTCAGCAGGATCAGTTTGATTTAATGGATTTTTAATTTGAGGACAGTAAACACACACACACACACACACACACACACACACACACACCATCTGTCAAACATGTGAATTGAAACTTTTTTTATTGTTAAATGAGAGCGGAGCAGAATTTAAAACGAGCTGTGATTAAACCAGGACTGCTCAGCCAATCAGGACGGACCGTAAGAAACCAAATCAGTCAGTTCAAACCTCATTACCAAAATCCAAATTAGCTCTGTTGATTGGACGACTCCCCCCCACACATACACAGACAGACAGACACACACACACACACACACAGACACACACACACAGTGTTGTTGTGACATGAATATTCAGAGACACATGAAGTTTGATTAGTTTGTTTTCTGGGATCAACTGTTGAATGATGATGGTTGGTAATAAGGAGGTAACTGACTGGTGTGTCACACTGTGACAGAATCTGTGTTTGTGCTCAATTAAATTATGTAAATGACGGCGACAGTGTGACGGAGCAGCTGTGAGGAGAAACAAAAACACTTTGACTGATTCACCCGACATGTTTCACATGTTTCCGTCTCTGCTCTGAGGAAACTTTATCTTAATGTGTCGACTTCAGACCGAACGTGTGCAGGTGGAGACGTCGTGGAGACGTCGTTCATGGCAGGTTCTCAGGAAGTCATTTAACATGGACGGGTTAGTGTAAACAGCTTCAACGACTCAAAGTCACGTCTGCAAACATCTTTATTTGTCCGTCCATAACCCAAAAAGATTCAGTTTAACAGAAAGAAAAACTTTCTGAAGTGATAAACTGATAAATGACTTCAGTCTCTTCCTCATGTGTAGCGTGTGTGTGCGACTCAAAGATACTGTTGTCCAGCACGTGTTCACGCCTGCAGAGGACTGAATGACACAATCGTCTCGTGGACACCTGTTTGCGCACCTCTACTCCTCCAGCAGAGCAAACGGCCCTGTGTCTCACTACATGTTCTCCTCCAGGTTCAAACACATCACATTATATTCACATCATTATCAAGGAACTATTAAAATACACCAGAAAACACTGAAAACAGAACAAAACCACGAAAAACTACGTCTTCTTCTTCTTTTGGCTGTTCCCTCAGGAAACAAAAAGAGAGAGAGTAAAAACACCGACACCTAGTGGGCAAAGTAGAACTCTGTGTGTGTGTGTGTGTGTGTGTGTGTGTGTGTGTGTGTGTGTGTGTGTAGGAAACTTAACAGAGAGCAACAAACACCGAAACACACAGAATAACAACATTCTCTTTCTCCACAGCAATATGATGGCCAAGTGATTCATTTGTTAAATTCATTCGTTAACTTTGTTTATTTTATGTTATTTATTAGTGTCATTTGAGCCACTCACAGCCTGCTCTCGTTGCTATTTGTTAGTTACATAAAGAGGCGTGATGATGCCGGTGTTATTGAGCATAGGCTTTATCTGTATCGCATTATGTGTCTTATTCAGGTCTCTCTTAGAAAACAGACCTGAACCTCAATCACTGTGTGATTATATAAAGGTAGAAACATAAATAAATACAGAGGAGGAGAATAGAATATGAAACAGCCTTTATTTCATTAAAAACTAAATGAAAACAATGAAATAGGAGCGCTATTCCTGACCAGTGCTCAAAAGACATGCAGACCAGGGAAACGAAACAAACAACCCCATGAATCTTTTTATTAATAGCTTATAAAATGACGTGTTTTCTTCTGCGGGACGGGAGAAGACACAAAATCAATGCATGTCTATTATTGTGCGGGCATAAATTCTCAGAGTTTTGTGGGTGCGGGTGGGAGTGGACATACACATTGTGGGTGCGGGCGGTAATGGTCAGAAATTCAGGTTTCAGCTTAAGCCTGATTTATGGTCCTGCGGCGTACCTACGTCGTTGCTGTGACGCCGTCGTGAACCCTTCAAACTTCTCCGTCACTCCATTTCGTCGTGGTGCAATTCACCACCAGAGCGGCAGGAGGCTGCGTTCCTTTCCTGAATGGTTATCGTCGTCTCTAGTTGATTCTTTGTTTAGCTTCCGGCTTTTCCGGAACGCGGAGCACGGACAGACAGCTCCGTCCGTATCCGTATTTAACGTTGAGCATAAATGGGCCTTAATACTGCAAAATCTGCATCGCAACAGAAGATGTTTAAAGATGGCGGGGATGGTGCGATCTGGAAATACGGAACCGGAAATGCGTTGCTACCAAGCAAACCAATCACAGCCCTCTCGGTCTGCACTGGGTCTGCGTCGCCGGGGGGCTACAGCGAGCCTCCTGCATAGCCACGTACCCTACGACGTAGCGACGTCGTTGATTTAATGCAGGACCATAAATCAGGCATTACAGAGACAGACAGGAGGTCTGCATCAGTGTGATGTGGAGTTACATCTCTGGGGAGGTGCAGGTCAGGCTACAGCGTGGGCTCCATGTTGACGCAGAGCCTACAGCGTAGTTAAGATTCAAGGCAGAAGTAAAAATTCCACCTTACCCCCAGCGATGCAAAATGGCTCTGTGAGAGGCAGATAGAAGGAGCTACAGAGACCCAGGAGGTACAGAAGAGGTGATGTGCATTAAGTTCATTTTCACAGGAAACACTGAATAAAAATGACTTAAGGAGATAAAATTCACAAACATTCAACAGAAAGTTTAAATGATAAATAAAATTTACAAAATATAGTTTAACAACAAGAAATAATGAGGGTCACTTGTAACTGACACACAGACACCTCTCAGTTTGGACATTTTGGGCCTTTTTGCTTCTGTAACATGTCGTTTTTCAGACCAGTGGGAAAAAACATCCAAAATACCGGTGTTGGGCGCTACTTTAAAAATGTAATAAGATAAGCTAGCAGTTAATCTACATCCAAATAAAGTGTCACTACATTAAAGCTGCCCCCAGAGAGATGTGGCAGCTGAGCTACGAGAAAATGACAAAAGTCACTGCTACTTTTATTTTTTGACTTTATGTCAAATCAGCGTTTTTCTCAGTGATCAGAAAAACTGTCGGCCAAACAAAAAAATGTTCAGCTGAACTGTTGATTGTAAAATAACAGACTGAAATTGAAACTTTCTTCTTCCATCAAAACAGCTGAAATACTATTACTGTCAAAACAATACGTCGACAGCTGAAACATTAATACCATGAAACACAAATGTCTAAAACAAAGTGGAAAGAAACCATGAAGCTGTGTGATGGTGACATCATCAGGAGAGTCGTGAGCTTCTATGTTCAGTAGAGAAAGAAATTATTTTAATTTAATCAAATAAATTATCAAAAGAAAATGTTGAAACTGTGAGAAAAGACTCTTCAGCAGCTCCACAGGAAATGACATCACTCCTCTTCCTCTTCCCCAGGTTCTTTCGGGGCGAGTACACGGTGGAGGTGGCGATCAACGACTACCTGGACATCTACTGTCCGCACTACGAGTGGGCGGAGGCGGCTGAGCGCATGGAGCACTACGTGTTGTACATGGTGAACTACGACGGCTACACCACCTGCGACCACCACAGGAAGGGCTTCAAACGCTGGGAGTGTAACCGACCACAGAGCCCCAACGGACCGCTCAAGTTCTCCGAGAAGTTCCAGCTGTTCACGCCCTTCAGCCTGGGCTTCGAGTTCAGGCCGGGTCACGAGTACTACTACATCTGTGAGTACTGCTGAGTATTACTGAGTATTACTGAGTATTACTGAGTAACGTCATATCTCAGGAACAGAAGGGGAGACATTTGGTCAGATACTGAATTGGTGACTCTAATCTTGAAACTGTGCTGATTGTATAGATCTTCTGTGTGTGAAGCATCCATGTTTTCACTGACATGGATGGAGACTGTCAGAGACACTGGACTGGTGGGCGGAGTCATACAACCACAGGGTGGACTGGTGGGAGGAGTCATACAACCACAGGGTGGACTGGTGGGCGGAGTCATACAGCCACAGGGTGGACTGGTGGGCGGAGTCATGCAACCACAGGGTGGACTGGTGGGTGGAGTCATACAACCACAGAGTGGACTGGTGGGCGGAGTCATACAGCCACAGGGTGGACTGGTGGGCGGAGTCATACAACCACAGGGCGGACTGGTGGGAGGAGTCATACAACCACAGGGCGGACTGGTGGGCGGAGTCATACAACCACAGGGCGGACTGGTGGGAGGAGTCATACAACCACAGGGCGGACTGGTGGGCGGAGTCATACAACCACAGGGCGGACTGGTGGGAGGAGTCATACAACCACAGGGTGGACTGGTGGGAGGAGTCATACAACCACAGGGCGGACTGGTGGGAGGAGTCATACAACCACAGGGTGGACTGGTGGGAGGAGTCATACAACCACAAGGTGGACTGGTGGGCGGAGTCATACAACCACAGGGTGGACTGGTGGGAGGAGTCATACAACCACAGGGCGGACTGGTGGGAGGAGTCATACAACCACAGGGTGGACTGGTGGGCGGAGTCATACAACCACAGGGCGGACTGGTGGGCGGAGTCATACAACCACAGGGTGGACTGGTGGGCGGAGTCATACAACCACAGGGTGGACTGGTGGGCGGAGTCATACAACCACAGGGTGGACTGGTGGGCGGAGTCATACAATCAGATCTGACATTTTATAGATGATACGATTAATTGTGAAAATAGTTTCAGCCTAATTCAGACGGATCTGACCGGACCAGGTGTCTCTGTTTTGGTTTTCAGAAAATGTATTTATGAAGGTTGTACGGGTCTGTTGACGGACGGGTCCTCATCCTGGATTTGAGCTCTTCTGTCTGCTGCTTCCACTTGACCTCTCAGGGCCACCGTACAAAACGTCACCTCGATGACACGCTGTCAAATGATGTTTGGCAACGTGCTGAGCTGAGCTTTAAATGAGTGAAGTGGTGTTTATCAGACAGTCTGTGGTGTGTGTGTGCGTGTGTGTTAATTGCGGGCTTTTAAACATGAGGTGCTAAAAGCTATCATCATTAGCAGCTCTTTGTTGGTCGTCACAGTAAAAGACAAACAGCCTCTGGTTTTAATGAGGCACTTACATCCTCCACCCTCCTGTTTTTTTTATCCACCTGCTCACTCAGCTACATACAACATGTAAATCACACTGAGACTCTTCTCTGTTAATGGAGCTAGGCTACAGTTTCCCCCTGCTCTCTGTATGTGTGCTAAGCTAGGCTAAACACGGTAAAAATCTCAGCCCAAGCTGTTTTAAGTCGGTCTGTGTTTCATCCTGACGTTTGGATAAAATCCAACATGTTTAATATTCATTAATTCATTTTCTGCAACAGCTTAAACTGTTGGGGTCACAGGGGGCGGAGCCTGTCCCAGCTGACACTGGGTGAGAGGCAGGGTTCACCCTGGACAGGTCGCCAGACTATCACAGGGCTGACACATAGAGACAGACAACCATTCACACTCACATTCACACCTACGGACAATTTAGAGTCACCAATTAACCTGCATGTCTTTGGACTGTGGGAGGAAGCTGGAGCACCTGGAGGAAACCCACGCTGACACAGGGAGAACATGTCAGAGCACCTGGAGGAAACCCACGCTGACACAGGGAGAACATGTCGGAGCACCTGGAGGAAACCCACGCTGACACAGGGAGAACATGTCAGAGCACCTGGAGGAAACCCACGCTAACACAGGGAGAACATGTCAGAGCACCTGGAGGAAACCCACGCTGACACAGGGAGAACATGTCAGAGCACCTGGAGGAAACCCACGCTGACACGGGGAGAACATGTCAGAGCACCTGGAGGAAACCCACGCTGACACGGGGAGAACATGTCAGAGCACCTGGAGGAAACCCACGCTGACACGGGGAGAACATGTCAGAGCACCTGGAGGAAACCCACGCTGACACGGGGAGAACATGTCAGAGCACCTGGAGGAAACCCACGCTGACACGGGGAGAACATGTCAGAGCACCTGGAGGAAACCCACGCTGACACGGGGAGAACATGTCAGAGCACCTGGAGAAAACCCACGCTGACACGGGGAGAACATGTCGGAGCACCTGGAGGAAACCCACGCTGACACGGGGAGAACATGTCGGAGCACCTGGAGGAAACCCACGCTGACACGGGGAGAACATGTCGGAGCACCTGGAGGAAACCCACGCTGACACAGGGAGAACATGTCAGAGCACCTGGAGGAAACCCACGCTGACACAGGGAGAACATGTCGGAGCACCTGGAGGAAACCCACGCTGACACAGGGAGAACATGTCAGAGCACCTGGAGGAAACCCACGCTGACACGGGGAGAACATGTCAGAGCACCTGGAGGAAACCCACGCTGACACAGGGAGAACATGTCAGAGCACCTGGAGGAAACCCACGCTGACACAGGGAGAACATGTCGGAGCACCTGGAGGTAACCCACCTTAGTTGAGATGGTGCACCTAGTTCAAACCATTCAGAGCATTTTAAATTGGTATAAACATGAAAAGTTGTTTCTCAGCTGGAACCAGAACAAAGCAGATTTTCCTTGACCAGAAGTGTGAACCATGATGACATCAGTGGGCGTGTCTTATTCTACAGGTTGGACAGAGAGGGTGGAGAGGTCATGTGAGAACTCGTTGGGGCTTGTGCAGCTGTCTCATTAATGAGCGGTTCATGTGTGTTTTTGGGTAAAAACAATCAGTGTGATCGATTTTGCTATTGTTTACTTCTGTTGTTCGTCCTCCTCCTTGATGACTCATCCTTGATCACAATGCTTCTGATTAAAACTGGTTCAATAGTTGGCAGGTAGGTTCCAGGAACCATGAACAGAACCAGAGTTCATTTGGTGGATCAGGGGAAACAGATAAAAAGGTTTCAGGTAGAGAAAGTGAAATGTTAAAATGTTGAAATGGTGAGAGTGACCTTGTAGTCTTAATATCAGAGCTCAGTAAAGGTTCATGTCGAGTAATATCAGCAGAGATCAGACGACATGTTGGGGGCTTAAAACACAGAAACACAAACTGCTGCCATTATGTTCTGTGAGTGTGTGTGTGTGTGTGTGTGTGTGATTCTGTCTAGACATAATTTGTCATCCAACCTGGAAAAAATTTCCTAAATTGTGGCTCATTTGAAGTGAAAGAGCTTCCAGCCGAGAAACAGGCAGTTTGTTTTAAATGACACTTAATGACTGTGTGTGTGTGTGTGTGTGTGTGTGTGTGTGTGTGAATCATGAATACAACGTCGTCTGCAGGTCAAACAGCTGCTGCTCTCTGAGTAACAGCCGAGAAAACAAAGAAACTGAAACATCAGAATTGACTCGTGTTTAAAACATAAACGTCTGAATCTGAATGTTTCACATCACGTACAGTACCTTACTACTGTAGGACTGTCGGACTTGTACTGAGGTACTTGTTCTGTGTATTCTCTATAAATCTTTCTCTTTGGTTATAAACAGTTTGGACAGTCCAGCTGAAACTATTGGCCCATTAATCAGTTCGTCAATTGACAGAATATAAATTTGAAACTATTTATTTCAGGGCTCACTAATGCCCTGATCAGGGTCTGGGAGGAGATCCCTCAGGATACCATCCGCCAACTCATCAGGAGCACGTCCAGACGTTGTTGGGAGTGTATACAGACACACAGGGGACATACACACTGCTAACACACACTAAGTTCTTTTAATGGAAATTAGAAAACTTAAACTCATTTTTATGCCAAAACCGTGAGTCCAATCATCAACATGTTGGTCTCACCAGAGTGAAGATGTAAGTTGATGTAAGTTTTATGCTCGGAGGACAACAAACGGCAAAATCCATCAGCACACCTTAAATTTCACTGTGACAACTTTGACCATCACTTTAGTTTTTATATGACACACACTTTTAGTAATGACTTTAAAAATATAGATTAATTTGGAGCGGATTATGTGAAGGTCATATATTCTAATCCTCACTTCCTGTGGGCTACAGCAACACTAAACCCCTGAGCTTGCCTGAGAAGGACTAAATGCACAAAGCTGCTATTTTTAAATATCCCATGGAGAGAGACTCTCACTGCAGCCTGTTCTATTTTGTTGTGAAAATGTGGGCGTGCAGCCTCGTTCTGTGGACGATAAACCAGGTGCAGACTTCCATCTGTGTCACCGCTGATGAGGAAATACAGCGAGTGCTGGACGGAGCAGTGAGTGACAACAACCCCGCCCACATTTAAGAGGACTGTCTGAACACACCGAGGGTCTAGGTACCATGTCTGAAGGCTTACTGCTGGTTCCAAAGGTGCTGGACTGAAAGGGTTTGGTGGAAACAGGATTTTAGAGATTTCGTTGAAGCGTACTTGTGTAAAAACTGGCCTTTTGTCAATAACGGTAACTCAGATCATTATAATTTGTATACCCTGAGAGAGAGGACAACCTGAGGAATAAATAGTGTGATATTTGTGTCTGTAGTGTCAGAAATGTGAGCACGGTTGCAGGTTAGAAAACTGGTACTATCTGCTGTCCTTCAGAGATTTCTGGTCCTAGGTAATATGGAGTTCAATGCAACAGTTGGACTTTCTCTCACTTTCATGCTCACTGTGCCACATGTGTAAGTCTGTTTCGTTCCACAGCTACATTATTTGAAAAAGCACAAGTTTCACTTTATTTTGACTAAAAATGATGTATGTAGAGTGAAAGTTGTGGGCGTGACAGTGAGTTAAAGAGAAATGTTGAAGAAGCTCTCTGCACTCTGACAGTTAAACATTCTGTCCCATAGAAACCCATTGTAAAGGCAGAAAATGGTTAAAGATATCAAAAAGCTGAATACAAGTTTAATTATTCAAAGTCTTAAACGCATTTTAGAGTTTAAATGAAGTCTGTTGCTGAAAGTTTGCAGAAGCAGTTGCATTTCAAAGTGCAGTGGGTGTGAGAGGAATGGACTGTTCTCTTCATCATTTTCAGCTGTAAAGTGCTGCTCAGACTAAAGAGTCACGACAAGATAAAACTGTTTTAGAACAGATGATGGTGTCACCTGACACTCAGTACGACACCTGTTTCAACAGCCAATCAGCTAGTAGTGTAGTGAAGTCAGCTGATCAAGTCAAAATGACCACAGACGGCGTGTTGGCTTGCTGCAGCAGGTGCTCCGTCCCCACACACACACATTCTCATTGGCTGATGAATTGGCGCTGGTTATTTATATTATTGTGGCGTATTGATTATGAATACAGTCCATCTGATGCTGGTTTTGTTTCATCACTGTAGCCAGTATCTCACTATCACTATCCTCATTCAGATTTTAAGAAGCTACAAATTATATTCAGCCACAAAATAAGTCTGAAAAGCTGCAAATCAGAACGAATGACAGAGTTGTTGACTAGAGATGATACACCGTCTCACGGTGGTCACTTCCTGTCAACGTTACAGATCAGAAGCACAGAGAGTCGTTGACTAGAGATGATGCGCCGTCTCGTGGCGGTCACTTCCTGTCGATGTTACAGATCAGAAGCGCAGAGAGTCGTTGACTAGAGATGATGCGCCGTCTCATGGCGGTCACTTCCTGTCAGCGTTACAGATCAGAAGCACAGAGAGTCGTCGACTAGAGATGATACGCCGTCTCATGGCGGTCACTTCCTGTCGACGTTACAGATCAGAAGCGCAGAGAGTCGTTGACTAGAGATGATGCGCCGTCTCATGGCGGTCACTTCCTGTCAGCGTTACAGATCAGAAGCACAGAGAGTCGTCGACTAGAGATGATACGCCGTCTCATGGCGGTCACTTCCTGTCGACGTTACAGATCAGAAGCGCAGAGAGTCGTTGACTAGAGATGATGCGCCGTCTCATGGCGGTCACTTCCTGTCAGCGTTACAGATCAGAAGCACAGAGAGTCGTCGACTAGAGATGATACGCCGTCTCATGGCGGTCACTTCCTGTCGATGTTACAGATCAGAAGCGCAGAGAGTCGTTGACTAGAGATGATGCGCCGTCTCATGGCGGTCACTTCCTGTCAGCGTTACAGATCAGAAGCGCAGAGAGTCGTCGACTAGAGATGATACGCCGTCTCATGGCGGTCACTTCCTGTCGACGTTACAGATCAGAAGCGCAGAGAGTCGTCGACTAGAGATGATACGCCGTCTCATGGCGGTCACTTCCTGTCGACGTTACAGATCAGAAGCGCAGAGAGTCGTCGACTAGAGATGATACGCCGTCTCATGGCGGTCACTTCCTGTCGACGTTACAGATCAGAAGCGCAGAGAGTCGTCGACTAGAGATGATACGCCGTCTCATGGCGGTCACTTCCTGTCGACGTTACAGATCAGAAGCGCAGAGAGTCGTCGACTAGAGATGATACGCCGTCTCATGGCGGTCACTTCCTGTCAGCGTTACAGATCAGAAGCGCAGAGAGTCGTCGACTAGAGATGATACGCCGTCTCATGGCGGTCACTTCCTGTCAACGTTACAGATCAGAAGCACAGAGAGTCGTCGACTAGAGATGATACGCCGTCTCATGGCGGTCACTTCCTGTCGACGTTACAGATCAGAAGCACAGAGAGTCGTTGACTAGAGATGATACGCCGTCTCATGGCGGTCACTTCCTGTGACCTGGCAGCTTTTAACATCATTACACGTTGGCAGTATGTGTTTGTTTCAGCTCATCTCGTCATGAATATTCGGTCTGAACTTAACTGAATAAAAAATATGGTGAAGAAAGCTGAATATCATAAAAGGTACGAATAGTAGAAAAAAGTTGAATACAAGCACCAATGTATGACAGTCACAGGAGAGACTTTAATACTTTTAATATTTCAACTACATTTTACTGATTATCCTTTCTTTCACTGCAGTAACATGCAGAACTGGACTTGCTTGCGTTTCTTGAAGACGTTTTGCCTCTCATCAAAGAAGCCATCTACGTCAAGCTGGAACGACCATGGTTAAACAGAGGTGGTGGCTTACGACACCACTTATCCCCCACCTACAATGCAGTCCTGGGATCCCTCCCCAGACGACTTCACACCCATTCACCCCTGGTCCCACCTGACCCTAGCGACTCACATGGTGGCCAGGTGGGTCAACGACTCACATTGTGACCTTAACGGCTTTAAATCTAAGAGCTCACGTGACCCCTACAACTCTGTAAGGGTTCCCACCCACACAGAGTTTAAAGCCTGCAACTTCATACCAGTCAATTAGAACTGAAGAAGCTTCTTGGATGAGAAACTCAACCAAGTCCAGCTGCCTACGATACAGCACTTATGATTACCATGCCCTGGATGACTGAGAATCTTCACTGACAACTTGTAACACAGTATTTCTACATCATGGTATTAGTACTTTTACAAGATGTGAACACGTTCTCCACCTCTGTTGACGTCTCTCTCTGTCTCGTCTCTGCAGCGTCTCCACATCCAAACCTGGCTGGGAAACCCTGTCTGAAACTCAAAATCTACGTCAAACCAACCAGTGAGTCTCTTCTTCTGCTCTATCTTGTATTTTCTTTACATTAACATTTTATACTATCACGTTTTATAACATTTTTACTTTTTTATTTTTATAACTATGACTTTCTTGACTGAAATTTAAAAAAAAGGCTGTACGATAACTTTTTGTTGCCGTTTTTACAGCTTAATATACTGTCTTTCTTTATATTTTATAACATACTTTACTATGGCTTTGTTTTTACTTTTTCATAAAAACCTACATTATGACATTTTTTACTTTATTATGAAATACTATTCGATGACTTTTTTTACTTTTAACATACTACACTATGACATTTTTCAACATACTATGCTATGATTTTGTGTTCCTTTTAAAACCGTACAAAACTACGATTTTTTACTTTTTTACACCACACTGTAGTTTGACTTTTATATGTTTTTCATATCACACTATACTATGACTTTTTTTTTACTTTACGATGACATTTTTATCGCTTTCTATGACAACATACTATACTATGACGTTTTTTGATGATTAATGACGGCATGCTATACTATGACCTTTTTTCATGATTTTGGACGACATGCTATACTATGACGTTTTTTCATGATTAATGACGACATGCTATACTATGACGTTTTTTCATGCTTAATGACGACATGCTATACTATGACGTTTTTTCATGCTTAATGACGACATGCTATACTATGACGTTTTTTCATGATTAATGATGACATGCTATACTATGACGTTTTTTCATGATTAATGACGACATGCTATACTATGATGTTTTTTCATGATTTTGGACGACATGCTATACTATGACGTTTTTTCATGCTTAATGATGACATGCTATTCTATCACCTTTTTTCATGATTTAGGACAACATGCTATACTATGACGTTTTTTCATGATTTTGGACGACATGCTATACTATGATGTTTTTTCATGCTTAATGACGACATGCTATACTATGATGTTTTTTCATGATTTTGGACGACATGCTATACTATGACGTTTTTTCATGCTTAATGACGACATGCTATTCTATCACCTTTTTTCATGATTTAGGACAACATGCTATACTATGACGTTTTTTCATGATTTTTGACGACATGCTATACTATGACCTTTTTTCATGATTTTGGACGACATGCTATACTATGACGTTTTTTCATGATTAATGACGACATGCTATACTATGACGTTTTTTGATGATTAATGACGACATGCTATACTATGACCTTTTTTCATGATTTTGGACGACATGCTATACTATGACTTTTTTTCATGATTAATGATGACATGCTATACTATCACCTTTTTTCATGATTTTGGACGACATGCTATACTATGACGTTTTTTCATGATTAATGATGACATGCTATACTATGACGTTTTTTCATGCTTAATGACGACATGCTATACTATCACCTTTTTTCATGATTTTGGACGACATGCTATACTATGATGTTTTTTCATGATTAATGACGACATGCTATACTATGACGTTTTTTCATGCTTAATGACGACATGCTATACTATCACCTTTTTTCATGATTTTGGACATGCTATACTATGACGTTTTTTCATGATTAATGACGACATGCTATACTATGACGTTTTTTCATGCTTAATGACGACATGCTATACTATGATGTTTTTTCATGATTTTGGATGACATGCTATACTATGACGTTTTTTCATGATTAATGACGACATGCTATACTATGACGTTTTTTCATGCTTAATGACGACATGCTATACTATGATGTTTTTTCATGATTTTGGACAACATGCTATATTATGACGTTTTTTCATGCTTAATGACGACATGCTATACTATGACGTTTTTTCATGATTTTGGACGACATGCTATACTATGACGTTTTTTCATGCTTAATGACGACATGCTATACTATGACGTTTTTTCATGATTTTGGACGACATGCTATACTATGACGTTTTTTCATGATTAATGACGACATGCTATACTATGACGTTTTTTGATGATTAATGACGACATGCTATACTATGACCTTTTTTCATGATTTTGGACGACATGCTATACTATGACGTTTTTTCATGATTAATGATGACATGCTATACTATGACGTTTTTTCATGATTAATGACGACATGCTATACTATGACGTTTTTTCATGCTTAATGACGACATGCTATACTATCACCTTTTTTCATGATTTTGGACGACATGCTATACTATGACGTTTTTTCATGATTAATGACGACATGCTATACTATGACGTTTTTTCATGCTTAATGACGACATGCTATACTATCACCTTTTTTCATGATTTTGGACGACATGCTATACTATGACGTTTTTTCATGCTTAATGACGACATGCTATACTATGATGTTTTTTCATGATTTTGGACGACATGTTATACTATGACGTTTTTTCATGATTAATGACGACATGCTATACTATGACGTTTTTTCATGCTTAATGACGACATGCTATTCTATCACCTTTTTTCATGATTTAGGACGACATGCTATACTATGACGTTTTTTCATGATTAATGACGACATGCTATACTATGACGTTTTTTCATGATTAATGACGACATGCTATACTATGACGTTTTTTCATGCTTAATGACGACATGCTGTTCTATCACCTTTTTTCATGATTTTGGACGACATGCTATACTATGACGTTTTTTCATGCTTAATGACGACATGCTATTCTATCACCTTTTTTCATGATTTAGGACGACATGCTATACTATGACGTTTTTTCATGATTTTGGACGACATGCTATACTATGACGTTTTTTCATGCTTAATGACGACATGCTATACTATGATGTTTTTTCATGCTTAATGACGACATGCTATACTATGATGTTTTTTCATGATTTTGGACGACATGCTATACTATGACGTTTTTTCATGCTTAATGATGACATGCTATTCTATCACCTTTTTTCATGATTTAGGACGACATGCTATACTATGACGTTTTTTCATGCTTAATGACGACATGCTATACTATGACGTTTTTTCATGATTTTGGACAAAATGCTATACTATGACGTTTTTTCATGATTAATGACGACATGCTATACTATGACGTTTTTTGATGATTAATGACGACATGCTATACTATGACGTTTTTTCATGCTTAATGACGACATGCTATACTATGACCTTTTTTCATGATTTTGGACGACATGCTATACTATGACGTTTTTTCATGCTTAATGACGACATGCTATACTATGACGTTTTTTCATGATTTTGGACGACATGCTATACTATGACGTTTTTTGATGATTAATGACGACATGCTATACTATGACGTTTTTTGATGATTAATGACGACATGCTATACTATGACCTTTTTTCATGATTTTGGACGACATGCTATACTATGACGTTTTTTCATGATTAATGATGACATGCTATACTATGACGTTTTTTCATGATTAATGACGACATGCTATACTATGACGTTTTTTCATGCTTAATGACGACATGCTATACTATCACCTTTTTTCATGATTTTGGACGACATGCTATACTATGACGTTTTTTCATGATTAATGACGACATGCTATACTATGACATTTTTTCATGATTAATGACGACATGCTATACTATCACCTTTTTTCATGATTTAGGACGACATGCTATACTATGATGTTTTTTCATGATTTTGGACGACATGCTATACTATGACGTTTTTTCATGCTTAATGACGACATGCTATTCTATCACCTTTTTTCATGATTTAGGACGACATGCTATACTATGATGTTTTTTCATGCTTAATGACGACATGCTGTTCTATCACCTTTTTTCATGATTTTGGACGACATGCTATACTATGACGTTTTTTCATGCTTAATGACGACATGCTATTCTATCACCTTTTTTCATGATTTAGGACGACATGCTATACTATGACGTTTTTTCATGATTTTGGACGACATGCTATACTATGACGTTTTTTCATGCTTAATGACGACATGCTATACTATGACGTTTTTTCATGCTTAATGACGACATGCTATACTATGATGTTTTTTCATGATTTTGGACGACATGCTATACTATGACGTTTTTTCATGCTTAATGATGACATGCTATTCTATCACCTTTTTTCATGATTTAGGACGACATGCTATACTATGACGTTTTTTCATGCTTAATGACGACATGCTATACTATGACGTTTTTTCATGATTTTGGACAAAATGCTATACTATGACGTTTTTTCATGATTAATGACGACATGCTATACTATGACGTTTTTTGATGATTAATGACGACATGCTATACTATGACGTTTTTTCATGCTTAATGACGACATGCTATACTATGACCTTTTTTCATGATTTTGGACGACATGCTATACTATGACGTTTTTTCATGCTTAATGACGACATGCTATACTATGACGTTTTTTCATGATTTTGGACGACATGCTATACTATGACGTTTTTTGATGATTAATGACGACATGCTATACTATGACGTTTTTTGATGATTAATGACGACATGCTATACTATGACCTTTTTTCATGATTTTGGACGACATGCTATACTATGACGTTTTTTCATGATTAATGATGACATGCTATACTATGACGTTTTTTCATGATTAATGACGACATGCTATACTATGACGTTTTTTCATGCTTAATGACGACATGCTATACTATCACCTTTTTTCATGATTTTGGACGACATGCTATACTATGACGTTTTTTCATGATTAATGACGACATGCTATACTATGACATTTTTTCATGATTAATGACGACATGCTATACTATCACCTTTTTTCATGATTTAGGACGACATGCTATACTATGATGTTTTTTCATGATTTTGGACGACATGCCATACTATGACGTTTTTTCATGCTTAATGACGACATGCTATTCTATCACCTTTTTTCATGATTTAGGACGACATGCTATACTATGATGTTTTTTCATGATTTTGGACAACATGCTATACTATCACCTTTTTTCATGATTTTGGACGACATGCTATACTATGACGTTTTTTCATGATTAATGACGACATGCTATACTATGACGTTTTTTCATGCTTAATGATGACATGCTATTCTATCACCTTTTTTCATGATTTAGGACGACATGCTATACTATCACCTTTTTTCATGATTTTGGACGACATGTTATACTATGACGTTTTTTCATGATTAATGACGACATGCTATACTATGACCTTTTTTCATGATTTTGGACGACATGCTATACTATGACGTTTTTTCATGATTTTGGACGACATGCTATACTATGACGTTTTTTCATGATTAATGATGACATGCTATACTATGACGTTTTTTCATGATTAATGACGACATGCTATACTATGACCTTTTTTCATGATTTTGGACGACATGCTATACTATGACGTTTTTTCATGATTTTGGACGACATGCTATACTATGACGTTTTTTCATGATTAATGATGACATGCTATACTATGACGTTTTTTCATGATTAATGACGACATGCTATACTATGACGTTTTTTCATGCTTAATGACGACATGCTATACTATGATGTTTTTTCATGATTTTGGACGACATGCTATACTATGACGTTTTTTCATGCTTAATGACGACATGCTATGCTATCACCTTTTTTCATGATTTAGGACGACATGCTATACTATGACGTTTTTTCATGATTTTGGACGACATGCTATACTATGACGTCTTTTCATGATTTTGGATGACATGCTATACTATGACGTTTTTTCATGATTTATGACGACATGCTATACTATCACCTTTTTTCATGATTTTGGACGACATGCTATACTATGACGTTTTTTCATGATTAATAACGACATGCTATACTATGACGTTTTTTCATGATTAATGACGACATGCTATACTGTGACGTCTTTTCATGATTTTGGATGACATGCTATACTATGACGTTTTTTCATGATTTATGACGACATGCTATACTATCACCTTTTTTCATGATTAATGACGACATGCTATACTATGACCTTTTTTCATGATTTTGGACGACATGCTATACTATGACGTTTTTTCATGATTAATGACGACATGCTATACTATGACGTTTTTTCATGATTAATGATGACATGCTATACTATCACCTTTTTTCATGATTTTGGACGACATGCTATACTATGACGTTTTTTCATGATTAATGATGACATGCTATACTATGACGTTTTTTCATGATTAATGACGACATGCTATACTATGACGTTTTTTCATGATTTAGGACGACATGCTATACTATGATGTTTTTTCATGATTTTGGACGACATGCTATACTATGACGTTTTTTCATGCTTAATGACGACATGCTATTCTATCACCTTTTTTCATGATTTAGGACGACATGCTATACTATGATGTTTTTTCATGATTTTGGACAACATGCTATACTATCACCTTTTTTCATGATTTTGGACGACATGCTATACTATGACGTTTTTTCATGATTAATGACGACATGCTATACTATGACGTTTTTTCATGCTTAATGATGACATGCTATTCTATCACCTTTTTTCATGATTTAGAACGACATGCTATACTATCACCTTTTTTCATGATTTTGGACGACATGTTATACTATGACGTTTTTTCATGATTTTGGACGACATGCTATACTATGACCTTTTTTCATGATTTTGGACGACATGCTATACTATGACGTTTTTTCATGATTAATGACGACATGCTATACTATGACCTTTTTTCATGATTTTGGACGACATGCTATACTATGACGTTTTTTCATGATTAATGATGACATGCTATACTATGACGTTTTTTCATGATTAATGACGACATGCTATACTATGACGTTTTTTCATGCTTAATGACGACATGCTATACTATGATGTTTTTTCATGATTTTGGACGACATGCTATACTATGACGTTTTTTCATGCTTAATGACGACATGCTATTCTATCACCTTTTTTCATGATTTAGGACGACATGCTATACTATGACGTCTTTTCATGATTTTGTATGACATGCTATACTATGACGTTTTTTCATGATTTTGGACGACATGCTATACTATGACGTTTTTTCGTGATTAATAACGACATGCTATACTATGACGTTTTTTCATGATTTATGACGACATGCTATACTGTGACGTCTTTTCATGATTTTGGATGACATGCTATACTATGACGTTTTTTCATGATTTATGACGACATGCTATACTATGACGTTTTTTCATGCTTAATGACGACATGCTATACTATGACGTTTTTTCATGATTAATGACGACATGCTATACTATGACCTTTTTTCATGATTTTGGACGACATGCTATACTATGACGTTTTTTCATGATTAATGACGACATGCTATACTATGACGTTTTTTCATGATTTTGGACGACATGCTATACTATGACGTTTTTTCATGATTAATGACGACATGCTATACAATGACGTTTTTTCATGATTTTGGACGACATGCTATACTATGACGTTTTTTCATGATTAATGACGACATGCTATACAATGATGTTTTTTCATGATTTTGGACGACATGCTATACTATGACGTCTTTTCATGATTTTGGATGACATGCTATACAATGACGTTTTTTCATGACTAATGACGACATGCTATACTATGACGTTTTTTCATGCTTAATGACGACATGCTATACTATGACGTTTTTTCATGATTTGTGACGACATGCTATACTATGACGTTTTTTCATGCTTAATGACGACATGCTATACTATGATGTTTTTTCATGATTTTGGACGACATGCTATACTATGACGTTTTTTCATGCTTAATGACGACATGCTATACTATGACCTTTTTTCATGATTTTGGACGACATGCTATACTATGACGTTTTTTCATGATTAATGATGACATGCTATACTATCACCTTTTTTCATGATTTTGGACGACATGCTATACTATGACGTTTTTTCATGATTAATGACGACATGCTATACTATGACGTTTTTTCATGCTTAATGACGACATGCTATACTATGATGTTTTTTCATGCTTAATGACGACATGCTATACTATGATGTTTTTTCATGATTTTGGACGACATGCTATACTATGACGTTTTTTCATGATTTTGGACGACATGCTATACAATGACGTTTTTTCATGACTAATGACGACATGCTATACTATGACGTTTTTTCATGATTTTGGACGACATGCTATACTATGATGTTTTTTCATGATTAATGACGACATGCTATACTATGACCTTTTTTCATGATTTTGGACGACATGCTATACTATGACGTTTTTTCATGATTAATGATGACATGCTATACTATGACGTTTTTTCATGATTAATGACGACATGCTATACTATGACGTTTTTTCATGATTTTGGACGACATGCTATACTATGACGTTTTTTCATGATTAATGACGACATGCTATACTATGACGTTTTTTCATGCTTAATGACGACATGCTATACTATGATGTTTTTTCATGATTTTGGACGACATGCTATACTATGACGTTTTTTCATGATTAATGACGACATGCTATACTATGACGTTTTTTCATGCTTAATGACGACATGCTATACTATGATGTTTTTTCATGATTTTGGACGACATGCTATACTATGACGTTTTTTCATGATTAATGACGACATGCTATACTATGACGTTTTTTCATGATTTTGGACAACATGCTATACAATGACGTTTTTTCATGACTAATGACGACATGCTATACTATGATGTTTTTTCATGATTAATGACGACATGCTATACTATGATGTTTTTTCATGACTAATGACGACATGCTATACTATGATGTTTTTTCATGATTAATGACGACATGCTATACTATGATGTTTTTTCATGATTTTGGACGACATGCTATACTATGACGTTTTTTCATGCT
This sequence comes from Epinephelus lanceolatus, assembly GCF_041903045.1. NCBI lineage: Eukaryota > Metazoa > Chordata > Actinopteri > Perciformes > Serranidae > Epinephelus > Epinephelus lanceolatus. Next base: position 1,033,543 of record NC_135739.1, read on the forward strand.
GAATGACGACATGCTATTCTATTACCTTTTTTCATGATTTTGGACGACATGCTATACTATGACATTTTTTCATGATTTAGGACGACATGCTATACTATGACGTTTTTTCATGATTAATGATGACATGCTATACTATCACCTTTTTTCATGATTTTGGACGACATGCTATACTATGACGTTTTTTCATGATTAATGATGACATGCTATACTATGACGTTTTTTCATGATTAATGACGACATGCTATACTATGACGTTTTTTCATGATTTTGGACGACATGCTATACTATGACGTTTTTTCATGATTAATGACGACATGCTATACTATGACGTTTTTTCATGCTTAATGACGACATGCTATACTATGATGTTTTTTCATGATTTTGGACGACATGCTATACTATGATGTTTTTTCATGATTAATGACGACATGCTATACTATGACGTTTTTTCATGATTTTGGACGACATGCTATACAATGACGTTTTTTCATGACTAATGACGACATGCTATACTATGACGTTTTTTCATGATTTTGGACGACATGCTATACTATGATGTTTTTTGATGATTAATGACGACATGCTATACTATGACCTTTTTTCATGATTTTGGACGACATGCTATACTATGACGTTTTTTCATGATTAATGATGACATGCTATACTATGACGTTTTTTCATGATTAATGACGACATGCTATACTATGACGTTTTTTCATGATTAATGATGACATGCTATACTATGACGTTTTTTCATGATTAATGACGACATGCTATACTATGACGTTTTTTCATGCTTAATGACGACATGCTATACTATGATGTTTTTTCATGATTTTGGACGACATGCTATACTATGACGTTTTTTCATGATTAATGACGACATGCTATACTATGACGTTTTTTCATGATTTTGGACGACATGCTATACAATGACGTTTTTTCATGACTAATGACGACATGCTATACTATGACGTTTTTTCATGCTTAATGACGACATGCTATACTATGATCTTTTTTCATGATTTTTGACGACATGCTATACTATGACGTTTTTTCATGCTTAATGACGACATGCTATTCTATCACCTTTTTTCATGATTTAGGACGACATGCTATACTATGACATTTTTTCATGATTTTGGACGACATGCTATACTATGATCTTTTTTCATGATTTTTGACGACATGCTATACTATGACCTTTTTTCATGATTTTGGACGACATGCTATACTATGACGTTTTTTCATGATTAATGACGACATACTATACTATGACATTTTTTCATGATTAATGACGACATGCTATACTATCACCTTTTTTCATGATTTAGGACGACATGCTATACTATGATGTTTTTTCATGATTTTGGACGACATGCTATACTATGACGTTTTTTCATGATTTTGGACAACATGCTATACTATCACCTTTTTTCATGATTTTGGACGACATGCTATACTATCACCTTTTTTCATGATTTTGGACGACATGCTATACTATGACTTTTTTCATGATTAATGACGACATGCTATACTATGACGTTTTTTCATGCTTAATGATGACATGCTATACTATGACCTTTTTTCATGATTTTGGACGACATGCTATACTATGATGTTTTTTCATGATTAATGACGACATGCTATACTATGACGTTTTTTCATGCTTAATGACGACATGCTATACTATGACGTTTTTTCATGCTTAATGATGACATGCTATACTATGACCTTTTTTCATGATTTTGGACGACATGCTATACTATGACGTTTTTTCATGATTAATGACGACATGCTATACTATGACGTTTTTTCATGCTTAATGATGACATGCTATACTATGACCTTTTTTCATGATTTTGGACGACATGCTATACTATGACGTTTTTTCATGATTAATGACGACATGCTATACTATGACGTTTTTTCATGCTTAATGATGACATGCTATACTATGACCTTTTTTCATGATTTTGGACGACATGCTATACTATGATGTTTTTTCATGATTAATGACGACATGCTATACTATGACGTTTTTTCATGCTTAATGACGACATGCTTTTCTATCACCTTTTTTCATGATTTAGGACGACATGCTATACTATGACATTTTTTCATGATTTTGGACGACATGCTATACTATGATCTTTTTTCATGATTTTTGACGACATGCTATACTATGACCTTTTTTCATGATTTTGGACGACATGCTATACTATGACGTTTTTTCATGATTAATGACGACATACTATACTATGACATTTTTTCATGATTAATGACGACATGCTATACTATCACCTTTTTTCATGATTTAGGACGACATGCTATACTATGATGTTTTTTCATGATTTTGGACGACATGCTATACTATGACGTTTTTTCATGATTTTGGACAACATGCTATACTATCACCTTTTTTCATGATTTTGGACGACATGCTATACTATCACCTTTTTTCATGATTTTGGACGACATGCTATACTATGACTTTTTTCATGATTAATGACGACATGCTATACTATGACGTTTTTTCATGCTTAATGATGACATGCTATACTATGACCTTTTTTCATGATTTTGGACGACATGCTATACTATGACGTTTTTTCATGATTAATGACGACATGCTATACTATGACGTTTTTTCATGCTTAATGACGACATGCTATACTATGACGTTTTTTCATGCTTAATGATGACATGCTATACTATGACCTTTTTTCATGATTTTGGACGACATGCTATACTATGACGTTTTTTCATGATTAATGACGACATGCTATACTATGACGTTTTTTCATGCTTAATGATGACATGCTATACTATGACCTTTTTTCATGATTTTGGACGACATGCTATACTATGACGTTTTTTCATGATTAATGACGACATGCTATACTATGACGTTTTTTCATGCTTAATGATGACATGCTATACTATGACCTTTTTTCATGATTTTGGACGACATGCTATACTATGATGTTTTTTCATGATTAATGACGACATGCTATACTATGACGTTTTTTCATGCTTAATGACGACATGCTATACTATGACCTTTTTTCATGATTTTGGACAACATGCTATACTATGACGTTTTTTCATGATTTTGGACAACATGCTATACTATCACCTTTTTTCATGATTTTGGACGACATGCTATACTATCACCTTTTTTCATGATTTTGGACGACATGCTATACTATGACGTTTTTTCATGATTAATGACGACATGCTATACTATGACGTTTTTTCATGCTTAATGATGACATGCTATACTATGACCTTTTTTCATGATTTTGGACGACATGCTATACTATGACGTTTTTTCATGATTAATGACGACATGCTATACTATGACCTTTTTTCATGATTTTGGACGACATGCTATACTATGACGTTTTTTCATGATTTTTGATGACATGCTATACTATGACGTTTTTTCATGGTTTTTGATGACATGCTATACTATCACCTTTTTTCATGATTTTGGACGACATGCTATACTATGACGTTTTTTCATGATTAATGACGACATGCTATACTATGACCTTTTTTCATGATTTTGGACGACATGCTATACTATGATGTTTTTTCATGATTAATGATGACATGCTATACTATGACGTTTTTTCATGGTTTTTGATGACATGCTATACTATGACGTTTTTTCATGATTAATGACGACATGCTATACTATCACCTTTTTTCATGATTTAGGACGACATGCTATACTATGATGTTTTTTCATGATTTTGGACGACATGCTATACTATGATGTTTTTTCATGATTTTGGACGACATGCTATACTATGACGTTTTTTCATGCTTAATGACGACATGCTATTCTATCACCTTTTTTCATGATTTAGGACGACATGCTATACTATGATGTTTTTTCATGATTTTGGACGACATGCTATACTATGACGTCTTTTCATGATTTTGGATGACATGCTATACTATGATGTTTTTTCATGATTTTGGACGACATGCTATACTATGACGTCTTTTCATGATTTTGGACGACATGCTATACTATGACGTTTTTTCATGATTTTGGACGACATGCTATACTATGATGTTTTTTCATGATTTTGGACGACATGCTATACTATGACGTCTTTTCATGATTTTGGACGACATGCTATACTATGATGTTTTTTCATGATTTTGGACGACATGCTATACTATGACGTTTTTTCATGCTTAATGACGACATGCTATTCTATCACCTTTTTTCATGATTTAGGACAACATGCTATACTATGATGTTTTTTCATGATTTTGGACGACATGCTATACTATGACGTCTTTTCATGATTTTGGATGACATGCTATACTATGATGTTTTTTCATGATTTTGGACGACATGCTATACTATGATGTTTTTTCATGATTTTGTACAACATGCTATACTATGACGTTTTTTCATGCTTAATGACGACATGCTATTCTATCACCTTTTTTCATGATTTAGGACGACATGCTATACTATGATGTTTTTTCATGATTTTGGACGACATGCTATACTATGACGTCTTTTCATGATTTTGGATGACATGCTATACTATGACGTTTTTTCATGACTAATGACGACATGCTATACTATGACGTTTTTTCATGCTTAATGACGACATGCTATACTATGACGTTTTTTCATGATTTGTGACGACATGCTATACTATGACGTTTTTTCATGCTTAATGACGACATGCTATACTATGATGTTTTTTCATGATTTTGGACGACATGCTATACTATGACGTTTTTTCATGCTTAATGACGACATGCTATACTATGACCTTTTTTCATGATTTTGGACGACATGCTATACTATGACGTTTTTTCATGATTTTGTACAACATGCTATACTATGACGTTTTTTCATGCTTAATGACGACATGCTATTCTATCACCTTTTTTCATGATTTAGGACGACATGCTATACTATGATGTTTTTTCATGATTTTGGACGACATGCTATACTATGACGTCTTTTCATGATTTTGGATGACATGCTATACTATGATGTTTTTTCATGATTTTGGACGACATGCTATACAATGACGTTTTTTCATGATTTTGGACGACATGCTATACTATGACGTTTTTTCATGATTAATGACGACATGCTATACAATGATGTTTTTTCATGATTTTGGACGACATGCTATACTATGACGTCTTTTCATGATTTTGGATGACATGCTATACTATGATGTTTTTTCATGATTTTGGACGACATGCTATACTTTGATGTTTTTTCATGATTTTGGATGACATGCTATACTATGACGTTTTTTCATGATTCATGACGACATGCTATACTGTGACGTCTTTTCATGATTTTGGATGACATGCTATACTATGACGTTTTTTTCATGATTTTTGACGGCATTCTATACTATGACGTTTTTTTATGATTTTGGACGACATGCTATACTATGATGTTTTTTTCATGATTTTTGACGGCATTCTATACTATGACGTTTTTTTATGATTTTGGACGACATGCTATACTATGACGTTTTTTTCATGATTTTTGACGGCATTCTATACTATGACGTTTTTTCTTGATTTTGGATGACATGCTATACTATGACGTCTTTTCTTGATTTTTGATGACATGCTATACTATGATGTTTTTTCATGATTTTGGATGACATGCTATATAATAACGTTTTTTCATGGTTGCTGACGACATGCTATACTATGACGTTTTTTCATGATTTTGGACGACATAAAATACTCAGACTTTTTTTATGACATAAAAATTTTAACACTTCCAAAAGTAAATTCTCAATTGTAAAATTAATTTCAGAGGTTTTGATATGGAAGACCTTGGAAATTTATTCACTTCTGTGTAATATTAAACAGATAGCAAGTATTATTCCATAAGTATTTATTCACATCAAAGCAAAATTACAACAAAAACACACAAATTTACAGGCTTGATCAACTGAACTAATGACTAAGACACAGTGAGTGTGTGTATGTGTGTGTGTGTGTGTAGGAGACAAAGAGAAGGTGTATCTGGATGTAAGTTTCAATACATAAACACAAAATGACTGACAATAGACAAAACTAAAATGAAGATAGCCAAATGAAAGGTGACCACAGAGGATGGTGTTCTGAGCAAATCCAGCACTGACATTTTTGTTTTCATTTTTATAATACTATACATGCTATACTATGACGTTTTTTCATGGTTTATGACGACACTATGCTATTATAGTTTTTTCATACTGACTTTTTTATGACTTTAAGAAAATAATATACTGTGCGTTGAATTTTTTATTAGTTTTTTACAACATACTTTAATCTTTATTTTTTAATCACATATTTATTATACATTAAAGTATGATTTTTTGTGATGATTTTACATGTAGTTTACTTTACAGATTACAGTTTTTCATCCCCTAACTGTCCAGTGAAAACTATGTATCTCCAGATGTGTTGATTTTGAATGTTTGTGATAAAACTGAAGGACGAACGTAAATGAACTCCTTAAACACCCCCATGGATAAGCTGGAAAATGCAACATGCACATTAATGCAGCAGTAATATTGATCAAAAACTAACTCATACATTAGTAAAACACTGATAGCAAACAGTTTGCTGCGCTATTAATACTGAAGTTCAGTTTGTAGGATAAAGTGAGGTTAAACTTCAAAACACAAAACGACAATAATTTAACTATGATTCATTTTGTTCCAGTTAAACTCAGACTGTAAATGAAACACAGAGAATAAATCCTGTCCTTCTTCTTCAGTCCCGTGCAGAATAGTCCATATCCAGCTTCTTACAGTTTGTCTCTGTGTCTCTCTCAGATGACTCGGTGTACGAGTCTCCGGAGCCCTTCCTGACAGACGACACCACCGGTGGCTGCAACATCGCTCTGCCCCGCCTCTCCCTGCTGTCAGCCATGTTGCTCGCCCTCCTCCTCATGCTCATCCTCGCCTCCTCATAGCACCTCCTGTTCCTCTTCTTCTTCCTCCAGTTGGACTGATCGCCGTCTTCCCGTCACTCTGAGGAGAAAACCTGAGACAGGAAACAAATCCAGCCCTCCTCTCCCTGACCTCTGACCTTCACCTGAACGCCACTCAGCAGTGCAGCCAATCAGAGGCAGCTGAGGTCACTGGTGGGAGGAGCCTGGAGCTGCATACGGAGTCACTGCTGGAATCATCTTTGCTCTCTGATGGATGTTTCTGCTTCGACAGAGTCCAGACTCCCACGTTAAATTTAACACTTCCCAACCTGACATACAGACATACGTGTTTATGTATGTTTGGTTGTTTTACAGTTTTACAGTATATTTATCCAACTTCTGCCTCTTAAGTTCCTGACACTTGTTAGATGTTTTTTTTTATTCTGCCACCAAAATGAAACCTGAGTTTCAGTTCAGATGCCAAAACTTTACTTTGAGTAAAAGTACTTTGAGTCTAAATACATTTTTCTACATAACCCTTTTTTGTTTTTCTAAAAAAAGCCAAACTTAAAGGACCACACCAGCAGTTTAACATGTTTTAGGTGTTAACTATGAATCTACAAACCCTCAAAATTCATAAGCAGTTCTGTCGTGCAGATTCAATCACAAAGTGTCATCCTTTGGGACACCCAAAAGCTATAATAACCAGTGCAGGCGAGGCTGTCATCTTATATCATGTCTGTAACATTGCATAATGATCATGATCCATGATATTTTCTGAATCTTACAAAAGCTTTTGGATAAGTTAAGAGATGGCGCTGTCACTGTCGAAGCCCCTAAACATGATGTTTCTTTAATCTTGTGCCAGAACTTGACTCTGAGGCTGCTGTCAGCCCTAGAGTGGTCTCCTCTGGTCTGAATCAGGGACTCATGTTGTTCCAAAGTTGTATAATTGCCTAGAGTTGGTTCGTGTTCTCACGGCAGCATTTACAAGAGGACCAGATCAAATGCCTTGTGTGAGAAAGCTGCTCTTGATTGGTCAGAATTTCCATGTGGGAAAAATCCAGGAAGTAAAGCAAACGTTGAAGAAGAGTACACTTGCAAGATAAATGTGACACTTTCTAATGTCACAATGGAGGGACAACTACGCAGGTTGATTTTAGCGCTGCTCATCGTGGACTATATTGCTGTCATTGTTCATTTTAGTCAAACCATACAGTTTGAAAACGAGGCGCGGCTCCAACTAGAAAACAATGTTTTGATGCATTGGATGTGCTGAATGTGCATATTAAGGCAGTACAGGAGGAGGTGCACTGAGGGAGCAAACCAACTGGAGTTCGATTGAACTGAACCAAACACGGCAGGTGTAAACGCACCCTAAACCTACAAAACTTTAAGAACTTCAGGGTCTCCAAACAAGACGCTTTATGTCCCAACTCAACCTTCAGGTGTATTTTGGAGATTTAAATGTACTTCTTCAGCTGTTCCAGGCAGCGGCTGGTTTCATGTCAGAGCAGAATTACAATCTTTTAACAGAGGAGCGTTGTTGGAGTTTATTCCATCAATGTAAACATGATGGAATAAACATTCACTCTGCATTCATTTAATCTGACACTATTGATCAGAGGTATTTAACCTGCGTTATGCAGCAATAATGATAAAAAGCCAGAGCTGATGTTCTCTGTGATGTCTTTTACAATATGAGCAATAGTTTGCTGGTAATTTTTTATATTGTACAGTATGTAAATTAACAGAAATCAATGGCTGCCTGGAGAGAAAAATACATCAAAAACTGGGGAAAAAAACTTTAAAATAAATATGGAAACCCTGAAGTCCCAAAAGCATGCTTTTAAAATAAAATTAAATACCTTATTTCCTCAAATAAAAGTCGGATCTCTAATAATGGCTGGAGAAATAAAACAAAGAAGGATAAACTTGTGGTACCTGTTATATAATCACATGTACATCTCAGTACTTAATAAATCAATGAATAACGTCATGTTATTTACGCACTTTGGAGACCTCCTCTAAAACATGTTAATTTTCCAGCCAAACTGGATTTTGTAGTAACGTACATGAGCCACAAGACAGCCGTAGCTACTTTTGATTTATCGTATAGGAACTGAGCAAATATTTCACAATAAAAGCCTTGATAGGAAATTAAGGTATTCTGTCCACTGAAAGGCTTTTAATTTGGAATACATACAGGAAGTGTTGAATTTGTTTACAGCAAAATGCTGAAAAAATAGCAGATCAGAAAAGGAGGCTTCAAAATAAAATATGACCAAATATTTTTTATCAAACACTGTGAATTAGAAATGAATCTGATATCCTCTGCAGCTGAGCTAAATAATGAACAGAATAATATTTACAGTATATTCTTTTAAATATCCTACACAACATATTATGCTAATAATTTGATCTTGTTTACAAGCTTTAAAAAATACATTTTTAGGATTTTCAAGGGTCCATAAGTTCAGCTAAAACTTGCAAACACACTGATGTGGTCTTTCAGTACAACGTCTGACTAAATATGGTATACAATTAACAAAAATGTTATTTAAATCAGGAAATATCTGAGAAACCAGAGTAAATATCAGATTAAGCAGTCAGGGAGATGAGCATGTACAAACACCACTGACTTAATGAATCTTTTTGGTACCAAGTGACGTGAAAAACAAATTTTAGAAACACAGATTCGTACCAACTATTTACCTGAAACACGGCGGTCAGTGGAGTCCAGCTTCAGTCGGTTTCTCTGCAGAGAAATGAAACATATCAGGCTGATTATCATCTTTGATTCTTCATCACAGCTCTGGACTTCTTCATCAACAGACAGAACATCATCATCATCAGCAGCAGCAGCAGCAGCAGAAACAGACTCTAACAGACTTCAGTCAGAGCAGCGTTCACCAGCTCTCTGTTCTGCTGCAGCTGTTAGTTGTAACCTGGTTTGTCCCACAACATCAGTTTTATCTCTGAGACATTTTCACTGATGATACAGTCACAGAAACTGGACACAGCCGTCAAACACAACGCAGCAGCTCTACAAACCTGCTGCTACGACACATCCAACAGAGTCTGACATCTGAGTGACGACCGCTAAAAATACTGCTAACTCTGACATAGCTTCACAGTCACTGGGGACAGGCTAACAACAAGCTAATGTAGCTTCACAGCTCAATGCAGCAAGCTAATGTAGCTTCACAGACCTACTGGACAAGCTAACCTAGCTTGACAGACTTAATGGTAAAGCTAATGCAACTTCACAGACCGACTGGATGAGCTAACGTAGCTTTACAGACCGATGGGACGAGCTAGGGACAAGCTAACATGGCTTTAAAGATAGACCAGACAAGCTTATGTAGCTTTACAGACAGTAAAGAATAGCTACGGACAAGCTACGTAGCTTCACAGACCTACGTAATGAGCTAACATTCACAGAGTGACAAAACAAGCCAATGACAAGTTAGCAACTTCTCAGACCTACAGGAGCAATGTAGCTTAACAAACCTGCAGGGTAAGCTAACGTAGCTTTACAGTAAAGCAAGGTAATGTTTTACAATGCCACAGGACAACCTAACAATGACCTAAAATAACTTCCTAGACCTACAAGGGAAGGTATTGTAACTTCATAGACCTACAGTACAAGTTGACGTAGCCCCACAGACCTAGGGGATGAACTAATGTAGCTTGAAAGACAGATGGGACGAGCTAGGGAAAAGCTAATATAGCTTTAAAGACTGACCAGACAAGCTCATGTACCTTCACAGACCTAATGATAGAGCTAACATAGCTTCTCAGACCTGCAGGACAAATGTAACTTCACAGACCTGCAGGGTAAGCTAACGTAACTTTACAGTAAAACAAGGTAGTGTAGCTTCACAATACAAAAGGACAATTGAATGATGACCTTAAATAACTTCCTAGACCTACAAGGCAAGATAGCATAGCGTCAAAGATCTACGGTACAAGCTAACGTAGCTCCATATGCCAATACAATGGGCTAACATAGTGTCACAGTGCGACAGTACAAACTGAATTGGGCTTTACAGACCAACTAGACAAGCCAACAACAAGCTAATACAATTTCACAAACCTACAGGGCACACAGGGCTTTACGGACTTAGAGCATGAGCTAACACAGCTTCACGTGCCTATAAAACAGGCTAACATAGTTTCACTGAGCGACAGGATAAGGTAATGACAAGCTCACATAACTTCCCAGACCTATAAGACGAGCCAGTGTAGCTTCACAGACTTATGGGGCAAGCTAACGTAGCTTCACTGAGCAACAGGACAGCTTAAGACAAGCTACCATAACTTCCCACACCTATAGGATGCACTAATGTAGTTTCACAGACCAGTGGGACAAGCTAATGTAACTTTACAGACCTATGGGGCAAGTTAGCGTAGCTTCACAGACCTATAGAATAAGGAAATGTAGCTTCACAGACCTATAGAATGAAGGAAAGGAAACAGAAGGAAATGTAGCTTCACAGAGCGACAAGACACCCTAACAATAAGCTAGCATAACTTTCCAGACCTACAGGATGAGCTAATGTAGCCTCACAGACTGACAGGAAGAGCTAACAACAAGCTAACAAAGCTTCACATAAATAGAACAAGGTAATGTTGCTTCACTGAGCAACAGGACAACCAAAGACAAGCTAACATAACTTTCCAGACCTACAGGATGCACTAATGTAGTTTTACAGAGCGGTGGGACAAGCTAACGTAGCTTCACAGACCTATAGAATACGGAAACGGAGCTTCACAGAGCAACAAGACAACGTAACGATGAGCTAACATTACTTTCCAGACATACAGGTCGAGCTAATGTGGCTTCCCAGACCAATGAGACGAGCTAACAACAAACCAACAAAACATAAGGACAAGCTAAGGATGAGCTAACGTAGCTCCACAGACTGACAGATTATCACAAAAAGAATTACACGCGTAAATGTTCACCCTGAAATAGATTCATTTTCTAATAGTTTCTGTCGTTGTGGCTCATTTCTGTGACCGTAATCATCCTCAGTGTTGAATAAAGAAATAAATCAGATGAGACTGTTGTCTCTCTTTCTCTCAGCAGACGGCCTTTTTTTCTGTAAATCTGCCAAAGACTATTATTAAACTTTTCTATTAGCGGGAAAAGTCATACAGCAGCTACAGGGGTCATCCTGGCCCCGCCCACTTCTGCCATAGTGGGCGGGGTTATGTCTAGGGGAGGAGTCAAGTCGATTCTTTTTTTCTAAATCGTGTTGTCAAATAAAAACGAATGTTAAGTGCAAAACAAAAATGAAACAATCAAAAATGGCCTTTTTCCCACTGGTGCTGAATTTTTAGTGACTGACTGATTTGTTTTCTGGGAAACAGCGACACTGTGTGGTCGAGAAGACGCTTTCTTTTCTCTTCATCTCTTCATACTATCCCTCCATCTCCACTGATGGAGGAGGAGTGTGTCCTTGTGTGTGTGGACGAGCAGGGGCATGCTGGGAAATGCAGTATATATGTAACGAAGGCACTGTGATGGAGGATGGACGGCAGATGTAGCACTTGGACTCCTGTGGAGAAACAGACTGACTTTGTTTCCTCGTTTGGGACAAAAAGAGCGAAGTTTTTATTTTTCGTTTGTGCCATTTGTTTTTCTGTTTTAAAAAATGTAGGAGAAAATTCATATGAGATATGAAATCATGAAGGAATCAGTCGGATGTTTGTTGTTGTTGATGTTGTTGCTGTTGTTGTTGTTGTTGTTGTTTTTCTCCTTTATGTTCCTGCTTGCATCACAATGCATTCTGGTCCTTGTAGTCCTGTGCTTTCCAGTTCTGTTGAGGTGTAAGGGTTCGGTGGGTTTTACGGTCCATCGTCCTTTTCTGGGTTGATTTTCGTGTGGATGGAATCCGTTTTTCGTGGCGTAAGAAATGTTAAAGAAGCCGGAGGAAAGAAAAACTACAGAAAAAAGTTCTGAGCGGGAGTGAGACCTCCCTGCTGTCTCTGGTTTACAGTGTCTCTGAGAAGAAAATGTTTTTCTACATCCAAATGTCTGCATAATCTATTCTCTGAAAGACAAAAAAATCTGTTTTTGTATATTTTCTTATTGGATGCTTATAAAGTCCTGTTAAAGAATGCATTTATCTGATTGGCTAAAGAGCTAACGAGGGGTCAGAGGTCAGCGGGCCTCTTCAGGACATTTTTTTCTGCGCTGCATGAGCAGGAAAAATTAAACTTAAAAATACATTTACTGAATTAACTTTGAAGATGATTTCAGAGAGAAAATGTTAAGAAGTGTATGAATCTGTGTTTGATAAATTCACCAATAAAAAAAAAAACTTCCACTAAAAATGTTTTTCAGTCTTTGTCCAGTTTGTTTCCACTGAGAGCAAAGATCTCATTTGTATTAATGAAACAATACACTTAATATAATCCTTTGATTATGTTTAAGATGTTTACTGTATGAACTGCTGGGTGATTGATCTGTTATATTTCATCGTCAGGATGTTTGTATGTAAAAATCTGAATCAGAACGTGACAGTTTAGAGCAGGTTTGCTCTTACTGTCGTATAAAGTGACTGGAAATGGAATTCTCAGCCAAAATACTCACAGTTGTACGTACGACACAGGATTTAACAACTTCCCAAAACATAGTTTAACAAAATACATCATTGAATTAGAATTTATAAATCTATAAATCCGACACGTAGAGTAAAAGAGTCAGAGGTGAAATGTGTGTTTTCTATATTAAGATACAGAAATATGTTAAAGTTATATTTTAATTCAGGACAAAAAGTGACAGTCAGCTGGTTTCAGTGTTTGTCAGGTAAAAAGACAAACAGGTTTCAACTAAAACAACTACAACTTATTCAGATCTGTAAATTACATTTATAATATAACTTTGTTATGTTAAGTTTCTGGCTCTGTGTCGGCGGCAGCCTGTTTGAGTTGTTTTAAAAACTGGGCCCAGTGTGTGACACTGACCGGACCAGGGAACCCACTGGTTGTTCTGATTTGGGAACAGTAATTGTTGTTACTATAATGTGAAGCGTTCTCTGGCACAAGAATTTCCTTTGGGATAATAACGTTCTGTAAATTGACTTGAAAATATATATTTCTATTGTCAAGGTGAAGATTATCGTTCAATATGAGTTTTTTTTTTGACAACTAGTGAAACACAGTCTATTAAATTATATATATTCATTTTATTTCGTTTCATTTTCTAGAAATTTAGACAACATATATTTCAATATTAAATATTAAATGTCAGTTTGCTTCATGGCTGTTATTTGCTTCCATATTTAACTGCTTTTCTACATTCTGTAAAATAATAACAGCTACTTTAGAGTAACCACTGAATATCTATTCATGTGCGGATCATTTTCTTCTTTAATGTATTTAATATTTGGTTTCAGTTCCTGTGCAACAGCTGTCCTCTCACACTTGTGGAGACACCACAGCTGAGCTGATATTATTTTTAACAAATATCACCATGAAACTTTCTCCAGTTCATAACTCACTGTAAGACAATGACTTTTGTTTTTTAAGTTTTTAAACATTTTATGTTTAAATATGCAAATAAGTCATTTTCAAATTGAATATGCACCTTATGTATAAATTTGTAGAACAGAAATCTGAACTAAAATAAACCTAAATTTAAATTCAAGAAATTCAATTTTTTTGAGGTTTTCTTTCTGCTGGTCTGAAAGACGACATGTTATGAAGGTAAAATAGCCCAAAATCTCAAAACTGATGTGTGCATGAATAAAGAGTGTGTCTTCTTCAATAAACACAAGAAACTAAACATTAAAGAAAAGTAAAAAAAAGTTTCCATCACACCCAACACACTTTGCATAAAGGGTCAAAGTAATCAGATTACACGAGTAAAACAGGGAGTATTTCAGCTGAACTCACCGAGTCATGATGACGACCATCGATCAGCTGCAGGTTCAGACTGTCGACCATCATCTGAAAAAAACCGCAGACGCTCTCAGTTACCAGTTTATTAGGAACAGACAGTTAAAACTTTCTGTCTGTGTCTCCAAAATAAATCCTCTCGTTATGTTTTTAATCATTTAGAGTTTGACACATGGTCCTGCTGCACCGTCACAACACAACACATCATGGACTAAACATTCAGAGGAAACTGAACCAGGAACTGTTTCTGTGTCACATGTGTACCATCATCTTCCTCAGCTGTCTTCATCAGACAGCTCAGAGAGCTGCAGACAAACACAGAAGAAGAAGAAGAGAAAGAGGAAGAAGAAGATGGCAGCCCTCCAGCCATCAGCACACTTTCAACATATTGTCATTATTATCTCACGATGAGGTCAGCGGGTGTTTCTTCTTCTCTGTTTTCTGGAGAGCTGCCACGCTGCTGCTGCTGGAGGTCAACTGTTTCTGGCAGAACGCCCGGACAGCACGCCTCCTGTCAGCCAATCAGAGAGCCCAACCAGCACACCTCCTGTCAGCCAATGAAAGAAGAGAACAGACAGTGGTGGACAGTAACTAAGTAAATTCATTTTAAAGTACAGTTTTGAGGTATTTGTATTTCTGCTTCCTGTCACTTCCTGATTGAAGACAGGAAGGCAGACGCTGCTTGGCACACACATTTCAGAGGACCTCTCATGGACTCTACATCCTGAGGACGCTCAGGAGGGTAAACCTGTCCCAACAACTTCTGGTGTCGTCCTACAGCTGCTCCACTGAGAGTGTCCTCACATACATGTGGTACGCCACCTGACAAGTCTCTGCGACACCACAGACCATCATGCACCAGCAGCTAGCTGCCCTGAGGTCTGGACTATGAAGCAGGGTTTGGAGTTAGTGAGGTACCTTCAGGGTTAACTCTGGGTTTTCAGTGCTATGAAGCTGGTTCTCTTTTTCCCAGGATACATCGCCATGGTAACTGATGCTGAACAGCTGACCTGATCACAGCCTGTCAACACCCCGACCTCTGACCAATCAGATCACTGAAGACAAAAGTATCAATGAACGAAAGTGTGGAGTGACAGGTAAAATCAGGAGCCTGGATGATGTTACAGGTCAGTTGGTTTTAAATCAAACACAGATCGTTCACACACTGAACACATGATTTAACTGATGTCAGGTTTATTTGAGTGGCAGTGACAGTGTTGATATTTGACACTGTGATTCAGCAGAATAACATGAGACACCTGTGTGATGATAAAACATGCTCACACTGTAAACCAGCTCCTGTTATTATAAATGACACACGTCAGTCATGAACTGCTCTTTACTTCAGAAACGTTACTTGAAAGTCAAAGTTACGTTCATAGTTGATAACCAGCTGCAGTAGTGACGGGTTAGTCCGACTGATAACCACAAGATTTCCTGAGGAAGATGAACTGGCTTCGTAGCGAAGGCCTCTGGTCGACATCTCCGCCTCCCAGCGTCTGCAGAAAACACAGAACATCCTAAAAGTCCATCCTGCTCATCAGCTGTTTGACCTCCTGCTGCAGGTCAAAACATGAATCAGGAGACTGATGAACAGTCTCCATCCCACCTGAAGAGAACCCACTGAAACACAGAACCGTTCTTTTACTTCAGTGCAGTAACTTCTTGTATGTGCGAAAATGTGTATGAGCACTTTCTTTTTTATCCCATTTTAAGCACATGCGTTGGTGATGAGTGTGTGAAGTGTATCTGCAAATGTGTAAATGTGAGTGGAATGAAGGCATTTATTTATATTTATTACTATTTATGACTTATTTTCATATGTGAGCCCAGGCTTTGAGTGCACCTGAATTTCATTGTGCAGTGACAAGAAAGAAATCTGAATCTTCAGAGGGAAATGTAGTTTTTATAGCTGCAGGTTTTTTTCATATCGATATTTTTAAGCTCAAAACATGACGAGATTTTAAAATGTGACATAACAATTAGAGACAATTCAACCCCACGATAAATAAAACAGTTAAGATAAGCTTCACTGAAACTAACAACCATGAGCTGTTGCTGACACATTAATGTGCTGCTTCTGAGTCAGTGATCAGGATCCAGTGATATCAGATGTAAAACCAGACTCCACTGACAACAACAGTCTTCGTCTTCTTCTGCCGTGCGTCCTTAGACCTTCGGCTCCGTTGACACAAGCCAGTCCAGTGTTTCACCGTCCAGGTCAGTTAGACCACGACTGCCATTCGGTGCAGCTGGCTATTATGTGTTCCACAGTTTGTAGTGGGTCCCCACATTCACAGTGGGCATTGTCCACAAGACCCCATTTTTGCATCGCTGTCCCAAAGCGTCCTACGCCCGTCCTCAGGCGGTTGAGGGTTGTCCATTGCTTCAGGGCAGCTGCTGGCCGGGAACATCTGTGGGGTCTTCAGTGTAGTGGTGGAGCCTTGATGGTTCTGCTGACTTCCACTGGTCCCTCCATCTTGCCTTGACCCAGGCAGCCTTGGAGGTATCAGACGGTGTTGCATGGTGCAGTTCCTGGGTGTGTGTGTGGCAAAGGGGCGCCAGGACTTGAGACGAGTGGTGTCTCCGTGGCGATATTGTGGAGGAGGTCAAAAATCACTTGTCTGTGCCTTTTAAGCAACACCAGCGAGGGCAGACACTTGGTTTGTGGCTCATAGGCAGTTGCAGACAGTCCGTAGGGTGGCGTTGAGTGCGGTGTCCAGCCTCCTGACATGGGGCTACGGTACCAGACTGAAACACCAAGGCCTCAGAGGAAATGCGCAGTGTCTTTGTCGAGGTCGCTTCCTTGTTTTTGAGGTGGAACATTGATGTTACAGTCTTGTCAGCACCGAGTTGGGGGAGATGAAGACTGCCTCCACATGGCCTCCCCCACTGAAGACACCTGTTCAACACACACACACACACACACACACACACACACAGTGCGATCGATACAGCGATCAGCAGACGGATCAGAGGCTGTTATTTGTGTCTGAGCTGCTCTGATTGCAGAGACGTTTAACTGTCCAATCAGAGTGCAGAAATGAAAGTGGTCTGAGGTCAGCCTGAAGGACGACGAGGAGACAACAGAGACTCTGAGCTGCACTGAAGCTTCACTGAGACAGGGCGAACGCCACAGGACGAGGTGAGGAGTAAGATATGTTAACACTGTAACCATGGCAACACGGCAGGACGTACTGACATCAGAACATCTGAGGAGCTCTCTCTCCTGATTCGTTGGTTCTGTCATCTTATTAAAGTCTAGGTAAAGAAAAAAGTTCATTAAACTGTGACACAGACGACTGAAGTCAGGTCTGTCAAAATAACACGTTAAAAACATTAACGCTGATTAACGGCAGGCCGCGGTGCCCTTTGACCCGCTGCGTCACTGAAGGCAGACGTAACTGACAGGAAGCTCACAGACACACAGGAAGGAGGTCACTGAGGCTGATTCATCACGCAGGATGTTAAACACACGCAGGTTTACATGTGTTTCTGCTCGTTGACTCTTTGATGCTCGTTTAATATGAAGCGACAGAAACGTGTCTGAACTTCAGGAATTCATTCGAAAGATTTCAGTGAAAACTTTGTGACAGGAAGTTCCTCCTCCTCCAAGCGTCACATGACTGATCAAAGCCGCTCGCCACAGGAGAGCTGGACTCCTATTGGCTGCTGTCGGATTACAGTCCCAGTAACAGACTGGTTTCAGACTCTAATAAATCCTCTTTACTTTTAGTTCTTTCTTTTCTTTTGAACATTTTCAGCATCTTCTTTTAAATAAACGAAACATCTGAATAAATTGTTCATCTTCATCCTCTGCTCCAAAAACACCTGATTCTCACCTGACAACAGTTAAATCCTCAGTGTTTGGAGGTGAACACAGCTGAGCGCCACACAGATCCGACCAATCAGGGCTCATTTATCTGTGTCTTACATCATTAGGAGAGAGGGCGCCGTCTGAAGGGCGTCCACCTCCTCCTCCAGCTCAGACTCTGTTCACACAGTAACACAATGAAACAGACTTCACACACTGACAGCTGAGTTCTTTATAAAGACGTCAAACTCAAACCAGGACATGTCATCAGCAGCACAAACTGAATCTGTGGATTCTTCTAGTTTTCAGCTCTGATCCAAAATGAAAAACCACCGAATGTTTGTTATAAATGAATATTGTCAAAAAAAGAAATTGTTTTTGAACCAAAATAACCTCACACACATTCAAACCTAAAATGACCTCGAGCAGGCTAAAAGAACGACTGAGTAGATTTTAGTAGAAACTTTAAATCAGAAATTTGATTTAATCCTGAACACTTCAGGGAAACACCAGACTGTGGGACACACGGCCGTTAAAACTGAAGCTTCAATAAGGAGCAGAGAAACAAACATGAACTATCTGTTGACACTAAATCTGATTTCTGACATTTCTTCTCACGACACCACGAACTCTGATTTTAATGCAACTGAATACAGCACACGACTGTCACACACGTGCACGAGGAGGTGGAGGAGACACTGAGTTTTACAAGCAGCAGCTAGATTCATAAAATCTTCTAAACTCTGTGGGCGCAGATTCAGTGCGGTCCTGCTGAGAAACAGGAAGCTGTGTCATCACAGGCTGACATAACTCACTGCAGGTGTGGACTGTGCACCACCAGCACCACCACCAGCACCACCAGCACCACCAGCACCACCACCAGCACCAGCACCAGCACCACCACCACCAGCAGCAGCACCACCAGCACCAGCAGCACCAGCAGCACCAGCACTAGCACCACCAGCACCACCACCACCAGCAGCACCAGCACCAGCACCACCACCACCAGCAGCACCAGCAGCAGCACCAGCAGCAGCAGCAGCAGTGTGAGTCATCTGCAGAGAAACCACAGACACCTGCTGACACCTGCTGGTGTGCTCTGTCACTACAGCCTCACTGCTTTAATGCCATCTGACAGAGACATTAGATCCATCAACGCTTTTTCTTTTTTGTGTCTGTTTTTATGAAACCTTGTGTAAAATCTTGGCCGAGATGAAAAACTACACTTTCAGCTACTTCTAGCAGTTTCATCAATGTGCTCTGTCTCCTCTTAAAAAACTAAACTAAAAAAAACAAATACACAAATTAAAAAATATGAATCTGAGACATCAAATAATCCAGAAGTTAAAATATGGGCTGAAATATAATGAATGAAATATAAAATAGTAAAATAATATCTGTTTGTAGGAGATTTGTGGTCGACAGGTGTAAAGTAATAAACTGTAATGTAAAGAGAGATGTAGTAAATATATTTATATATCTACAATCTGCAGTGTTTAATAAAGCACAGCAGGTCCTGGATCACAAGTCGCTCCACAGTCTGTACTCTTCACTAGTTCTTCCATCTGTGCAGAGGTTTGCAGCAACAACTACAGAAGTTCAATTCATCCATTAATTATTTTGCAAAATAAAGCACTTCAGATCGTTCATGGGGCGGGACATAGGGATCACACACACTCTTTATTCTTACAGTCAAAACTCTCTCAACCTAAAGATCTCGTAGAATTACAGACGGTACAAATAATATTTAAAGCAAAAAACTATTTACTACCAGGAAATTATTAATTATTATTATTCATTGAAAGGCAGAAGGGTTTTAACTGAAGGGGAAATTAAATTTCAAGAAAAGAAAAAGGTTTTGTATTTCTGTCTGTGGAGTGAAACTGAGGAATGTTCCAACATAAAGCAGATTTAAAAAGAGATGATTCTCACAAGACTGAAGAAAGTGTTTGACTATTTATTCATTTATTTTGTGTGTGTGTGTGTGTGTGTATATATAGACATAGTCTGACAGAGTAAATAAATCACACCTGTCATGATTGGATAAGGATATAAAGATGAAATTATTTTTTGATTAAGATATATATGACTTTTTATGAGGTTTTGTGAAAACTGAGGTTTTGTTCTTCCTCCAGCTCCTTTTTCAACATGTCCATCAAATCATTAGATGTTGTTCTCAGTTTTCATGCTTCCTTTAGTAACCTGTCTTTTTATGTCTCTTTACTACTGTATGATTATTTTGTTTATCTGCTACTTACATGTGTGAACAAACTGAAGCTTTACATGATGAACAAACAAACATGGACAAAGTCTTTTCTTCCTGTCTTCATTCCAGGGTCTCAAACAAAGCTGATGGAGAAAATGTGACACTGATCTGAGAGCAGAACTGACGCACTTTTCCTCCTCAGACACCACAAAGTCCAGTGTTGATGTTTGGAGCAGAAGAGCGTTTGTCAGTCGCTCTCTGTCCTTTAACTTTCCTCACTCAAACAGCGTGGTCACTCACACATGACACCAGTTTGCTGTCGCCAACACTTTGTTTAGTCACTAATATTGCAGGGAAGTATGAAGGTCAGGAGCAGAGGGAGCTTTGATGAAGCAATCAGTGAGTTAGGTTGGTCTACATTTTGCCAACAAGTCAGATTAAAGGAAAAAGACAGCGTCAGGTTCAGTGGTAACTTTAAAGATTTGGACTCTGACACACAAGAGTTTGACTGTTAAATATTTGTCTGAAAGCAGCACAAGAAAAGTGACGTGGCTCCAGGTTTCAAAGGGTTAAAAGAAAACAGTCAGACAAGTCAACTCCAGATGCACCAAACGTTCTTAACCATCCAGATGTGCTCTGACCCAGGTGTGCTGAGTGACCATCAGTCACCTGTTAGCACAGGTAACGACCCCTCAACACTATATAAGGACAGCTGTGGTGCCGTGTGCAAAGACTGTGACACATGAAGCAGGAAACTGGAGCGATGCCACCAAACAAAGGCTGTAAGAAGAAGAAGAAGTTGAGCAGCAGTGAAATCAACGTACGGTTAAATCAAAGGAAACAAAGTGAACATGTGATGTTCCAGTGTCAGTACTGCTGTTACAGGAAAATCAAAAACCAGCAGTGACAAACAAGAACCTGATCAGTACCTGTGCTGCAGTATCACACTGTGGTATTTGTCCTGTGTAAGAACGTGTTGCCGTCTGAAGCTGTGAATAAATGCAGGTTTGTTTCAGGCCCATTGAAACTGAAATGTTTTGTCACAGATGTTTCACAGTGGATCATTAAATATGAGAGAAAATGATTCAACAGTAACTCAGCTCTTTGATGACACTTTAGTTTGATCACTTCCTGTCGTCACTCAGCTGCTTTTAACCAGGAAAAGAAAAGTGAACAGGCAACATAGCGGTGACGTCACAGAGCTGACAGGCTCCATTCACTGCCTGATCACATGATGTTTAGATCAGAGCTCAAACTACTTTCACTTCTCAGGAAGTGAGACTCACACAGTCACTGCCACGAGGTGAAATGGCGCAGCGAGGAGTTGAGCTGGACCGAGAAACCTTGTCTTGTTCCATCTGTCTGGATCTACTGAAGGATCCGGGGACTCTTCCCTGTGGACACAGCTACTGCATCAACTGTATTCAAAGCTTCTGGGATGGAGAGGATGAGAAGAGAATCTACAGCTGCCCTCAGTGTAGGCAGAGCTTCACACCGAGGCCTGTCCTGAGGAAAAACACCATGTTAGCAGATTTAGTGGAGAAACTGAAGAAGACTGGACTCCAAGCTGCTCCTGCTGATCACTGCTATGCTGGAGCTGAAGATGTGGCCTGTGATGTCTGCACTGGGAGGAAACTGAAAGCCTTCAAGTCCTGTCTGCAGTGTGTGGCCTCTTACTGTGAGAAACACCTCCAGCCTCATCGTGACTCGGCTCCATTACAGAAACACAAGCTGGTGGAGCCCTCCAAGAAGCTGCAGGAGAACATCTGCTCTCGTCATGATGAGGTGATGAAGATGTTCTGCCGCACTGATCAGCAGTGTATCTGTTATCTCTGCTCTGTGGATGAACATAAAGGCCACGACACAGTGTCAGCTGCAGCAGAAAGGACTGAGAGGCAGAGAGAGCTGGAGGGGAGTCGACAAAACATCCAGCAGAGAATCCAGGACACAGAGAAAGATGTGAAGCTGCTCCAACAGGAGGTGGAGGCTATCAGTCGCTCTGCTGATAAAGCAGTGGAGCACAGTGAGAAGATCTTCACTGAGCTGATCCGTCTCATGGAGAAAAGACGCTCTGATGTGAAGCAGCAGCTCAGATGGCAGCAGGAAACTGAAGTGAGTCGAGTCAAAGAGCTTCAGGAGAAGCTGGAGCAGGAGATCACTGAGCTGAAGAGGAAAGACGCTGAGCTGGAGCAGCTCTCACACACAGAGGATCACAACCAGTTTCTACACAACTACCCCTCACTGTCAGCACTCAGTGAAGCCACACACTCATCCAGCATCAACATCCGTCCTCGCCGCTACTTTGAGGACGTGACAGCGGCTGTGTCAGGAGTCAGAGATAAACTACAGGACGCTCTGAGGGACACATGGACAAACGTCTCACTGACAGTGACTGAAGTGGATGTTTTACTGCCACAACCAGAGCCCAAGACCAGAGCTGAGTTCTTCAGATATTCACGTCACATCACACTGGATCCAAACACAGCAAACAAATATCTGTTATTATCTGAGGGGAACAGGAAAGTGACAGTAATGAGACAACACCAGTCTTATTCTAAACACCCAGACAGATTCACTGACTGGTGTCAGGTCCTGAGTAGAGAGAGTCTGACTGGACGTTGTTACTGGGAGGTGGAGTGGAGTGGGGGAGGAGGAGTTTCTGTAGCAGTCACATACAAGAATATCAGCAGAGCAGGGGGTGAATGTGAATTTGGACACAATTACAAATCTTGGATGTTATATTGTTACAATAACAGTTATAACTTTTATCACAACAAAGTCCAAACTCGTGTCTCAGGTCCTCGGTCCTCCAGAGTAGGAGTGTACCTGGATCACAGTGCAGGTATTCTGTCCTTCTACAGCGTCTCTGAAACCATGACTCTCCTCCACAGAGTCCAGACCACATTCACTCAGCCTCTCTATGCTGGACTTTGGCTTTATTATCCTGGATCCACTGCAGAGTTGTGTGAACTGAAATAGTCAGAAGTCATTTAAGGGTTAAACTCTGTCTTTAGTCTCCATGTTTGTTGCTGACAGCTGATTGTTGTGGCGTTTCTTCACTGCACTGAGATCAGCTGTCAGTCAAACATTGTGGGCGGGACTTTGACATCTTCTCCTGAGTTGTTGTGTAAATGTTTGAGTTTCTTTAGGTGCACTCTAAAATATGATTCATGGGGTCAGTGGGTAACGCTTCAAATACACAAGTTTGTCAGCAGAAACAAATGAAGTTGGGGCTCTGTAAAGATCAGAGCAAAGAAAATTGTTTTCCTGTTTTCTGATCCTATTAATCACCACATGGTTTATTCAGTTCATGAAATGAGTCTTTGCTTTGTTAGAAAACAAGAACAAACTAAATTCCCATAAGAAATGACGTTGATTTATTTTTTACTTTTCTCCAGTGTGTGCTTTTTGTGTTAAAGCTCCAGTGTGTAGGATTTTGGGGGATATATTGTCAGAAATTGAATATTATATAAGAAGTGTGTTTTCTTTAGTGTTCAATCACCTGAAAATAAGAATCGTTGTGTTTTGTTTAATCTTCTCAGTTTAGTGCAGCTACACTGTGCCACATGGATCTAATAACTTGGGTATGACATCATGTGTGATGTCAGCAGACTGTACGATGACAGCGCCGACTGAATCACAGGCTACGATGTAACAGCTTCACATACTGAGTGATGCTGCAGGGTTATTACTGCTCCAACTGGGAAGCTACACACAGAGGGACACATTAATACAATTACTAATATCATTGATGAAATTAATACCACAGTGTTGTGAACATGTTGATAAAATGTCTACAGAATGTTTTTAATAATATGTCTGAAAAAATGTTTGAAAATTATGAATAAAATGTAAAAAAGAAGAAAGAGTCTGAAAATATGTTGATAACATGTTAGAAAAAAGGTGACAAAATGTCTGAAAATTATTTAAAAAGTAAGTTTGTTTCATTAACGTGTTTTAGTCAGCTGACAACTTATTTTGAGAAGTTCAAAAACAGTTTTGACATTTTTGAGTAAGATGGAATTAAAATAAATAAGTTAGAACATCTTGAATAAAATAGTTTGAGCGTTAAATATCAACATAACCTTTGGATAAATATTAAGTTGGTTCAACTTGAGTATTTTGAGGTCAAAGCAAATGATGTTGGTTCAACTAAAGTGAGTCTGTCAGATGATAAAAGACTCAGAGTATTTACTCTGTAAGAGCAGAGCTGCAACTGTTTAAAAAGATGGATGCAAACTGTTGCCTTGAATTGTTTTAAGTTGAAGCAGTGGATTCTTTTTCAGAGTGTGGCGCTTCTTTCTGTCCAGTCAAGTCAAACTTTATTTGTAGAGCACATTTAAAAAACAGCAGCAGTCGACCAAAGTGCTGAACAGTCCTAAAATACAAACAACAGATAAAAACAGAAGGAAACAACAATAAGAAGAGAAGAGAAAAGAAACAGAGCAAACTGCAGCACAACAGAGGATGAAATCAACTGAAGTTGTCAGGCTGGAATCAATCGTACGCCAACGAGAAGAGGCAGGTCTTCAGTAGCCATTTTAAGGTTTCTGTAGTCGCAGCAGTTTTTATCTGAACAGCTGAGCTGAGGCTCTATCGCCACTGTTTATGTGTGTACTTCAGGGAACATCCAGGATCATGTGATGGGTCGACCTCAGAGCTCTAACTGGAGTATGAAGATACAGTAGTTCTGCTAGATAAGGTGGACCGTTTCAAAGCTTCAAAACCAGCAGTAACATCTTAAAATCAATCCTAAAACGGACAGGAAGCCAGTGGAGGGAGGCCCACACTGGGCTCATGGGATCCCCTTTTCTTTCTCCAGTTAGAAGACGAGCGGCTGCGTTTTGTAATAAGCGCAGACGACGAGGTGACGACTGAGCTCCGCCCACACACAAAGAATCACAGCAGAGAGGTCATAAAAGCATCAAGAACTCTGTGGAGATCTTTGGGACAGAGACAGGCCTTTACCTCAGCTACAAATCTGAAGTGGAAAAAGCTGGTTTGACAGCTGAACTGATGAGTTGATCACATTTAAAGGAGCCGTCAAAAATCACAGCGAGATGTTGAACAAAAAGTTGACAGTGAGACGTTAAAGGAGAAAGAAAAGCAGCAGAGTCGTCCAACAGATGGGCTCGTCCAAACAAAACAATCTGTCTCATTGTCATCAAGACTGAGGACGTTTCAGTTCATCCCAATATTCCTGTGTGTGTTCAGCCATGGAGGCTCTCACTGCTCATGATGACGGTTGTTGAGATGAAGTGACATTTCTCTGCATGAAAATAACGTCAGCTTCTCTGGGCTCTAAACGTCTCATCACTCTTTGGATCCATGTGTTTGTATGTTGTTGTTTGTGAAGACAGAACGCCGCAGAGCTCCTTTATCCTCCACACTGAAAACCCATTTCTTCTCACCAGCTTTCAGCACCAGTTCAGCATGACAACTTGGTTTAGTATTATTTATTTTATCTTGATTTGTTTTTATTACGTTTTATTGTTTATTTTACCATGTGTTTTAGAGAGGTATATTTATAACTAAACTCCATAACTGCCTTAAAGACATAAAAAATTGGATGAGCACCAATTTCCTGATGTTAAATTCAGACAAAACTGAAGTTATTGTTCTTGGCCCCAAACGACTCAGAGACTCTTTATCTGATGACATAGTTTCTCTAGATGGCATTGCTCTGGCCTCTAGCACTACCGTAAGAAACCTCGGAGTAATATTTGATCAAGATTTGTCTTTTAATTCTCATTTAAAGCAAACCTCACGGACTGCATTTTTTCATCTGCGTAATATTGCGAAAATTAGGCCTATCCTGACCCGAAAAGATGCAGAAAAATTGGTCCACGCTTTTGTTACCTCAAGGCTGGATTACTGTAACTCTCTATTATCAGGTAGCTCTAGTAAGTCCTTAAAAACTCTCCAGCTAATTCAGAATGCAGCAGCACGTGTACTAACAGGAACTAAGAAACGAGATCATATTTCTCCTGTTTTAGCTTCTCTGCACTGGCTCCCTGTAAAATCCAGAATTGAATTTAAAATCCTACTGTTAACTTATAAAGCTCTAAATGGTCAAGCTCCGTCATATCTTAGAGAGCTCATAGTGCCATATTATCCCACCAGAACACTGCGCTCTGAGAACGCAGGGTTACTCGTGGTCCCTAAAGTCTCCAAAAGTAGATCAGGAGCCAGAGCCTTCAGCTATCAGGCTCCTCTCCTGTGGAATCATCTTCCTGTTACGGTCCGGGAGGCAGACACCGTCTCCACATTTAAGACTAGACTTAAGACTTTCCTCTTTGATAAAGCTTATAGTTAGGGCTGGCTCAGGCTTGCCCTGTACCAGCCCCTAGTTAGGCTGACTTAGGCCTAGTCTGCCGGAGGACCCCCCTATAATACACCGGGCACCTTCTCTCCTTCTCTCTCTCTCTCTCTCTCTCTCTTGTATTCTATTACTGCATCTTGCTAACTCGGCCATTCTGGATGTCACTAACTCGGCTTCTTCTCCGGAGCCTTTGTGCTCCACTGTCTCTCAGATTAACTCATATCACAGCGGTGCCTGGACAGCGTGACGTGTGTGGTTGTGCTGCTGCCGTGGTCCTGCCAGATGCCTCCTGCTGCTGCTGCCATCATTAGTCATTAGTCATACTTCTACTGTTATTATACACATATGACTATTGTCACACATGTATACTGTCAGATATTAATACATACTTTCAACATATTGTACCACAGTAGCCAGAACTATAACTATAATATTATTACTTTCATTAATGTTGTTGTAAGCTACTGTCATTACCTGCATCTCTCTCTCTCTCTCTCTCTCTCTCTCTCTCTCTCTCTCTCTCATTGTGTCATATGGATTACTGTTAATTTATTATGTTGATCTGTTCTGTACGACATCTATTGCACGTCTGTCCGTCCTGGAAGAGGGATCCCTCCTCAGTTGCTCTTCCTGAGGTTTCTACCGTTTTTTTTTTCCCCGTTAAAGGGTTTTTTGGGGAGTTTTTCCTGATCAGCTGTGAGGGTCTTAAGGACAGAGGGATGTCGTATGCTGTAAAGCCCTGTGAGGCAAATTGTGATTTGTGATATTGGGCTTTATAAATAAAATTGAATTGAATTGAATTATATTTATTTTATTTATATTTGTTTATATGTATTTACATGCATAGCCTGTACAGCACTTTGGTCAACTGAGGTTGTTTTTAATGTGGTATAGAAATAAACTTGACCTGACATTTTGTTCTCTGTGGAAACAAATCCATCAGCACACTATTTGTTTGGCAGAGCAGAAGTTGTTGTTATTGATGATCCATATGATACACAGCTGAGAGTCTTGTGTGGATGAAGTTTTTTAATTTAATTTTTAATTTAATATACGTTATTAATCCCTGAGGGGAAATTCAATTTTTTTTACACTGTTGTCATTAACACACAGGTCCGAACACACACATGCACAAACAGGACCTATACATGTACAAAGTGGAGAGATGTCAGAGTGGGGCTGACAAGTGCTCCAAGCGGTGGGGGGGTTCAGTGCCTTGCTCAAGGGCACTTCTCCAGCTACCAGTCCATGCTCCATATTTTGGTCCAGACGGGGACTTGGGGAGGGGGAATAAATAAGTTTGTTCTTCCTCCAGCTCCTTTTTCAACATGTCAGTCAAATCATTATATGTTGTTCTCAGTTTTCATGCTTCCTTTAGTAACCTGTCTTTTTATGTCTCTTTACTACTGTATGATTATTTTGTTTATTTGCTACTTACATGTGTGAACAAACTGATGCTGACTGACATCTATCCATCTGTCTAGTCTGCATTTTCAGCATCCACACGCATTGTCTGCAGGAACTGTGTTTTTAGTTCAACTGCCATTATTCCTGTTTATTACATATTGTGTTTATTATATATTGTGTTTATTACATATTGAGAAGTCTAAATAACATTCTCTAATAAAAAAGAACAGTGTCAGACTCATATGTGAGATTCAGCCAACAAACTTTTACCTCTCTTTGTTTTTCTGTTTCATAGAAACTCCTGACGTTCACTTTCATTTCATAAGAACAGAAACTGAGTGTGAGTCACACCTGCAGGCCTCAGACACGTCAGGACAGGTGTACTCTCACCTTCTGTTTAATGTTCAGCCACACCCAGGTGATAGAGGGGCGTAGAGCAGTCAGAGCAGAGCAGTCACAGGTGAGACCTGAACAGAGAGGACGTCCAGTTGTCAGCAGCACTGAGTCAACCTGAGGAAGAGGAAGAAGAAGCTGAACCGGCAGTGAGATGGCTCCAACAAGAGGCTCATGTGAGTTTCTCTTCATGAAAACTTGAAATGCAGCAAAGTGAATATTGTGCTGACAGTGTTTGTCCTGAACAGTCGGACGAGGACGTGACAGGCAGGGGAGAGGACACAGAGGAAACGGCCTCCAGCCACTGAGACGGGATCAGATCAGGCAGAGAGGTGTGTCGCTGCGTTACACTCACACATCACAGGGTCACAAATATATCTGTCAGAGGCTTTGTTTCCTGTCCGCTGCGTAATGATCTGGGTATTCAGCACAGACACCTGCGACCACACCTAGGAAACACAAGTCAGCAGCCTCGTCACTGCGCATGTTCAAGGCGGGAATAGGCTCACTGGAGATGAACTGAACCTCTCATGGAGAGTGGACGGGAGCAGGCGGCTGCAGCAGGGGGCGGAGACAAAAAGCTGCTGTCGGGTTTGACAGTTTCCAGCAGCCTTCAGTCTGAAACACTCACATCCTGTCTGATATGATGTTGATTTATTAATAATATTAACAGACCCATATATCAGTTTGTTTTCAGTCTCCAGTTGTTTTATAGATTGATTTATTAAAATGTCTCACAGGTGATCTGTAGTTTATGTTCATGGTTCAGTTTGACCTGTCGCCTCAATGTTTCCTGTTCACAGAATAACCCTTCAAATCAAATCACATCTAAATATCTGAAATTCAACATGAAAAGTTAAACTAAAACCTCATCTTGTTGAGTCAACATCTGAACCAATCAGCTGTTAGATCAAGTGAGAGCCAGGCCTTTCCCATCATGCTCTGGGTCTTACAGTCGGTGGAGAGCAGCTGCAGCGCCTGGCTCTAAAAACTGCACCCGCCTCGCTGTCACGAGATTATTGCTGTACACGTTTGCATGACCTCAGAGCAAGTCGGGACGAAGTCGGACACAAAACTAACTGGCATGCATTGTGCGCTGATCGCCGGTGATCGAATCTGCGCAGGCCTGGCTCATCTCCAACGAGCCGAATGTCGAGCCCGGTCTCACTCCGAAGTCGTCAAAATCCAGCGCTTGTGCAGTGACCTGCAGCGTCAGAAACCAACGTAACCACGTGTGTGTGTTGGCTAATCGTAACCACATGTGTGTGTGTCGGCTAAACGTAACCACGTGTGTGTGTCTCGGCTAAACGTAACCACGTGTGTGTGTTGGCTAAACGCAACCACGTGTGTGTGTGTCGGCTAAACGTAACCACATGTGTGTGTGTGTGTGAGTCAGCTATACGTAACCACGTGTGTGTGTCGGCTAAATGTAACAACGTGAGTGTGTGTTGGCTAAACGTAACAATGTGTGTGTGTGTGTGTGTGTTGGCTAAACGTAACAACGTGTGTGTGTGTGTGTGTGTGTGTGTGTGTTGGCTAAACGTAACAACGTGTGTGTGTGTTGGCTAAACGTAACAACGTGTGTGTGTGTGTGTGTGTTGGCTAAACGTAACAATGTGTGTGTGTGTGTTGGCTAAACATAACAACGTGTGTGTGTGTGTTGGCTAAACGTAACAACGTGTGTGTGTGTCGGCTAAACGTAACCACGTGTGTGTGTGTGAGTCGGCTAAACGTAACCATGTGTGTATGAGTCGGCTAAACGTAACCACATGTGTGTCGGCTTAACGTAACCACGTGTGTGTGTGTGTGTGTCGGCTAAACGTAACCACGTATGTGTCGGCTTAACGTAACCACGTGTGTGTGTGTGTGTGTGTCGGCTAAACGTAACCACGTGTGTGTCAGCTAAATGTAACCACGTCTGTGTGAGTCAGCTAAACATAACTACGTGTGTGTCAGCTAAACATAACCACGTCTGTGTGAGTCGGCTAAACGTAACCACGTGTGTGTCAGCTAAATGTAACCACGTGTGTGTCGGCTAAACGTAACCACGTGTGTGTGTCGGCTAAACGTAACCACGTATGTGTGTGTCGGCTAAACGTAACCACGTGTGTGTGTGTGTGTCAGCTAAACGTAACCACGTGTGTGTGTGTGTGTGTCGGCTAAACGTAACCACGTCTGTGTGAGTCGGCTAAACGTACCCACGTGTGTGTCAGCTAAATGTAACCACGTGTGTGTCGGCTAAACGTAACCACGTGTGTGTGTCGGCTAAACGTAACCACGTATGTGTGTGTCGGCTAAACGTAACCACGTGTGTGTGTGTCGGCTAAACGTAACCACGTGTGTGTGTGTGTTGGCTAAACGTAACAACGTGTGTGTGTGTCGGCTAAACGTAACCACGTGTGTGTGTGTGAGTCGGCTAAACGTAACCATGTGTGTATGAGTCGGCTAAACGTAACCACATGTGTGTCGGCTTAACGTAACCACGTGTGTGTGTGTGTGTGTCGGCTAAACGTAACCACGTATGTGTCGGCTTAACGTAACCACGTGTGTGTGTGTGTGTGTGTCGGCTAAACGTAACCACGTGTGTGTCAGCTAAATGTAACCACGTCTGTGTGAGTCAGCTAAACATAACTACGTGTGTGTCAGCTAAACATAACCACGTCTGTGTGAGTCGGCTAAACGTAACCACGTGTGTGTCAGCTAAATGTAACCACGTGTGTGTCGGCTAAACGTAACCACGTGTGTGTGTCGGCTAAACGTAACCACGTATGTGTGTGTCGGCTAAACGTAACCACGTGTGTGTGTGTGTGTCAGCTAAACGTAACCACGTGTGTGTGTGTGTGTGTCGGCTAAACGTAACCACGTCTGTGTGAGTCGGCTAAACGTACCCACGTGTGTGTCAGCTAAATGTAACCACGTGTGTGTCGGCTAAACGTAACCACGTGTGTGTGTCGGCTAAACGTAACCACGTATGTGTGTGTCGGCTAAACGTAACCACGTGTGTGTGTGTCGGCTAAACGTAACCACGTGTGTGTGTGTGTTGGCTAAACGTAACAACGTGTGTGTGTGTCGGCTAAACGTAACCACGTGTGTGTGTGTGAGTCGGCTAAACGTAACCATGTGTGTATGAGTCGGCTAAACGTAACCACATGTGTGTCGGCTTAACGTAACCACGTGTGTGTGTGTGTGTGTCGGCTAAACGTAACCACGTATGTGTCGGCTTAACGTAACCACGTGTGTGTGTGTGTGTGTGTCGGCTAAACGTAACCACGTGTGTGTCAGCTAAATGTAACCACGTCTGTGTGAGTCAGCTAAACATAACTACGTGTGTGTCAGCTAAACATAACCACGTCTGTGTGAGTCGGCTAAACGTAACCACGTGTGTGTCAGCTAAATGTAACCACGTGTGTGTCGGCTAAACGTAACCACGTGTGTGTGTCGGCTAAACGTAACCACGTATGTGTGTGTCGGCTAAACGTAACCACGTGTGTGTGTGTGTGTCAGCTAAACGTAACCACGTGTGTGTGTGTGTGTGTCGGCTAAACGTAACCACGTCTGTGTGAGTCGGCTAAACGTACCCACGTGTGTGTCAGCTAAATGTAACCACGTGTGTGTCGGCTAAACGTAACCACGTGTGTGTGTCGGCTAAACGTAACCACGTATGTGTGTGTCGGCTAAACGTAACCACGTGTGTGTGTGTCGGCTAAACGTAACCACGTGTGTGTGTGTCGGCTAAACGTAACCACGTGTGTGTGTGTGTGTGTCGGCTAAATGTAACCACGTGTGTGCGTGTCGGCCAAACGTAACCACGTGTGTGTCAGCTAAATGTAACCACGTCTGTGTGAGTCAGCTAAACATAACTACGTGTGTGTCGGCTAAACGTAACCACGTCTGTGTGAGTCGGCTAAACGTAACCACGTGTGTGTCAGCTAAATGTAACCACGTGTGTGTCGGCTAAACGTAACCACGTGTGTGTGTCGGCTAAACGTAACCACGTATGTGTGTGTCGGCTAAACGTAACCACGTGTGTGTGTGTGTGTCAGCTAAACGTAACCACGTGTGTGTGTGTGTGTGTGTGTCGGCTAAATGTAACCACGTGTGTGTGTCGGCTAAACGTAACCACGTCTGTGTGAGTCAGCTAAACGTAACCACGTGTGTGTTGGCTAAAAGTAACCACGTGTGTGTGTCGGCTAAACGTAACCACGTATGTGTGTGTCGGCTAAACGTAACCACGTGTGTGTGTGTGTGTGTCAGCTAAACGTAACCACGTGTGTGTGTGTGTGTGTGTGTATGTCGGCTAAACGTAACCACGTGTGTGTGTCGGCTAAACGTAACCACGTCTGTGTGAGTCGGCTAAACATAACCACGTGTGTGTCAGCTAAATGTAACCACGTGTGTGTCGGCTAAACGTAACCACGTGTGTGTGTGTGTGTCGGCTAAACGTAACCACGTGTGTGTGTGTGTGTCGGCTAAACGTAACCACGTGTGTGAATCAGCTAAACATAACCACGTGTGTGTCGGCTAAACGTAACCACGTCTGTGTGAGTCAGCTAAACGTAACCACGTGTGTGTGTCGGCTAAACTTAACCACGTCTGTGTGAGTCAGCTAAACGTAACCACGTGTGTGTTGGCTAAAAGTAACCACGTCTGTGTGAGTCGGCTAAACGTAACCACGTGTGTGCCAGCTAAATGTAACCACGTGTGTGTCGGCTAAACGTAACCACGTGTGTGTGTGTCGGCTAAACGTAACCACATGTGTGTGTGTGTGTGTGTCGGCTAAACGTAACCACGTGTGTGTGTCGGCTAAATGTAACAACGTGTGTGTGTTGGCTAAACATAACAACGTGTGTGTGTGTGTGTGTGTGTGTGTGTGTGTGTGTGTGTGTGTGTGTGTTGGCTAAACGTAACCACGTGTGTGTGTCGGCTAAACATAACCACGTGTGTGTGTGTGTGTGTGGGCTAAACGTAACCACGTGTGTGTGTGTCGGCTAAACATAACCACATGTGTGTGTGTGTGTGGGCTAAACGTAACCACGTGTGTGTGTGTTGGCTAAACGTAACCACACGTGTGTGTGTTGGCTAAACGTAACCACGTGTGTGTGTGTTGGCTAAACGTAACCACGTGTGTGTGTGTTGGCTAAATGTAACCACGTGTGTGTGAGTCGGCTAAACGTAACCACGTGTGTGTTGGCTAAACGTAACCACGTGTGTGTGTGTTGGCTAAACGTAACCACGTGTGTGTGTTGGCTAAACGTAACCACGTGTGTGTCGGCTTAACGTAACCACGTGTGTGTGTGTTGGCTAAATGTAACCACGTGTGTGTGAGTCGGCTAAACGTAACCACGTGTGTGTTGGCTAAACGTAACCATGTGTGTGTGAGTCGGCTGAACGTAACCACGTGTGTGTGTTGGCTAAACGTAACCACGTGTGTGTGAGTCAGCTAAACGTAACCACGTGTGTGTGAGTCGGCTAAACGTAACCACGTGTGTGTGTTGGCTAAACGTAACCACGTGTGTGTTGGCTAAACGTAACCACGTGTGTGTGTTGGCTAAACGTAACCACGTGTGTGTGAGTCGGCTAAACGTAACCACGTGTGTGTTGGCTAAACGTAATCACGTGTGTGTTGGCTAAACGTAACCACGTGTGTGTGAGTCGGCTAAACGTAACCACGTGTGTGTTGGCTAAACGTAACCACGTGTGTGTTGGCTAAACGTAACCACGTGTGTGTGTGTTGGCTAAACGTAACCACGTGTGTGTGTGTTGGCTAAACGTAACCACGTGTGTGTGTGTTGGCTAAATGTAACCACGTGTGTGTGAGTCGGCTAAACGTAACCACGTGTGTGTTGGCTAAACGTAACCACATGTGTGTGAGTCGGCTAAACGTAACCACGTGTGTGTGTTGGCTAAACGTAACCACGTGTGTGAGTCGGCTAAACGTAACCACGTGTGTGTCAGCTAAATGTAACCACGTGTGTGTCGGCTAAACGTAACCACGTGTGTGTGTCGGCTAAACGTAACCACGTATGTGTGTGTCGGCTAAACGTAACCACGTGTGTGTGTGTGTGTCAGCTAAACGTAACCACGTGTGTGTGTGTGTGTGTCGGCTAAACGTAACCACGTCTGTGTGAGTCGGCTAAACGTACCCACGTGTGTGTCAGCTAAATGTAACCACGTGTGTGTCGGCTAAACGTAACCACGTGTGTGTGTCGGCTAAACGTAACCACGTATGTGTGTGTCGGCTAAACGTAACCACGTGTGTGTGTGTGTGTCAGCTAAACGTAACCACGTGTGTGTGTGTGTGTGTCGGCTAAACGTAACCACGTCTGTGTGAGTCGGCTAAACGTACCCACGTGTGTGTCAGCTAAATGTAACCACGTGTGTGTCGGCTAAACGTAACCACGTGTGTGTGTCGGCTAAACGTAACCACGTATGTGTGTGTCGGCTAAACGTAACCACGTGTGTGTGTGTCGGCTAAACGTAACCACGTGTGTGTGTGTCGGCTAAACGTAACCACGTGTGTGTGTGTGTGTGTCGGCTAAATGTAACCACGTGTGTGCGTGTCGGCCAAACGTAACCACGTGTGTGTCAGCTAAATGTAACCACGTCTGTGTGAGTCAGCTAAACATAACTACGTGTGTGTCGGCTAAACGTAACCACGTCTGTGTGAGTCGGCTAAACGTAACCACGTGTGTGTCAGCTAAATGTAACCACGTGTGTGTCGGCTAAACGTAACCACGTGTGTGTGTCGGCTAAACGTAACCACGTATGTGTGTGTCGGCTAAACGTAACCACGTGTGTGTGTGTGTGTGTCAGCTAAACGTAACCACGTGTGTGTGTGTGTGTCGGCTAAACGTAACCACGTGTGTGTGTCGGCTAAACGTAACCACGTCTGTGTGAGTCAGCTAAACGTAACCACGTGTGTGTTGGCTAAAAGTAACCACGTGTGTGTGTCGGCTAAACGTAACCACGTATGTGTGTGTCGGCTAAATGTAACCACGTGTGTGTGTGTGTGTGTCAGCTAAACGTAACCACGTGTGTGTGTGTGTGTGTGTGTGTATGTCGGCTAAACGTAACCACGTGTGTGTGTCGGCTAAACGTAACCACGTCTGTGTGAGTCGGCTAAACATAACCACGTGTGTGTCAGCTAAATGTAACCACGTGTGTGTCGGCTAAACGTAACCACGTGTGTGTGTGTGTGTCGGCTAAACGTAACCACGTGTGTGTGTGTGTGTCGGCTAAACGTAACCACGTGTGTGTGAGTCAGCTAAACATAACCACGTGTGTGTCGGCTAAACGTAACCACGTCTGTGTGAGTCAGCTAAACGTAACCACGTGTGTGTGTCGGCTAAACTTAACCACGTCTGTGTGAGTCAGCTAAACGTGACCACGTGTGTGTTGGCTAAAAGTAACCACGTCTGTGTGAGTCGGCTAAACGTAACCACGTGTGTGTCAGCTAAATGTAACCACGTGTGTGTCGGCTAAACGTAACCACGTGTGTGTGTGTCGGCTAAACGTAACCACGTGTGTGTGTGTGTGTGTGTCGGCTAAACGTAACCACGTGTGTGTGTCGGCTAAATGTAACAACGTGTGTGTGTTGGCTAAACATAACAACGTGTGTGTGTGTGTGTGTGTGTGTGTGTGTGTGTGTGTGTGTGTGTGTGTGTGTTGGCTAAACGTAACCACGTGTGTGTGTCGGCTAAACATAACCACGTGTGTGTGTGTGTGTGTGGGCTAAACGTAACCACGTGTGTGTGTGTCGGCTAAACATAACCACGTGTGTGTGTGTGTGTGGGCTAAACGTAACCACGTGTGTGTGTGTTGGCTAAACGTAACCACACGTGTGTGTGTTGGCTAAACGTAACCACGTGTGTGTGTGTTGGCTAAACGTAACCACGTGTGTGTGTGTTGGCTAAATGTAACCACGTGTGTGTGAGTCGGCTAAACGTAACCACGTGTGTGTTGGCTAAACGTAACCACGTGTGTGTGTGTTGGCTAAACGTAACCACGTGTGTGTGTGTTGGCTAAACGTAACCACGTGTGTGTTGGCTAAACGTAACCACGTGTGTGTGTGTTGGCTAAATGTAACCACGTGTGTGTGAGTCGGCTAAACGTAACCACGTGTGTGTTGGCTAAACGTAACCACGTGTGTGTGAGTCGGCTAAACATAACTACGTGTGTGTCGGCTAAACGTAACCACGTCTGTGTGAGTCGGCTAAACGTAACCACGTGTGTGTCAGCTAAATGTAACCACGTGTGTGTCGGCTAAACGTAACCACGTGTGTGTGTCGGCTAAACGTAACCACGTATGTGTGTGTCGGCTAAACGTAACCACGTGTGTGTGTGTGTGTGTCAGCTAAACGTAACCACGTATGTGTGTGTGTGTGTGTGTCGGCTAAACGTAACCACGTGTGTGTGTCGGCTAAACGTAACCACGTCTGTGTGAGTCAGCTAAACGTAACCACGTGTGTGTTGGCTAAAAGTAACCACGTGTGTGTGTCGGCTAAACGTAACCACGTATGTGTGTGTCGGCTAAATGTAACCACGTGTGTGTGTGTGTGTGTCAGCTAAACGTAACCACGTGTGTGTGTGTGTGTGTGTGTATGTCGGCTAAACGTAACCACGTGTGTGTGTCGGCTAAACGTAACCACGTCTGTGTGAGTCGGCTAAACATAACCACGTGTGTGTCAGCTAAATGTAACCACGTGTGTGTCGGCTAAACGTAACCACGTGTGTGTGTGTGTGTCGGCTAAACGTAACCACGTGTGTGTGTGTGTGTCGGCTAAACGTAACCACGTGTGTGTGAGTCAGCTAAACATAACCACGTGTGTGTCGGCTAAACGTAACCACGTCTGTGTGAGTCAGCTAAACGTAACCACGTGTGTGTGTCGGCTAAACTTAACCACGTCTGTGTGAGTCAGCTAAACGTAACCACGTGTGTGTTGGCTAAAAGTAACCACGTCTGTGTGAGTCGGCTAAACGTAACCACGTGTGTGTCAGCTAAATGTAACCACGTGTGTGTCGGCTAAACGTAACCACGTGTGTGTGTGTCGGCTAAACGTAACCACGTGTGTGTGTGTGTGTGTGTCGGCTAAACGTAACCACGTGTGTGTGTCGGCTAAATGTAACAACGTGTGTGTGTTGGCTAAACATAACAACGTGTGTGTGTGTGTGTGTGTGTGTGTGTGTGTGTGTGTGTGTGTGTGTTGGCTAAACGTAACCACGTGTGTGTGTCGGCTAAACATAACCACGTGTGTGTGTGTGTGTGTGGGCTAAACGTAACCACGTGTGTGTGTGTCGGCTAAACATAACCACGTGTGTGTGTGTGTGTGGGCTAAACGTAACCACGTGTGTGTGTGTTGGCTAAACGTAACCACACGTGTGTGTGTTGGCTAAACGTAACCACGTGTGTGTGTGTTGGCTAAACGTAACCACGTGTGTGTGTGTTGGCTAAATGTAACCACGTGTGTGTGAGTCGGCTAAACGTAACCACGTGTGTGTTGGCTAAACGTAACCACGTGTGTGTGTGTTGGCTAAACGTAACCACGTGTGTGTGTGTTGGCTAAACGTAACCACGTGTGTGTTGGCTAAACGTAACCACGTGTGTGTGTGTTGGCTAAATGTAACCACGTGTGTGTGAGTCGGCTAAACGTAACCACGTGTGTGTTGGCTAAACGTAACCACGTGTGTGTGAGTCGGCTAAACATAACTACGTGTGTGTCGGCTAAACGTAACCACGTCTGTGTGAGTCGGCTAAACGTAACCACGTGTGTGTCAGCTAAATGTAACCACGTGTGTGTCGGCTAAACGTAACCACGTGTGTGTGTCGGCTAAACGTAACCACGTATGTGTGTGTCGGCTAAACGTAACCACGTGTGTGTGTGTGTGTGTCAGCTAAACGTAACCACGTGTGTGTGTGTGTGTGTGTGTCGGCTAAACGTAACCACGTGTGTGTGTCGGCTAAACGTAACCACGTCTGTGTGAGTCAGCTAAACGTAACCACGTGTGTGTTGGCTAAAAGTAACCACGTGTGTGTGTCGGCTAAACGTAACCACGTATGTGTGTGTCGGCTAAATGTAACCACGTGTGTGTGTGTGTGTGTCAGCTAAACGTAACCACGTGTGTGTGTGTGTGTGTGTGTATGTCGGCTAAACGTAACCACGTGTGTGTGTCGGCTAAACGTAACCACGTCTGTGTGAGTCGGCTAAACATAACCACGTGTGTGTCAGCTAAATGTAACCACGTGTGTGTCGGCTAAACGTAACCACGTGTGTGTGTGTGTGTCGGCTAAACGTAACCACGTGTGTGTGTGTGTGTCGGCTAAACGTAACCACGTGTGTGTGAGTCAGCTAAACATAACCACGTGTGTGTCGGCTAAACGTAACCACGTCTGTGTGAGTCAGCTAAACGTAACCACGTGTGTGTGTCGGCTAAACTTAACCACGTCTGTGTGAGTCAGCTAAACGTAACCACGTGTGTGTTGGCTAAAAGTAACCACGTCTGTGTGAGTCGGCTAAACGTAACCACGTGTGTGTCAGCTAAATGTAACCACGTGTGTGTCGGCTAAACGTAACCACGTGTGTGTGTGTCGGCTAAACGTAACCACGTGTGTGTGTGTGTGTGTGTCGGCTAAACGTAACCACGTGTGTGTGTCGGCTAAATGTAACAACGTGTGTGTGTTGGCTAAACATAACAACGTGTGTGTGTGTGTGTGTGTGTGTGTGTGTGTGTGTGTGTGTGTGTGTTGGCTAAACGTAACCACGTGTGTGTGTCGGCTAAACATAACCACGTGTGTGTGTGTGTGTGTGGGCTAAACGTCACCACGTGTGTGTGTGTCGGCTAAACATAACCACGTGTGTGTGTGTGTGTGGGCTAAACGTAACCACGTGTGTGTGTGTTGGCTAAACGTAACCACACGTGTGTGTGTTGGCTAAACGTAACCACGTGTGTGTGTGTTGGCTAAACGTAACCACGTGTGTGTGTGTTGGCTAAATGTAACCACGTGTGTGTGAGTCGGCTAAACGTAACCACGTGTGTGTTGGCTAAACGTAACCACGTGTGTGTGTGTTGGCTAAACGTAACCACGTGTGTGTGTGTTGGCTAAACGTAACCACGTGTGTGTTGGCTAAACGTAACCACGTGTGTGTGTGTTGGCTAAATGTAACCACGTGTGTGTGAGTCGGCTAAACGTAACCACGTGTGTGTTGGCTAAACGTAACCACGTGTGTGTGAGTCGGCTAAACGTAACCACGTGTGTGTGTTGGCTAAACGTAACCACGTGTGTGTGAGTCAGCTAAACGTAACCACGTGTGTGTGAGTCGGCTAAACGTAACCACGTGTGTGTGTTGGCTAAACGTAACCACGTGTGTGTTGGCTAAACGTAACCACGTGTGTGTGAGTCGGCTAAACGTAACCACGTGTGTGTTGGCTAAACGTAACCATGTGTGTGTTGGCTAAACGTAACCACGTGTGTGTGAGTCGGCTAAACGTAACCACGTGTGTGTTGGCTAAACGTAACCACGTGTGTGTGAGTCAGCTAAACGTAACCACGTGTGTGTGAGTCGGCTAAACGTAACCACGTGTGTGTGTTGGCTAAACGTAACCACGTGTGTGTTGGCTAAACGTAACCACGTGTGTGTGTTGGCTAAACGTAACCACGTGTGTGTGAGTCGGCTAAACGTAACCACGTGTGTGTTGGCTAAACGTAACCACGTGTGTGTGTTGGCTAAACGTAACCACGTGTGTGTGAGTCGGCTAAACGTAACCACGTGTGTGTTGGCTAAACGTAACCACGTGTGTGTGAGTCGGCTAAACGTAACCACATGTGTGTTGGCTAAACGTAACCACGTGTGTGTGAGTCGGCTAAACGTAACCATGTGTTTGTTGAACAGAAGTTTATTTTTTTTATTTTTTCACTGGTAATAGGTTTGTCTTGTAGCAGCAGAGGGCGTGGTGTGTAGGGCTGATTCATCGACATAATCGATTATGAAAATATGTCGATTTGCAAACATGCGTCGCCGAGTCGTAATAAATGAAGCTGCACCCGCTGAAAGCGTGGAGTCCTCCAGAAAACGAGCTGCAGCTGAAAATCTCGCCAACAAAGTGAAAATGAGTCCTGACAGGAGGAAAACTGCAGCACTGACACTCAGAGAGACGGTGGCAGAGAGCACCATGCTGTTTACTGCTGGTCTCCACCCAAACATGATGTATATCAGGACTATCAACAACAAACGTGTCTCTGTCAGTCTGAGTCACTTTAACTTTGTGCACAGCGTGCACCATCTGATGGTGTTATCCACTGTCTGATATGTTGTGTTTGTTAACGAGCAACATTAACCAACATTACAGACGGTTGTTACGCTCTATAAACGGTTTCATTATTTTCCTCGCCCCACACTGATGCATTAATACATTTAGCAGTAATTATATTTAGTGCGTATCACTGCAGCTATGAATTAAATCCACGTCAGAAACATTTTGAGTTTTAAGTCAAGTACTGAAGAACAAATCCTGATTCTACAGTTGAGGTAACGGACTGCTGCCATATACAGGGATTCAATTATTTAATTATGTATGTGTTACAGTGATGCTTAGAGGTTCAGTACTTTCTGATCAGGTATCTGACACAGATCATTATTATTATTATTATCATGACACAACAGTGACATTCAAAATATGCTGCTATTATCATTGCTTTAGAGATGACTGAATAAAATATTGAAATATTTATGAGACAAGTTTTTGTAATTTAAGTGTTATATTAATCGAGTTTTTTTTTTTTTAAATGATCAGTAAATAAGTCGTTCGATGACTCGATTAATCCAAAAAAAAAAAAACAAGATGAAGAATAATGGTTAGGTGCAGCCCTAGTATCAGCAGGTGTCGAGTGGCTCGTTTATAACCACGGTCTACGTCCGGTGAGTCAGGACGTGTCCACGTGGCGTCCTTCTTCAGCGGGGACAGGGCGCTAGGGAGCGTTTTTTTGATGATGCACTGCGCGTGGGTTTTGTTTCTATGACAACAATATCTTGACACAAACATTAGACTGGTAGCTATTAGGGATGTCCCGATCCAGCTTTTTCCATTTCCAATCCGATACCAATATTACAGCCTTGAGTTTTGGCTGATACCAATCCGATCCAAGCGCGTATTATACATATTCACTTATTTTGTTGTCAGTCATGTTAGAAAAGGTTTGATCAAGCAATATTACTCTAACAAGAACAACTACTTAATCGGGTTAGTTAGAATGATCCACAACAGTTGGTATGAGAAACTGACCTGTTTGTTGTTAACAGGGTTAAATAAACAAACTTTAAACTTGAACATTAACATTAAATAAAAAATATAGCTGGTTTGCTTTGGCCCCTTAATAAATAGAAAATAAATCAACACAAGAAATCTTTAAAATGTCTAACACTGAAATTAAAATAGCAGCAAGACTCCACACACTTGTGCTTTGCTCCCCTAATGAATAAAAAAAAGATTAACACCACAAGACATTGTTGACATTTAACAAACAATGCAGCCTTTCCTTTTCAGTTATTTTAGTAGTGTCAGTGCCAGCCTGGTGCACAGGCACACAATATTGTACAACTGTTTAAACAAGCAATAGTCCATCCAGGCTCCAGTTTCACTAATTGTGCCCAAAACAATGCCATCAGTGCTCTTTACTTAAACAGTAAGAGTGTAAACCAAATAAAAATATCACTCTCAAGTTGACCACTACTCCTCCTACCCTACCCTCCGTGTGTGTCTGCCGTCTGCATGCTGGCCTGGTGGATTGATAGTAAGAGCTGGAGCGGATCTCTGGAATGGACCGCTTGAGCGCTGGGCTGGCCGGAAAACCTGGATCGGACTTCGTGAAAAACTGGATCGGAGTTCTTGGATCGGCATTTTTTCATGCAGTCCGATCCGATGCCGATGCCCGTTTTTTGATATTCGGATAGGTATCGGCTGACGATATTAGCAAAAAACGGGCATCGGCATCGGACATCCCTAGTAGCTAACATACTGCTACATCAACACAGGGTCGATTGCACAGTTAACAACAAGCTAACAAAGCTAACGGTGAACACCACGCTCAGCAGCATCATCCAGTGATGTTGTCTTGTTGTGACTGCAGCTGAGCTAAAGCAGCGACGTCATGGCCGTCTATCTAAAAAATACAGCGATTTTCAACGAGGAGTGCTCGGAACGACCACACAAAAAATGCAGAACGGTCTGAAAAGAAAAGCCCCTGAGCACGTCTCTTTTTCTCTAAGCAGAAGCAAATTCTCTCTCCTCACTGGAACAAATGAAAAATGGTGCTGGTGGTAAGAAATAAACGTAATGTGGCCACAGGCTCTCAGACTGCAGACAGGCCGAGGCTCCGATCACTGGCAAAAATGCCTTAGAGAGCACTTAGAGCACAGAAACATGAGGCGTGTAGAAACGCAAAAACAGCAAGCAAAAAGTTTAGTTCACGTTAAAAACAATCACAAAAAGCTCCATTGTCATTATAAACTCTAAGCTCAGGTCGTTTAGCTCGGGATATTTCTCAACCTCAACAACAAGTCTCTCCTCATCCATTCTTCATCACACATGAGACACAGCAACAGCTACAGAGTTCTCTTCATGGTGAGGAGAGGAGTCGAGCTGCTGTGGGAGCTGGTCTGTACATGCACAGAGTGAGTGGAGGAAAAATACATTTAATTCAGGGGCGTCGAGGCTGGAAAAAGGATAGTGGCGTGAAGTGCCACAGGGCGTCCAGCAGTGTGACATGTGTCTAGCTGCCGCCGGTGTGGGGTTGTACATTGAAAATAATGGGGCGTATTTTTTGAATCGCCGGGTTCAGCACTGGTGTGTTTTTATCTTAAGGGTGGTTTGGGCTCAATGACATGATCTCCTGCTCACAACACAATAATCACATGATGTTCACGAGGTTGAGAGCCATTGAAAAAATGTATCCTGAACTTTAAATCTGTTTCTTTCCCCAGCTGGGAACCAGGAAACACAAACAGCAACTGAGAGACGTCTGTTGAAGATGGTTGTGTCGACGCTGCAGCCCTTGGTAATCACACAAGATGCTAACTTTCAGAGTTTCGTTAAAGCACTGGACCCCTGTCTTCAAATTCCCACCACATCTGTGATCCGCTCGCAGCTGCTCAGCTTCTACCAAGAAAAAACAAACAGTTTGCGATTGATCTTGGCCTCCGCTGACCACGTTGTGCTAACATGTGAGCTGTGGGCCTCCGGAGCTGAAGACTACTGTCTGACGGTGGGTTGCCATTTTGTGAACAAGTATGGGAACCTCAAGTCTTACATGCTCCAAACTACCAGCCTGTTCGGAGACGATTCTGCAGCCAACATTCAGAATCAGCTCTCAGCCGTCATGGAGGCGTGGGGCATTGAAGAAAAGGTCCACACTGTGATCAGAGCTGGGATGCCACAACTGAAAACAGTTAAAACCAAATGGACACACATGCCTTGTTTTGCTGACACCTTGAATGTGTTATTTAAGGAT
Organism: Epinephelus lanceolatus; assembly: GCF_041903045.1. Lineage (NCBI taxonomy): Eukaryota > Metazoa > Chordata > Actinopteri > Perciformes > Serranidae > Epinephelus > Epinephelus lanceolatus. Next base: position 1,078,035 of record NC_135739.1, read on the forward strand.
CTGATGAGTGACGAGGAGCTGTCGAATGTTCTCACAAAGTGTCAGAGGATCGTCAGGTTCTTTACGTATGATGCTGAGGCTGAGAAGATGCTCAGAGAGATTCAGAAGAAGCTCAAAGTGACACAGGATGAGCTGATCATGTACTCTGGGGACCGATGGCTTCCCTGGCTGCAAATGCTTCAACGACTGAATGAGCAGTACAAGGCCATGGTGATGGTGCTTGATGACAGAGGCAAGACAGATTTAATTCTGAATGAAACGGATAAAGAGAAAATCAGGAACATCATCTCAGCTCTGAAACCCTTGAAGGAAGCAGCGTCCACAATGGAAAAGGGGTTTGAGACCATTTCGGCCATGCTGCCACTGCTGAAGAAACTCATGAACAATCTCAGAGAGGAAGAAAAGAAAAAGAATCTTGTGGCGCAGACACTGTTGTCAAAATGTGAAAAGAAATTTGGTGACGTAAACAACCACGTACTGGCTCCCATCACGTTCCTTGATCCAAGATTCAAAAACCAGCTGGGAGAGCAAAACAAAAAACAAGCGATGACGAAGATCATGAAGGATCTCGCTGCAGGCCCCGCCTCCTCCTCTGCTCCTTATCTGAGGGCTGTACTGGACAGGTACATGGACCACGAGTCGACTTCAGAGACGTCAAACCCTTTGTCCTGGTGGAGGCACACAGGAAAGCAGCATTACGGCGAACTAAGCCAGCTCGCTCTGAAGAAACTTGGGGTTGTCTCTACCGCTGTTCCCCTGGAGAGAGCTTTCTCCGATGAAGGTGATCGATTCTGTAAACTTAGGAGCTCCATTGAGCCCGAAAACCTCAACATGATCCTGTTCCTCAACAGCAACTGGTCCACAATATCTTAGATACAAATCTGTTGATCTCTGCACAGATGAAAACACACACACCCAACTGAACTCACCCCAGCAAGCCAAATGACGTCCGGTTAACGTCGTGTTGATGTCATTCGGAGACGTTCCGGACTAGTCTAAATCACGGCCAAATAGGCGACGTTTTAGACGTCATTTCCAGGATGTCCTCACCAAGACGTCACCTCGACAGCTTGAAATGACGTTCAAATGTCCCCCTATAGAAGGAATCGCCTTGTTGTTTACAAATACTAATGGGTAGAAAACCAGCAGAGTTTATATATATATATATATATATATATATATATATATATATATGTGCAGGGGTGGGTAGTCATTTACCTTCGTTACAACTACTGCATATTTCCAAATAGTCCCCCGGTGGCAAATAGCCGCTGGGCACACCTAGTAGCCGCTGGGAGTTTGACCCCATTTTGCGTATTAAACGCTGGTCCGATTAAACACCGGTCCGATTATTTCCTCATTCATTGCCTCAAGGAGGGGTGCGCTTTTACGCACGGGTCAGTGGTGAAGTGGTGCACATGACTCGTGCTATGGACGGACGGACAGACAGCCACGTATCTAAAACAGGTAATACATCTGGCTACATCTTTCCCACATCAAATATCCGTGATCGCCTTGATCCGCATGAGTAAAAGCACACACAGTGCGTGTCCTCTCACCGCGGATGCTGTGATTTGATGGTCCGGTACTCATTGTAGCCCACTCTTATAAGACCCAATAATAATAAGTTAGTGTGGACCTATATGCCATGCCTTTTAATAAAATTACCAGAAGAGTTCGCTGAAAAGCAGGTAATGTCTGAATTACTCGTGTGCGTCCCCGGTGAAAATCGCTGACATGCATGGGGAATACAGCTTCTACAGGCTCGCCATAGCTTACTGTCAGGACTCAGGGACCAGAATTCGGGATGGCGGACCGTCGGGATGGCGATATTTTGGTGTAGCGGCCTGTAACTGTTGGTTAAATGGCCCGTTCGGATAACTGGGGCTTTACTGGTATAATGCAATAGCACCACCCTGCGGTGAACCCCGTGTACACGACAAAAATGACTGGAGCCAGTGAAGAGCTTCTTTTGTTTGAAAAGAGCCAACTAAGTTAGCATGTTAGAGATTTATGCACATATAATCCCAGTTTAGGACATATTTCTTACAAAACAAGGGAGAGATGGGATTTTCATTTTGTTACTGACGTGGTCATTTGTAAAATAGTTCACCTGACACCTGGTGATCTGGCAGGAAAGTCCTACAGGGACCTGTTATACCTTTACAAACACATTTTGGCAACATGTAAAGCTGGAACTTGGGAACATTATAGTGCTATTGTTTACCATATATTGTTTCTTAATTATTTTATTGGATTTTATTTATTTTGTTAACAGCGAAAAAGACGTAGAAAAGACAAATTAGTTGGGATGTCATTTCTGTTTTAAAGCAAGGTCATCCACTCAAATTACAGAGGTGAGGAAAAGAGGGGCAGAGTGAAGGAGATGGAGAGAGGAAGATCGGTACCTGCTTCATTAAAAAAAAGTTTGATCAACAAGTGCTGTTTTTTCATTATTTTGCACTGGTCCGCAGCACCCTAAAAAATATTCAAATGGAAAGTAACTTGTACTTGAGTAAATTATTAACCAGGTACTTTTTACTTTTACTTGAGTAGGTTTCTCAAATAGTAATTTTACTTCTACTTGAGTAATTTTTTATGGCAGTAATTGTACTTTTCAGTACTCTACCCACCCCTGTATATATGTGTATATGTGTATATATATATATATATACACATATATATATCTATATAAACTCTGCTGGTTTTCTACCCCTAAGTATTTGTAAACAACAAGGCGATTCCCTCTAATCAGCTGTGATCTGGCCCACTTTCTTCACCAATCGCCAAGAAGACTCAAACTTCGGTCGCAATCTAAAAAGTTTTTGTACTACGCCTTCACTTAATCACATGAATAAATAAATTAATTAATTAATACATATATATATATAATAGAGATGGGGTAATAGTCTCTGATGTGACTGGTCATGATGTGACTCAATCACGACCCCAGTCGGGCTCTCTCGGACACGTCCGGGTCCGTCCGTGTTTGCTGGGACAGATTAACCCCGGGCCACTGCGTCCTACAAAACTCCAGGATGCTGCGATCACAAGAACTGACACAAATTCAGCCAATCCCCCTGAATTCTGCACGACCTCACCACTTTGTCAAAACAGGAATAACCTCCTTTTACTGTCGAGCTGCTGCTGCTGTGTTAGCTCGTGCTAACCAGGCAGAGAGAGCAGGAGGACAGTGATTCAAGGCGACGGTCCTGCAGCACTCCATCAAAGCTGCATTTCAGCTCCCCCCATCACAAACAGATTGTAATTCTGTGGGAAACACCAGAGGCTCATAGAAACAGGCATCAAACTATATTTGCAATAATCACTTGGCCCCAAAACTTTACTGCAAATAAACGGCTCTGAACTCAAAACATGAGCTGCAGCTTTTACGAAGCGCTGCCGTGAAATCAGACATTTCAAATATGGAGGAGCTGATAAAAAGACCTCTTCAGTGTCACAGATGTTGACGTGACGACAGAAACTTGATTTTCAACTTAAGGTTTTTTGTGTTTGTCTTATTTAGTGTGCCGGGGAAGCACAAGGCAACAGTGCTTATTATGCGTCCGTCCTCTTCTGCTTCACCTTCTGTTTGGACTCTCACTGCGCTACTCGTCTTGTACTGTTGCCAACACAAGGACAAAAAGACAAAAGTACATCAACACATGCAGAATGATCAGGGACAGTGTGCTATGACTTTAATCCCCCCGGCCATTTTCACAACAATCTAAAAAAAACGCCGCCTCTCTACACAACCCTTGTAACCGACGCAGACGTGCAGTGGAGCGTTTCAGACACTCCCAGGAACTAATGTAAATACACCCCTTGTCTCTGTTGGATGCACAGATCAGTTCTCTTGCTAACAGAAACTGTACATGAAATATAAATACAGCGAATGGATGTATTTTTAACAACTAAATATCTTCATAAGGATTATTGATGGTAAAACCTCTGCAGGTTACAGCACCGACACAGGAGGAAATAACAACAGTTAACACAGACCTTCATGTCCTGTTTACTCACTCGCTGGTGACAGAAGCACAAATATCAAGGACAATGACCAAATTGACAAAATCTGCACAGCTACAAAATCTGGCAGGCGAAATGCTCCCGATCAGGTATGGCACCTTGTGATGGACGAAACAAAACCGGGTTGCAGGTGGACCTCAGAGAGCTGAATCGTCCTTCTCGACTCTCTTACATCAAGATGGCAGCAGAGAACTGAAACAGGGACTAATTCATCTCATACGGCGTCTAGCTTTAGTGGATCATAACATATCAGGTTTGGAATTAATCTGCAGATGCTCCAGTTCAAAATGAGACCAAACCACGGCAAAAGACAAAACAAAACAAAACATGAGGCTGACAGCTCCAGTAGTTTGTGAGACCAGCTGCAGACAGACAGATTCACACGCACACAAACCTAAGATTAAAGACGTGAGCTTGTGAGGTCGTCGTGGGTTCAGCTGCTGGACAGGGAGGATAAAAGTGGTGAATGAAAAGTGATAAAGCGGCGCTCGTTATGACCGCTGAGCCTCTCCAGTCCACCTCAGCAGCATGTGGAGCTGAAACAGTGACACTAAGTTTTGGCATCACAAATCAAAGATGGCACTGAAAAAGGAAACGCTGGTGCTGAAAAAAGGCCTTAAAATTGTTTTATTATGATTATTTTGCATTCTTAAGTTTTTCAAGACAATCATTAGTCTTTACTGTTTTTTTCACTGACAGTTTTGTTTTTGTTTTGTTTTGTTTTGTTTTTTTAAATTATGAGACAAAATAAAAAAAAAAAAAAATTAATTAAAAAAAGAAAAATAAATAATTCCAAAGATGGCTTCTGTCATTTCAGGTAGTTCTTTTCAAGCTATTTTATTTTTCTGATATGTTTGGTTTTAATTTGTTATTTGATGTCATTTAAAAAAAAAAAAAAGGGGAGAAACTGAGGTCATGATTGACAGCTGTGTGTGCCAACCGGTGTGCTCGCTGTCTGTGGCGCTGCTCAGGATTTAGTCGGACAGTGTGTGGGCGGGAACTTGATACTGGCAGACTTTGACTCCAAGTGATGTCACCATCTCAAGATGGCAGTGGTCGTATCTGAATATATATATACATACATACATACATACATACACACACATATATATATATATATATGTATGTGGTCTCACTCTGAAGTCATTGAATACTGGCGCTTGGTCCGTGACTTCAGGTGTCAGACAGCGACGATGATGATACGCAGCTGGTCAGTGTGTAACAGCACCTGACAGCGTCAGGGGGGAAACACAGCGGGACAACAACAAAAGTTAAGGCAGTGGAAATATATATATATAATAAAATTATATAAAATTAATAATTAAAGATAAGAAGTAAAATTTTAGTGGTTATTAGAAAATTGTTTTCAAAATTCTATTTATTTTAATTTTGATGCTAAAACAGATCAAACTGGTTATACTGGGCAGCTCCTGTGTGTGTGTGTGTGTGTGTGTGTGTGTGTGTGTGTCCTGCAGCCAGCAGGGGGAGCCACCACCACACAGATATCTGAACACAAAGTTTCACTGATCGTCATCTGTTCTTTGATTCAACGTGTCGAAACATTTCACACATTTTATTTTAATATATTTTATCTAATTTTTCTGATTCTAAAATGTTGAAGAGATTCAGGTTTAAGATGATTTTAAATGTGTGGAACAAACAGCATGTTGAAAATCTGTTTTATAACTCAGACAGTTTCTTGCTCTGATGATGTCATGTACTCAGTTTGATTTCTCTGTGGCTGTGATGTCATATTTCATGTGAAACATCTTGTAACTGCAGAAATAAAGTGTTTAATGTGTTTAATTCCAGAGGTGGAGGAAGACTGTGATCTTTTACTGGTGTGAAAGTATTAACACTCCTCTCTGTGCTGACGCTCCGCTCTGCGCTGCAGGTCTCAGTCAAAATCTATCCTCCTGGGACCCAGAAGAAAAAAGTTTTGATATCATGATTTGTTTTATGTAATTTAAGTATTAGACTTGAAAGAAACATTTTGCATCAAAAAAAATTTTCAAAAATATTATTTATTTATTTTTCATCACACGTCCTCCATCGGGACTTAGTCGGGTCTTAAATTTCCAGAGTTAGTCATTGAGTTTCAATGGGACTATGGGGTATTTTATGCTTTATCTCTAAATATATGAGCTACAAGAACTTTTACTCCCCTGGAATTATGATGTGGCTGTCTTCAATGCTTAACACTATGATGGACAGCTGTAGCAACGTAGAGTGTATTCTTAATAGCTATAGCAATGGGCCTGATGTTGCAGTCAGGCTGGATACTTTCCTCCAAGGTGCCTCTTGCCTGGGGCCCCAGAGTGTCTTGAAACGAGCAAAGCTCAACACAAACGGGGCTGTGACACGTCCCCTCCTTCACAGGTAAACACAGACCGGAAACACGTCACAGACTGACGCTGACAATAAAATCTGATCCGAACAATCGATCAAAGTCTCTCAGAGCGGAACCAGGATCAATATGAAACTGATCACTTCCTGTAAAGACAATAAACATCTCATCAAAGAACACATTTAATTACGTCACTCAAACACATTCACACCTGCAGCTTACCTGCGATGAGCACGAGCAGTTCCTGTGTGGCCGCGTGCACGCGCACAAGAACTCCCACTTTACAGAGGAAACCCTGGGGAAACCCTACCAAAATAAAAGCACGAAATGAAAGAAATAAAGTTTAGACAACGACGTCAGAGGACGTGATGTGATCACAGACCGTCTGCAGGAAGCACTTCTTAAATCTTCTCCGAATTTAACCAAAGTTAAGACAAATCATATTTATTAAAGGAGCTATATGTAAGAAATATAAAGCAAATAGTCGTAAAATCCTCCTAATTTGTCACAGAGACTAAGGAATAATGTTCATATAACATACTGATCTCACCGACAACAATAGTACAGCCAGAATATTTGCATTTAAAAATCATGTTTATGTTTTGAATTTGTGTTTTGGCCTGTTGCACCACCCACCGCCGTCTACCAGTCACACAGTCAGTAGAGTCTCAGCATCAGTTACAGTTATGACTGAGCTACAGCAGCACGGCAAGCAGCATTAGCAGTGTCCCAGTACATAGCGTTAGCATAGACTGTATAAGAGCATTAGCAGCCGGCTCCTCCTCAGCTGTATCCCAGCAGCAGCGTTAGCAGCAGAGAAGCCGGACTTGCTCGAACGGTCCGCTGGAAAACCAAAGATCAAGGACGTGGCGACGCGGCCCTGCCACAGCAGCCGCCCGTGGGCAAACAAATCAGTCTCCAGCGTGCCGCTGTCCAGCAACCTCAAATCTGTAGGGGAGGGGGGGCGGACACAACTCGCGGCAGTATTTTGAATTTGACCTGCAGCGTCAGAAACAAATGAAAAAAGGCGTCTTGAATGTTGGCGTGATGCTCAGCTGGTCGCTGTTATAGTTTTAGGGCACCTGGAGGCATCAGGGGACAATGGTGAGAGTCAAGGTGATGAAAAGGGTGGATGGGTCCAACAAACACCAACCTTCACCTGGGAGAGCAGTGTTCACTGTGCACCTGTTGTTGAAGGAAACAAAACATCAGTTGGTGGTGTTGTACTGACGTAGTGCTTTTATTTTGAAAGAGACTGTATCAAACTGTACATTTCCTGTGAAAACAGAAGTGTATTTTGAAAACAGACAATGCATGTAACAGGCTGAAGTTGACACGGCGTCCCAGAACGTCAACAACCAACACACCCAGGGTACCTTGGACGTCATATGTGGACGTGGAAAGTCCATGAGCAAACGTGGACATGTGACGAGGTCACAGTGAGGATGGGTTTCTCCTCATGATGAAGTTCTAAGAAAATCCTCAGAATTATGACGTTTCCCCTTAAAGTTAAGACTTAAAGTTAAGACTTAGAGTTTCCCCTTAAAGTTAAGACTTAAAGTTTCCCCTTAAAGTTAAGACTATGAGTTTCCCCTTAAAGTTAAGACTATGAGTTTCCCCTTAAAGTTAAGACTTAAAGTTTCCCCTTAAAGTTAAGATTTAAAGTTAAGACTTGGAGTTTCCCCTTAAAGTTAAGACTTAACTTTAGGACTTAAAGTTAAGACTTAGAGTTTCTCCTTAAAGTTAAGACTTAAAGTTGAGGCTTAAACTTAAGACTTAAAGTTAAGACTTAGAGTTTCCCCCGAAAGTTAAGACTTAAAGTTAAGACTTAGAGTTTCCCCTTAAAGTTAAGACTTAACATTAAGGCTTAAACTTAAGACTTAGAGTTAAGACTTAGAGTTTCCCCTTAAAGTTAAGACTTAGAGTTTCCCCTTAAAGTTAAGACTAAGAGTTTCCCCTTAAAGTTAAGAGTTAAAGTTAAGAGTTAAAGTTAAGAGTTAAAGTTAAGGCTTAAAGTTAAGGGGTGGTCCTGGTAAAGATAAAAGTCGTCCACAGAGCGTGTCAGACCTGATAAGAGGAGACAAAGTGTTGGGAGCAGGAGGAGGAGTTTAAGAGTTTCTGAATCAGAGGAGAAAATGGTGGAAACACAAAGAGGTCAGAGAAATATTCTCCAAACACTGGACGACAGAGGAAATGAGACGCTGCAGATCAGATGATGTCATCAGGGATACACACACATTTCCCAGCTGACTCTGTAACGTCAGAAACAAAATGATGACATCATCACTGAGGTATGTGAGGTCAGAGCAGCAGTGATGAGTTGAGTCTGTCTCAACCTTCATCAGCAGTGATCACACTAACACTGACACTGTCACAGTCTGCAGTTCATCTCATGTCCACTTGGTGTCCTCACACCTTACAGGCTCACAGAGGGGCGTGTCTCTGACAACCAATCACATCACACCTAACAACAGGGTCGACCACACCTCCTCACTGAGGTCACAGTTTCTGTCCCTTCATCACTCACAGAACTTTCCTGAATCACTCCTGACCTCTGACCTCTGACCTCTGACTGCTGGCTAAAGGGTTTTAGGCTGAGTTAAGGAGCTCTGTCAGACAGTCGTCCCTGATGTGTAACAACTATTGATTAACAATAATCTGATTGATCAGATGAGAGCAGAGCAGAGAACTATAACTCTCTCTGTGAGCAGTGAAGGACAGAAACATGTCTTTTCTCTCACTCTGCTGATTTTCCTCTAAATTCAATATTTGATTCAAACGTTTAGGCTTTAAAAACACATAAGATCAGTGTGATTCACTGCGTCACAGCTGAGGGGTGTTCCAGAAAGCAGGTTTAGTGAAAACTCAGAGTAAGTTAACCTTGAGATGAGGGAAACTCTGAGTCAGTCACCATGGTAACAGACTCTGTGAACATAACCTGCTCGCTGACAGGTTTCCTTCAATAAACCCTGAGTGTTTCTCTGTCTCCTCCCTCTTACACGCTGTTTCATTTCCTCATTCATTCAGTCCGTGTCAAAGCTTGTATGGAAGCGCATTCATTAGCGGAGATTTACCGTCTGTCACAGTCTAAATCCTGCTGGATATTAGTTTGTTACTCAGGACTGTCTGAAGTTACTGAATTTATGCACATCAGTCATTTCTTTGGACATCAGTTTTTGTCTTTACATTCAAATATTACACAGCGAGAATTCACCCTCAGCTCAGAATCAAACCTCTGTCCTTTTTATATTTATTATTTTTATAACACTGTGCACAAGGATCAGACTGTCAGTCTGTCAGAGCAGCTCCCAAATGTTTATTGCACATAATGTGTAGGTCTAATTATTTACATTTTAAAAATGGGTATGAAGCTTTAGACACGTAGTATCAATGACTAATGATCTCTGTCACTGATGTCACTGGTCGCACTGATGGAACATAATTCCTATATCCTAATATTGGGGATTATATGTTCATATTTCTGAGTGAGCAATGGTGCAGCATTTCACTGTCTTTACATTTACTACATTTGTAGCTGAAATAAAGTCACTGAATGCTGTTGAGTCAAGATACAAATAGATGTGCAACATTTTAAAATCTACTGTATTTTAACCTCAACATCTTTAAGTGCAAATCACCAAACATGTTATTACTGGGTCAGACTGTGAGTTTACAGTCATGTCTTTATGTCTTTGATCTATAGCCTAGCCTATATGTTTTAAATCTTCTGCCTCCTGTGTTTTTCCCCATCAGATTAAATCTGAACAAATATATTATTATATATTATTAATATAATGTAATGTATCTACAGCCTGATACACAGTCAGATTCCACCACTTTATCTTCATTAAGGAAATGTAAGTCTGATAAATGATGAATAAACTTTTTTATTAACTTTATGGTTAACTTATTGACACTTTCCTCGCTCTGACTCAGGCTCTTCTTTTAAAGATAAACGTGCACCGTCTGCTACACATGCATTAATATCTCTACATCCACTGGATTAAAATGGAGGCGCTGTCTTTTATTTACCTGTTGCCATGGTGAATCGTGGAGTCGGAGCTCCATTGATGATGGCTTTTTATTGTCGGCTTAACTCAGAGTGAACATACTCAGAGTTGACTGAACCTCCTACCTGGTCAGCAGGTTCATATGACGTCACTGTTTGTTTGAACAGTTGAACTCATTCAGTTAAACATGGAGCTCTCTGACTGTTTAAAAATTAAATTAAAGACCGACCCCCCCCCCCCCCCCCCCCCCCCCGGAGCTCCGGGTCGTGACGGAGGAGCAGACGCCGGAAAACACGACTCCTGCAGGGGGTGGGGGCGGGGAGGCGGCCCCTGGACCGTGCAGGTCCCTGGGGTGCTGCTTCCTGGACCCGGTCTTTAATGGGACAGTCTTTAGTGAGGGGTCTCCATGGAAACGACGCGTCACGACAGCAGAGAGGGACGCGGCCCGGTAGCCTATATAAGAGGCGGTGGAGACACAGAGACACAAACACACAGAGACACACAGAGACACACAGAGACACAAACACACAGAGACACACAGAGACACAAACACACAGAGACACACAGAGACACACAGAGACACACAAACACACAGAGACACACAAACACACAGAGACACACAAACACACAGAGACACACAGAGACACAAACACACAGACACACAGAGACACACAGAGACACACAAACACACAGAGACACACAAACACACAGAGACACACAAACACACAGAGACACACAGAGACACACAAACACACAGAGACACACAAACACACAGAGACACACAGAGACACACAAACACACAGAGACACAAACACACAGAGACACACAGAGACACAAACACACAGAGAGACTCTGAAGCTCCGAGCTGAGAATACCCCCCCCACCCACACACACACACACACACACCCACACACACACACACACACTCACACACACACCTGTCTGCAACCTGCTGCACGAGACCTCAGCACCTCCGACAGGTGAGACATCTGACAGGTTATTAAACTGTTTTAAATCTCTTTAAAAAACTTCTCATGTTCAGATTCTGTCATTGTTATTGTTGTTATTATTGTTGTTGTTGTCGTTATTGTTGTTATTATTGTTGTTGTTGTCGTTATTGTTGTTATTATTGTTGTTGTTGTTGTTGTTAAAGAACAAACGAGGCTGTTTTTTTTTTGTTTAATATAAAATGAAGTTTTTATTAAAGTCAGTTAAAGATGTCATCTGTGTCTGTTTACACATATTTAACAATGTCTTGGTTTTGTTTTGATGCGTGTGCTGGAGGTGTGTGTGTGTGTGTGTGTGTGAATATTTATCTTTAATATTCAGTTTACTGGTTAAATGTATTTTTTAAAACAGCATTTATTTTCTCAGACTCATTCTTGGACATGAAATATTGTTGTTGTTTACTGTGTGTTCTGGTTTTCTCTCTTAAATTTTTAATTTTTATTTTCGTTTCTTTTGTATGTTTGAAATAAAATTGTATCTTTGACTGTTCAATAACTGATAAATAATATTTGTATATTGTGTGTATTCAGTGGCTCAGCAGCAGATGAGTTTGTGTTTCACATCCTTTAAATATCTTTATCACTGCAGGTTCATCTAATGGAGACGTATTCACTAAAATATGATGGTGTTATTCTCTGAGTTCATTTCTCACTGACCTTTGACCTTTGACCTTTTCTTTGAAGTCAAGGAGCACTTTTTATTGATTATTAGTTTTGTGATAAACTGACTTTTACAAGTTTGTGTTTCAAAATCTCACTGAAGGTTGAAGAGATCCAAACACTCACTGACCCGTCTGTCTGTCTGTCTGTCTGTGTGTGTGTGTGTGTGTGTGTGTGTGTGTGTGTGTGTGTGTGTGTGTCTTGATCCAGGTCGCTGCATCACGATGAAACAAAGATGGACTCCATGTGAGCTCGCCCTCGGTCACGGTGAGTTCACACCTTTAAAAGCAGAGATCAGTCTTGAGGGCGCAGACACAATCATATCTCACTTTTTACAGTGTATTATTATAATTAATTCACACATTGGTTTAAAAAGCTTCAAATTAAATAAAGTTTCAGTTTCAAATAAATATTTTTTATATTCTGTCTTTAAATGATTAAAATGGATTTGAAACAAAGTGAAGTTCACTCTGCTGATCTTCTCACACCTGGTTTGTTTTCTGCTTTAACATCTGAAGTCAGTCTGTAATCGTTGTGATGTGATGATGACATCACTGATGTAAAGGAGCGTCACGCCATCACAACATCACGCCATCACGCGACCCTCCAGAGCAGCTGGATTTTCTTCTTCATGTGTCTCTTTGGACTCCAGCTGACCCCCTCCTCTCCCCCCCTCAGGTTCTGGTCCCCAAGTCGTCCGCCGGGTGTCCACCAACAGTCGAGAGCGTTGGCGTCAGCAGAACGTTAACGGAGCGTTCACAGAGCTGCGGCGTCTCATCCCCACACACCCTCCCGACAGGAAGCTCAGCAAGAACGAGATCCTGCGCCTCGCCCTCAGGTACATCAACTTCCTGGAGCAGGTGCTGACGGAGCAGGAGCTGAGGGCGGCCCCCCGGGGCCGAGCGGGGAGCCTGGAGCAGGAGGACGAGCTGCAGGGGGCGCCGTCACCGGACTCCAGCTATGGGAGTTCAGCCGACGAAGACTCAGAGGGTCTGACGGAGGAGCAGGACTGTGGAGGGCTCGTGCAGCACCTCTACCTCACACCCAGCCACAGCTGGACAGAGACCAGCAGCACCAGTCCAGACTGGTCCACCATGTCCAGACCAGCAGGGGGCGTTAGAGCCGTCTGTGCTGACGTAACATGTAACGAAGGTTGTTGTTGAAGTGATCTTTAAAAACAGCAGAATGGTCCTTTAAACACACGTTGTTGTTGTTGTTGTTGTTGTTGTTGTTGTCATGTGATATTCACATTGATCAGTTTCATTATTAATGAATTATTAATCAGCCCGTCGCTGACACGTGTTTTATATTCTGTCAGAGAAGAAGAAGACGCTGACGTGTCTCGGCAGAAGTTTCAGACGCCAGATTCAGTTTCTTTGATGTCAAAGAAACTTTTGGTGATTTTATTGTTTGTTGATGTTTTTCATCTGTGACGTGAAATGTTTCTGGAAGAATTCAGAAAATGAAAATATTAAAGTCTTTTGACACTGACGCCGTTTATGTACCTGTGTTAATCATTATTACATGATGTGAGTGGTAAACACTGAGAGTTGACATCACTCAGGGTGGATAAATAACAACACATGATCATGTGACGAGTGACGTCCAGTCGGAGGGTCGACAGTGATGATGATGAAGGTGTTGGATGAAGCAGCCGGCGTCGTCAGGAGGCTGAAACACAGAATTTAGATTTGATCCAAACAAAATGAGGAAAAGTTTGAGACCAGCGTCATCGACATCATCAACGACCTCGTCCTCCAGATCAAAGGGTCAACATGTCTGTGTTCAGCGTGCGGCCATCTTGGCCCGTGTGCATAACTGAGCTGAAGAGTTACCGTTTGAACTCAAACATGTCCGCAGACGTCCTGATGGCGTCGGCCTGCAGCTAACTGAGGTGGAGGGGCCGCGGGGAGCTCACCGCTGTGAGTCTGCTCCCCAGAGAAACATTTAGCGTGTCCTGACACAGAGCAGGTCAAAGGCAGTACGCCAAAAGTACCAGGATGTTCCACTGCATCAGGTCACGTTCTGCCGTCTGCAGGCCTGCATGTTCCAAGCATGACACAACCTCACCCAGACGAGGCAGAGCAGGTCATCAGCTAATCTGAAGATGAGCGGCTCAATCAACAGCTCCTCAACACTGAGCTCCAGACTGCTCCTGATGGCTGCTCATCACTGTGAGAGTGTGTGTGAGAGTGTGTGAGCGAGTGTGTGTGTGAGTGTGTGTGGTTACTGAGGAGCAGGTGGCTCCTTGTACAGCAGCCTCGACCACCAGTGTGTGAACGAGTGAATGTGACTCAGTGTTAAAGCTTTGAGAGGTCAGAAGATCAGAAAGGTGCTGTATTAATGTAGTCCATTTACCACTCAGCTGATTGACAGCTGATTGACAGCTGACAGCACATCATGTGGCCAATGACCAGTCAAACAGTAACAACAGGAATATTAATAGTTTAAATCTGAATCAAACCTGATCTGTATCTGAATTATTCTGGTTTCTGTTTGTCGTCTGAGTCGAATCAACCTGTCCTGTTGAAGCAGCAGTAAACACATTTACATCAGGTTTTTAAAACATGATGAGCACAGGAGAGGAAGTCTCGGCCCAGTTACCTGCTGGCTTCACTGGACCTCCTGAAACATCGTCCCTCGCCCTCTGAGGCTCGACAGACGCCATCGGTGAGTTCTGAGACTGAAGAGGAGACTCGCTGCCCGCAGCTCGACACGACGCAGCTCTGCAAACCTCTGTGAGAATCTTCTCTCTCACTGAAATATATTTGTGCAAATCTTTAATTCATTCACAAAATGAATGATTAAACCTGTTTGTTCAGGGAGTTGTTATAGCCTCTGATGCTAACGCTAGCAGCCAGCCTCGTCACGCCACTCTGGACCAGGTGTTCAGACTGAGTCAGTCTACCTGCAATCTGGAAATCCATCGGTAAAAAAACCCCCAAACAAACAAAAAACTTTTTTTTTTTCTTACTTTACCTCTGGAGGCACAGCCCGGAGTTTTTCGACTAACGGAAGTGCGGGGGCCTCACGCCCTTCACTTCCGGCGGTGCCCCCAGGGAATCGCCGTGTTGTTTACAAATACTTTGGGTAGAAAACCAGCAGAGTTTAGCTATATATCACATTTTTCACGTCACTATATCACCGTGTAGACTGATCTGATGTTTGTTAAGTCTATAAACACAATGACTGAACAAACGTTACTATTTCTGTGTGTTTTGTAATTAACATGGTTATCATAGATTAGCTGGGCTAACCGTTAGCTGTTAATGTTAGCCGTTAGCGGTATCTGTAATAACCATAGACTGTATAAAGATAAGATAATAACTCAATAAACGGTCCGTGAAAAAAATATTTTTTCCAGCGGATATCTTAGTTACAACATGATTGAGCTAGCAAAGCAGTTTTGTGTTGCTATGTGTGGTATTTATTCAGTTTTGGGAAATCACGATGTCTAGAAAGCATCAGTGGCTGCAGCTGACAGGGACAGCTAACGTTAACACTAGCAGCAAAGCTAACATCAGGACGTCATCTGTTAAAAGCCTCCCGTTGTCGGATACGACATGAAACGACTCCAGTTAGCTCAATCATGTTGTAACTAAGACATCCGCTGGAAAAATATTTTTTTCACGTTGATGAGACAGCATTTTGGGTGGAGCGGTCGCTATGGACGCGGAGCTTGCTGTTTCTGTAGGTACACATTTCCTGGGGACACCTGCACGTCTCGGCCACGCCCCCTCCATTGTGATTGGCTAAAGTGCAGCATCGTTCAAACTCAAAGACCCCCCCCCCCGTAGTCGTCTTTCACACAGGGCTGCCGACAGGTTCTACAGTGTAAATTGCAGAATCTGTCTTGAGAGATTAGTCTACCTGTGACCGACTCACTGACTCCCTTCAGACCAGTTTGGGTAGTCGAGGACAGGAGGACACCTGTGTCTAACATCCTGGAGGACACCTGTGTCCAACATCCTGGAGGACAGGAGGACACCTGTATCCAACATCCTGGAGGACAGGGGGACACCTGTATCCAACATCCTGGAGGACAGGAGGACACCTGTGTCCAACATCCTGGAGGACAGGGGGACACCTGTGTCCAACATCCTGGAGGACAGGGGGACACCTGTATCCAACATCCTGGAGGACACCTGTATCCAACATCCTGGAGGACAGGAGGACACCTGTGTCCAACATCCTGGAGGACAGGGGGACACCTGTATCCAACATCCTGGAGGACAGGAGGACACCTGTGTCCAACATCCTGGAGGACAGGAGGACACCTGTGTCTAACATCCTGGAGGACACCTGTGTCCAACATCCGACAACAACAGCTGATTCATGGAGTCATGTCAGCCTCTGTCTCAGGAGGAGGCGACAGTACAAATATCTTGTGGTCTTGTTGACAGTGAAGGTAAAATGGAGCGAGGCTGCGCCGGACCATCGTGGTTCAAAGGGAGCTGAGCTGGAAGGCGGAGCTTTTGATTTCCTGGTCCATCTCCGTCCCAACCCTCACCTATGGTCATGTAGTCTCGCCACCAGACAATCAGAGATCTCCGCCTTCTGATAGTCTGGGGACACTCCTTTCTAAAGTGTGTTTAACACACCGGCGAAAACGGCCGGCAACAAAGCAACGCCTCTTGAATTTTTGAAAAGGACACGCCTTCTCGGAAATGTGCGCTCCTCCTTTTCTCGTCCGCAAGGAAACAAACACACAGAGAGCTTGAAAATGGATGCCGAGAGATTTAACTCTGTTTTATCAAACGTGTGCTCATCCGTGAAGAAAATATTTTTTCCAGCAGATGTCTTAGTTACAACATGATTGAGCTAACTGGAGTAGTTTCATGTCGTATCCGACAACAGGAGGCTTTTAACAGATGATGTCCTGATGTTAGCTTTGCTAACTGTCCCTGTCAGCTGCAGCCACTGATGCTTTCTAGACATCGCGATTTCCCAAAACTGAATAAATACCACACATAGCAACACAAAACTGCTTTGCTAGCTCAATCATGTTGTAACTAAGATATCCGCTGGGAGAAAATATTTTTTCCACGCACCGTTTAATGAGTTATTACCTATTACAGACACCGCTAACGGCTAACAGGGCTAACAGCTAACGGTTAGCCCAGCTAAACGTGCACACAGAAATAGTAATGTTTGTTCAATCATTGTGTTTATAGACTTTACAAACATCGGATTAGTCTAAACGGTGATACAGTGATGTGAAAAATGTGATATATAGGCTATATATATATATATATATATATGTAGCTAAAAGCTCTGCTGGTTTTCTACCCGGACGTATTTGTAAACAACAAGGCGATTCCCTCTAACGTTATAGTCTGGACGGACGGATGAGTCATGGTCTTGTAAAAGATTATGTTTGTTTCTTTTAGTTGGTGAGAATGTGTCGCCGCAAACACGACAAACATCCACTAACTTTGACGGCGTTTTCTGCGAGCGTGGCTGAGCCATTTTGTACCGCTACACGTGTTTCTAGTGGGACTATGTTTACAAGCACAAGAGTTCAGCGAGCCACCGAAGGACCGCCCTGCAGATTTACTATTGGTTCTGCAACGTAGGGAGTTTTTTAAACTCTGAAATTGTATCCGCCCATCTAAACACAAAATCAGGGAGAAAGACATCAGTCTTTAGTTAAGCAAAGCGTCTAAAGACTGACTTGTGAGTCTAATGGTCATGAGCTCTGGGTAGTGACTGAAAGAATGAGGTCACAGATACAAGCGTGTGAAATGAGTTTCCTCTGTAGGGTGTCTGGGCTCAGCCTTAGAGATAGGGGGAGGAGTCAGACATCTGGAGGGAGCTCGGAGTAGAGCCGCTGCTCCTTCATGTTGAGGTGGTTCAGTATCTGATCAGGATCCTCCTGGTCCAGCTGGTAGGAGGCCCCGGGGCAGACCCAGAACACACTGGAGGGATTATAGATCTCGTCTGGTCTGGGAACACCTCGGGGTCCTCCAGGAGGAGCTGGAGCGTGTTGTGTCTGGAGTCTTGTGCTCAGCCTGCTGCTGTGACCTGAACTTTGTTGATCACGTTACAGTCGTAGTTTTGACACATTCAGATGTGGTCACACACACTTACGACACATTTGACCCTCTTTGGTTTCCATACTTATGTGCGGCTGTTTTCAGGACCTGACAGGATTTGATTTGATGGATCCACAGACGGCTCTGCGGCGTTGGTGCTCGCTGCCTCCGTCTACAGAGAGCGCAGGTTGTGATGTCATTATGTAAATGAGCAGTTCCAGAGTCAGTGATTGTTTTCACATATCGCTGTTGTGTTGGACTTAAACTGTACTGGGGTTCCTAATAAACTGGACGCTGAGTTTCATCATCAGGATCAGTGCGAGGACAGAGAGCTCTGTGATCATGTGACATCATCATTATTAATCATCTGCAGACCAATCAGAGAGCTCCTGCAGGTTGAAAATAAATCAGGGTTTGTTCCTGTGTGAGAGTCAGCAGGTCGTTTTCCCACAGTGCAGTCTGTCAGGAGGGGGCGGGGCCTGTCACTGTAACAAGCCAATGATGAGTGGGCGTGGAGCCCACGACTGATAAACATCTCAGCCAATCAGACGGCCCCGAGAGAGACAACAACAGTGATGGGTCCCAGAGGAGAGAGGGGGCGTGTTTCAATTAGTGTGTGTGTGTGTGTGTGTGTGTGTGAGATGATGTGTCAGCCTCAGTTCCCACCTCTGTCTCGTTCACACTCAGCAGCTCTTCATTGTCTCACTTTATCTGATCTGTTGATATCCACCACTGAAGAAGAAGTCGGGCGCCTGAGGGGAAGTCCTCTCCTTGAGGTTTCCTTAAGTTTGTCTCCTTATCTTAGTCTTATACTTAAGGAACTCCTTAAAGTCCATTAAGCGGTTGCACAGACGACCTCAGCGTCCCTCTGATGACATCAGAACCACATGTCAGCTCATGGTGATCAGTGAGGAAGATGAAGGTGTCCTGATGGAACCCTTCATCATGAGCAGCTGCAGTATAAATCTGATGCGTTGGATCACTGAACTCTTGCAGCTACAGTCAGTGAGCGCTCTGCGGTTTTATGCAGCGACATATTTCCAGTCAGTCAGTGACGAGGCGTCACCAGGGCTAAAACGTCTCACCTGCTGCTCTCACCTTCAGACGGCACTTACCTTATACCTTTATAACTAATGATCTTATTCCAGAGCTTCAGCTTAATAAACACAGGCGCACCTGTTGCTCTGACCGACACCGCCCCCCAAACGACACTGAGCCTCGGACGAGTCCCTCAGAGACAAGAAGCACCTCAGAGAAACCAGAATATGAATCTGCTGAAACTGAAGTGTGGCGAAGCTGAACGGAGACAAACCTTGAGCGGCGAGCAGAACGCCACGCAGCCTCAGAAACAAACACTTTAACAACACAAAGCTTCTTCTGTCAGCGGCCTTATAAACTCCGCCCCCTCTGATCACCTGAGCGTCTCTGACTGCAGTGAATTTCCCTCCTGTTTTAGAGACGAGGTCACGACCGCCACAGTTTGTCACAAACGTCCAACACGTCTGGAGATACGAGGTTTTCACTGGACAGGAAGGGGCTGACGTAAAGTACAAGACCGAGGAAGTTACATTACATGGAAATACTCGAGTACAAGTACAAGAACCTCAGATGTACTTGCTCTGACGTCCCCTGGTTACCATGGTTACTGTGATGATCTCTGACCTCAGATCAGATAAAGTGAGACAATGAAGAGCTGCTGAGTGTGAACGAGACAGAGGAGGGAACACACACACACACACACACACACACACACACTAATTGAAACACGCCCCCTCTCTCCTCTGGGACCCGTCGCTGTTGTTGTCTCTCTCGGGGCCGTCTGATTGGCTGAGATGTTTATCAGTCGTGGGCTCCACGCCCACTCATCATTGGCTTGTTACAGTGACAGGCCCCGCCCCCTCCTGACAGACTGCACTGTGGGAAAACGACCTGCTGACTCTCACACAGGATGAAGATGATGAAGATGATGATGTCACTCACAGTGTTGACATATTGATCTGTGTGAAGGATCAATAAAACAATCAGATTAATAAACTGAGGAGGGAAATGATGGTTCTGGACCTTCAGAATAAAAGTACTGTGATAAAACTGTTTTCATTCAGCTGCTGAGACGATTAAATTCTCTGCTACATTAAAGGGATAAAAACATTTTTTTAATTAAAGTAATAAATCAATAATATTAATTATTAAAGTCACATTATATACTATAACTATAATGACCTGATTTTACTGTGAAAGTCTATTTGGAGGTTTGGAAGTGACAAAACTCTGAAAACGCACCTGAATTTAAAAATGAAGCAGGAAACACGGATGTGACACGAAAAAGAAAGAAATTATTTAATGATTTAATTATCAATTAATTTTGTCACTTCTTCCTCTCATCTTACGGACCACTCAAACTGCCAAAGTCAACAATCAATAATGACTCAATAAATAAATGAACATGCAGTTAAATGTGCCAAAACAATACTACTAATACATGTAGGCATTAATTAATAAAACATGCAATAAATATTTGTTTTCATTTGCTTCTTTGTTTTTATTTCTTTATTATTTACCCTTGTATTAAATCCCAATTTGTTTATTTTTCTATTTAATTTTCCTTTTTTAGATTTTTAATAATTTTTATTAATTTATTTTAAATTTATTGTTATATTCATTACATTTGTAAATTTTACTTTTTTTTGTTTCATTATTTCTTCGCCTTTGTATTAATTGCCCGAATTATTAATGTTCCTATTTAATTTTTCTTTTAAATTTAATAAATTTATTTTAAATTTATTTTTATATTTATTTATACATTTCTTGATATATCCATGTGCCAGAAAATTATTAAAAATAAATGTAGGCATGAGTGAACTGATGAAATGTGAAATAAAATATTTGTTTTAATTTGCTGCTTTATTGTTTTAGTTATTTACCTTTGTATTATTCACCCTATTTATTATTTTTCCAATTTAATATTTCTTTTATTCATTACATTTATTATTTTTTCTTATTAATTTAATTTGAATTTAGTTGCATATTTATCATTTTCATATCATGTATTTATTTCTGTTTTACAACAGACGTGGACTTGTTCAGCACATTTCTTGTCTTCTAACCACTCAAAGTGCTTTTATTTATTCTATTTCTATTAAACTGCTTCTTTTCCATGGACTGATGAATTATATACAATATGTAATTTATTCAGTATGTTTATTAATTCATGATTTCAGCAGCTTCCGTCCTCCACAGACCTGATTTTAAATGCTGGGAGTCTAAATAAAGACAAATGTCAGTAAAGCAGCTCAGTGCTGTTTGACCTCCGACAGCTTCTGTATTACAGACGTTTGACTGTCATTGATTATCACAGCAGTGATCGGTTTATTTGTTTGTTCTGAAAATATAAAATTATTAACATGTTTTCTCTTTATTCCATTTTTATTGACAAAATGAAATCAGGTTTAAAATGGAGGACACGTTCAAACATTTTAGAAACTCAATTCCAATTTATTATCCTCATGAAAACATTCACCTCCTCCCCCGACACCCCCTCCCACCCACCCACAGGCCACTCCCACTCCATAGGCCCCTCCCACACACAGGCCACTCCCACTCCATAGGCCCCTCCCACCCAAACAGGCCCCGCTGAATTAGATAAAAGCTTCTAAAAGTCGCGTCGCTGCTTCGTCGAGCTTCAAGCTGTGAGTTTAAAAAGTAACAAACAGAATTTCTTCACACTTTGAGTCCGTTCACACCTGACGGTAAAACTGACTCTGGATCAGCTGTTTGACGGAGGACACAGATTACGTCATGGATTATTGATCAGATCTGCTGATATTCATGTCGTTTGATAATTCACAGATCAGAGCAACTGATGATAAAACATGAATAAAATCAATAAACATCAGCAGTTTGAATCCAGACTGAGACGAGATTTCACCGTCAGGTATAAACACAAACTCTGAACTGAGCTTCACTTTTCCTCCCTGCTGATCTTTTTCCTCCGTCAGTCTTTCACTGATCTGATCGGTTTTAAAGGAGCAGTGCGTAGAATTTAGTGGCAGTCTACGGACTGCTCCTTTAAAGAACCAGCAGAGACTTCCTGCTGCAGAGAAACATCAAACATCTGTTATTGATCCATCTCATTAAATCACACAACTCCAGTGAAACCTGATCAACGTGTGCACTGCAAATTAGTCCCCTTTTTTCCTTCATATTTCTGCTCTTATTGTGAAAGTTAAACTTCCTGTTTGTGTGTGTCGACCTGCAGAGAAACACACGCAGCACTCTGGGTACAAACTCCTAATTTATAAAACAAAATAGTAACAATGATGAATTATTTTAGAGTTTCTCTGCTCAGCAGCAGGATCTTAAATCTCTCATGTCCCTGAACGCACCAGTGTTTCATCAGGACTTCGACTCTCTGCGGGACGATTTTTGCCAAGGAATCGATGTAAAACCTGACGGAGGATTTAACGTTAATATTTCGGAGGCTAAAATGTGACAGAGCAGCAGCAGGAAGTAAAAAGCAGCCGTTAAGCTTCATAAACAGAAAATAAAAAAGAAAACAGTGGTGAAGCTGCAGAGTCTTTAAATCAGTCAGTAAACGTCTCAGCAAAGTTTCTGTCCAATCATCATTCGACACACGTCAGCGTCTCCGTGGCGATCTGTTTTTTGTTTGTACAGCAGTCATTTAGTCCGTCCAGGCTCCGCCCCCCTCCCCGTCCTGGACCACAGTGCTCGTCGTCTTCGACAGGTCGCCGCCTCGCCGAGCTCCTGAAAACACAACACACACTTTAACCTGTGGACGCCATAACTGCTGTCATTTATAAGAGAAATAAAACAAAGGACGCTTTGCTGATGAAAAAAAATAACTTCATTCACTGGGCCGACTGCCGGCAACTTTTAAGGTGGAACGTTAACTTGTAATGTTACTCAATGCATGAGTTGATGACGTGAATCCATCAGCACACCTTAAATTTCACTGTGACAACTTTGAGCATCACTTTAGTTTTTATATGACACACACTTTTAGTAATGACAAAATAAAAAGACTTCTGATCATCAAATGTTGTTGTTGAATTTTAAATCCTGATTATTAAATCCTGATATCACACAGGTGTCTAACTATTGTTCCCCTCCGACGATGATAAATATCCAGAATAAATACATGGAAATATTATTAGTACTGCTAATACTGCTGACACCATGGTAACACACTGATATGTGTTTACAGTATACTAACAAATTAGAGGCATTACATCAGAATATGGTTTGTAATGTAGATTTTTATTTCTGTATTACGAACGCCACAAAGAGACGTCTCATCTGTTCTGCTGAAGCTGATATTTATAAACGAAACATAGATTTCTGTTATTATTGTCCAGAGGAAATAAAAAATGCTGCTCTTTCCTTATTGTGGACGTTAAAGTGATATTTGACATAAACATCATTTATTTGCTGTTTTTAAATCAGCATGTTTGATATTAAGGAGTGTATCTTCAGGTTTCAGGTCTGTTTCTGAGATGCTGATTTTGACTGACGTTCCTGCAGTGACACACTCCGACCAGCAGGTGGAGCTGACAGACAAATCTCAGCGTCTCCTCTTCCCTGATCTGAGACCAGTTTCTGCAGCGTGAGGCTCGTCCTCTGTGCTGTGGATTAAATGACGTCCACGCTAGTTTTGGCTGACGTGATCTGAACATGCAGATTTAGATTCAGGAGTCTGAGGAGATGTCAGGTTGTATTTATGGACTCCAACATGAGAACGTGAGAACGTGAGGATCAGACTACTGACCCTACAGTCAGTGTTCCTCCTGCAGACAAAGCTGCGTCCAGGTTTCATATCTCAGTCCGTCCTCTGTTTTAATAAGATAATAATCAGTTAACAGGGTGTTTGAAGCTTTATGGGAACTTATTTTAACTTGCAGTCACATGTCCTGTTTCCTAATTCTTATATTGACTCTCAAATATGTTTTTTATTGTTGTCTGAACATGTGACATAAAAACTTTGGAGATTTAATTTCGTCAAAGAGGCAAAGACTTAGAGGTTTATGTCTTCAAACAAGTGAAGCAATCTGTCGGTGCAACTTGTTTTTTTAAAGCCAGGTTTAATTTCTCATCAAGAAATTAAGAACGTGTATTAAATATATAAATGTATTTAAATAAGGGAATGATGTAACGTGAGATAAGACACCACTGAGCTTCTGAACGTCTCCTTTGACTTTAAAAACTGTCAGACGGCTCAGCTGACAGTCAGCAGTCATCTGCACCACCACATCACCAAAGACGCCAAAGCACCATTTAGGAGTGAGTGGATCAGCACAGAGACACAGAAACTGACTGCAGACCGGCCGACATGTAGGAAGACTCAGGCCCTCAGGTGGACGTGTTGTGACCAGTCATGTGTCTTACTGTCAGAGGAACAATACGTGTGACGGGCTCAGTGTTGAGCGGCTTGTCCTGTATGTGTTTATCATGTGTGTGGCATGGCTTTGTATTTGTGCTCTTCTGTCATGGCTTTTCTCACTGAGTGTTTTTAATTCATTTAATCAGATGCAGGCTTGAGATTGTTGTGTCTCTGTTGCAGCATGCAACTGTTTTTTCCTACTGCCCCTGAAGGGACTCAATGTGGGGACCTACGGCAGAGAAAGACCAGTGAAACCTTGAAGCCTGCACAAATCACACAGAGTCCCACCAGAGCCTGAACACAGCAGCCAGGATCCATTCTGCATGAACAGTCCAGCCTGAGTCTGTAGCAGCTGTGACTGCCAAACAAAACTCTGAGTATTAATCTCTGTTTGGCGGCGGATGAGGCGGGGCCCTACCCCGGAAATCCAGAGTTCTCGAGAGAGCACAATTTGAATTTGCTCAGCGAGTCACTCTGGCAGTCAGTAATGATGCTCTTTACCTATGCCCATGAAACCGAGCTGCACCAATCACATCGGTGTGTCTGATATAGGCGGGCCAGAGGTGAGCTAAACAGATGGCAACAGCGCTGCGACGACGAAGTCCGGAATCAGTCAGTAAACATTGCAAGATGGCTACGGATGAACACCAGTTGTTTGAAACGGCTTTGGCCGCTACAATGAACAAGTTAGACTTGGCTTTTTCTCTAAAAGAGGAACAGAAGACGGCGCTCGAGTCTTTCCTTTGCAAGAAGGACATTTTTGCTGTTTTGCCGACCGGATACGGCAAGAGTCTAATCTACCAGTTAGCTCCACTGGTAGCTAAGCGTATACGTCACCCCGTGTATTGTTCTGATTGGTCGTAGTGTTATCCAATTGTGTGCAGTGATATTTACAAATGCATGCTTGGTGCCGCCCCTCAAGTTGGGCCATTTGCATTACTCATAGCCAGACCCAAAATGTTTCTAGATTTGGGTCTGGATTTCCAGGCTAGCGGGGCCCGGCAGAGTGTGGCAAATCTTGGTGCTTTGGCAGCGTACTGGTGGGTGTTGTCCGTCTCCCCACGACGAGTGGAGGGCCACACAGAGGGGCACGCCGGCAACAGGGCAGCCAACAGCCGAATGGGCCGCTGAGGACGGCGCAGTCGCTGGCACCGGAAGACGACGGTTTCACCTGATGAAGGACAGTAATGGACTCTGGGGGGAGGGGAGCTTCAGTGAACTGGGGTTAAGACATTTTAATTATTTAATTACAGTCGTCTCTCATTGATTATTTTATGTAATTAATTGTTTAATCACACCCTCAGTTGTGTTTTATTAACTTCCACTTCTATAAGAACCTGTGTAGTCTTTCTGGACTCTGGGCTCATTTAACCTTAGGCGGCGCTGTTGGTGCCCGAATGTTTCAACATGTTTCATGTTTATATTTCAGTTTTTAATCTAAGCTATTGTTTTTTGGGCCGGCCACACACACAGGACCTGTATGAGTCAGAGAGAGACTCTAAACTGAACTCCTGAAAAGTGACGATGCCGTCACATGAACCGGATCATCTGACGTCAGTGAGTCATCAGAGTTATCTCAGAGGAACTGACACTGACGGATCAGGAAGTCGGTTTCTGTGCGTTTTCCAATCAAAACATTGTGTGAGAGTTGCTTCACCTTCTTAATATGGACTTTAAAACTGTTGTGAGATGATAAATAAATCATGTTAAACATGTGATTAAAGGAGATTAACTTTTGAAACTGAGAGATTAATAACGATTTAATAATGAATGGTTGACGGCCCTACAAATACATCAGAAGAAGATAGATGGATAGATGGATAGATAGATAGATAGATAGATGGATAGATAGATGGATGGATAGATAGATCGATAGATAGATAGATACTTTTAGGTATTTTAGGTACGGTTCAGTCTTATGTCTTGGTGGGATCAGCCTGCCCCTGAAGGTGCTCTGCTGAAACACCTCCAGGGCATGAAGTGGGTGCATGTCATTGCACATTGTTGTGTTAGACAGGATGAAAAGTTGATTATTTTTTGCAGTGTAAACGATGCGTTTGGGTGCAGCAGGAGTTTTGTGGTTTTCATTGTGTCATATGTGATTAACAGCCATGTGTGAGTGATTATGAGCGTGTCGTTGGTACTCACAGGTTATCAGACGCAGAGCGCTGCAGAGCAGCAGCGTCAGCGCAGGAATACCAGCAAAGAGCGAGGTGGAGGAGCCGGGGACGGAGGAGGTGTCCTGCTGCTGCTTCTCCTTCTCCTGAGGAGCTTCAGGTTCCCCCTCTTTACACTTCTGACTGTAACACACAGACACACAGTCGGAGCTGCAGCCTCTTTATTTATTTAGTTATTGATCATCTTTCAGCTAAACTATCGATCTGTTCAAGGGACAAAGTTTCCATCAGGAGGTTCATTGCTTTGTTACAACTTTCTGTTTTAAAACGACAATTACTGCCCCCTGTGGTTGTATGACTCCGCCCACCAGTCCACCCTGTGGTTGTATGACTCCGCCCACCAGTCCACCCTGTGGTTGTATGACTCCGCCCACCAGTCCACCCTGTGGTTGTATGACTCCTCCCACCAGTCCACCCTGTGGTTGTATGACTCCTCCCACCAGTCCACCCTGTGGTTGTATGACTCCTCCCACCAGTCCACCCTGTGGTTGTATGACTCCGCCCACCAGTCCACCCTGTGGTTGTATGACTCCACCCACCAGCCCACCCTGTGGTTGTATGACTCCGCCCACCAGTCCACCCTGTGGTTGTATGACTCCACCCACCAGTCCACCCTGTGGTTGTATGACTCCACCCACCAGTCCACCCTGTGGTTGTATGACTCCACCCACCAGTCCACCCTGTGGCTGTATGACTCCACCTACCAGTCCACCTTGTGGTCGTATGACTCCACCCACCAGTCCACCCTGTGGTCATATGACTCCGCCCACCAGTCCACCCTGTGGTTGTATGGCTCCGCCCACCAGTCCACCCTGTCGTTGTATGACTCCGCCCACCAGTCCACCCTGTGGTTGTATGACTCCGCCCACCAGCCCACCCTGTGGTTGTATGACTCCTCCCACCAGTCCACCCTGTGGTTGTATGACTCCACCCAGGAACCATGTTGGGAACCATGTTAGGAACCATGTTAGGAACCATGTTGGGAACCATGTTGGGAACCATGTTAGGAACCATGCTGGGAACCATGTTAGGAACCATGTTAGGAACCATGTTGGGAACCATGTTGGGAACCATGCTGGGAACCATGTTGGGAACCATGTTGGAAACCATGTTAGGAACCATGTTGGGAACCATGTTAGGAACCATGTTGGAAACCATGCTGGGAACCATGTCAGGAACCATGTTAGTTCATTTGGGATAATAATAATTATAATATTAATAATAATATTAATAATAACAAGAATTACTATTATTATCATTATTATTATTATTTAATAATAATAATAATGATTATTAAAAGAGGTCCTCGCACTGGTTTCCAACATGGTTCCTAACATGGTTCCCAACATGCTGGGAACCATGTTGGGAACCATGTTAGGAACCATGTTGGGAACCATGTTAGGAACCATGCTGGGAACCATGTTGGAAACCATGTTAGGAACCATGTTGGGAACCATGTTAGGAACCATGTTGGAAACCATGCTGGGAACCATGTCAGGAACCATGTTAGTTCATTTGGGATAATAATAATTATAATATTAATAATAATATTAATAATAACAAGAATTACTATTATTATCATTATTATTATTATTTAATAATAATAATAATGATTATTAAAAGAGGTCCTCGCACTGGTTTCCAACATGGTTCCTAACATGGTTCCCAACATGCTGGGAACCATGTTGGGAACCATGTTAGGAACCATGTTGGGAACCATGTTAGGAACCATGCTGGGAACCATGTTGGGAACCATGTTAGGAACCATGTTGGAAACCATGTTAGGAACCATGTTGGGAACCATGTTAGCAACCATGTTGGGAACCATGTTAGGAACCATGCTGGGAACCATGTTGGGAACCATGTTAGGAACCATGTTGGAAACCATGTTGGGAACCATGTTAGCAACCATGTTGGGAACCATGTTAGCAACCATGTTGGGAACCATGTTAGGAACCATGCTGGGAACCATGTTGGGAACCATGTTAGGAACCATGTTGGAAACCATGTTAGGAACCATGTTGGGAACCATGTTAGCAACCATGTTGGGAACCATGCTGGGAACCATGTTGAAAACCATGCTGGGCACCATGTTAGGAACCATGTTAGGAACCATGTTGGGAACCATGTTGGAAACCATGCTGGGAACCATGTTGGGAACCATGTTAGGAACCATGCTGGGAACCATGTTGGAAACCATGCTGGGAACCATGTTGGGAACCATGTTAGGAACCATGCTGGGAACCATGTTGGAAACCATGCTGGGAACCATGTTGGGAACCATGTTAGGAACCATGTTGGGAACCATGTTAGGAACCATGTTGGAAACCATGCTGGGAACCATGTTGGGAACCATGTTAGTTCATTTGGGATAATAATAATTATAATATTAATAATAATATTAATAATAACAAGAATTACTATTATTATCATTATTATTATTATTATTTAATAATAATAATAATGATTATTAAAAGAGGTCCTCGCACTGGTTCCCAACATAGTTCCTAACATGGTTCCCAACATGCTGGGAACCATGTTGGGAACCATGTTAGGAACCATGTTGGGAACCATGTTAGGAACCATGCTGGGAACCATGTTGGGAACCATGTTAGGAACCATGTTGGAAACCATGTTAGGAACCATGTTGGGAATCATGTTAGCAACCATGTTGGGAACCATGTTAGGAACCATGTTGGGAACCATGTTGGGAACCATGTTAGGAACCATGTTGGGAACCATGTTAGGAACCATGTTAGGAACCATGTTGGAAACTATGTTAGGAACCATGTTAGGAACCATGTTGGGAACCATGTTAGGAACCATGTTGGGAACCATGTTGGGAACCATGTTGGGAACCATGTTAGGAACCATGCTGGGAACCATGTTAGGAACCATGTTGGGAACCATGTTGGGAACCATGTTGGAAACCATGTTGGGAACCATGTTAGGAACCATGTTGGAAACCATGCTGGGAACCATGTTAGGAACCATGTTGGAAACCATGTTGGGAACCATGCTGGGAACCATGTCAGGAACCATGTTGGGAACCATGTTAGGAACCATGCTGGGAACCATGTCAGGAACCATGTCAGGAACCATGTTGGGAACCATGTTAGGAACCATGTTGGGAACCATGTCAGGAACCATGTTAGGAACCATGTTGGGAACCATGTTAGGAACCATGTTGGGAACCATGTTGGGAACCATGTCAGGAACCATGTTAGGAACCATGTTGGGAACCATGTCAGGAACCATGTTAGGAACCATGCTGGGAACCATGCTGGGAACCATGTTAGGAACCATGCTGGGAACCATGCTGGGAACCATGTTGGGAACCATGTTGGGAACCATGTTAGGAACCATGCTGGGAACCATGTTAGAAACCATGTTAGGAACCATGTTGGGAACCATGTTAGGAACCATGTTGGGAACCATGTTAGGAACCATGTTGGGAACCATGTTGGGAACCATGTCAGGAACCATGTTAGGAACCATGTTGGGAACCATGTCAGGAACCATGTTAGGAACCATGCTGGGAACCATGCTGGGAACCATGTTAGGAACCATGCTGGGAACCATGCTGGGAACCATGTTGGGAACCATGTTGGGAACCATGTTAGGAACCATGCTGGGAACCATGTTAGAAACCATGTTGGGAACCATGTTGGGAACCATGTTGGGAAAACATGGCTGACAGCAGTGTGACAGTGCTGATGTGTGTGAACGTGAGACAGATGTTTACTCACAGCTGTTTCTGCTGGAACTGCTGCTGGGACTCGCAGGCTTTGGTCTGACTCTGAGCCGCCAACATCTGGCTCTCGGCGGCAGCCTTCAGACTGAAGCAGGACTCGGTCTGATGTCCGGCCAGCGTCACGTTCTGCTGCAGCGCCTCGATGTGATCTACACACACACACACACACACACAGAACAGACAGAGTTTGGATGCTGAGGAAGAAACATCCGGCTGAGTCTTCGTCATGTTTTAAATCTTAAAAAAACATATTTTTAACTAAGTTTATTTTTTTTACTTATTTATTGTTTGGATTTTGGTTTTTAATCTGGTGCGGTTTGAATCCATCAGATTTCAGTCCTGGATTTGGCGACCCCTGTGGTCACAAGTGGGAACTGCAGCTGTATTTTAAGACTACAGTTCCCACAGTTCAGCTGGTTTTAAGAAATACAACAGAAGAAGAAGAACTGAAGTCAGAAGAATAAAACACATAATTTTAAGATTTATAAAGACGTAGACATGAATGTTTTTTTGTTTTGTTTTTTTTAAATTTAATGTTATTTGTTATTAGGGCCCGAGCACTGAACAGTGCGAGGACCTCTTTAATAATCATTATTATTATTATTATTAAATAATAATAATAATGATAATGATAATAATAGTAATTCTTGTTATTATTAATATTATTATTAATATTATAATTATTATTATCCCAAATGAACTTCCTTTTAGGACCTAAAGCTGCTCAAAAACCCACCAAACTTTGCATGTTTATCAGAGGCGGTAATCATTTTGATATTTGACGGGTCTCCTGCTCGGGGGTCCAAAACCAGCTCAGTGGCGCCCCCTAGAGAGTTTCATTATCATTAGAATTTTTGCTGTTTACATTAATATGTTCAATTTTCCATCTTAAACTGTTAAACTGATAAAAAATGTGTTTGTGGCCTCCGATTCTTATTTTATTTACTTTTGACGTTTTATTTTTTTATCCTTTATTGTGAAACATTCTGGAAACCGTCTGATATGAAAGCCGTTAAACATTAACAGTGACCGGCCGCGTATCATGCTGGCGTGAAAGGACGGCTTTTATCGTCAGTGTCTGACACAGGAAGTCACTAACCAAACGGTGGTGTTCGGCGACTTCGGAGTGAGACCAGGTTGGGCGGATGCACGACTTTACGAATCCAGTGAAAACACATTTCTGTATTTGTGCTCAGAGTTTAAGAGTTTTATCACTCTGACCCCAGATCAGCAGACGACCGTAGAAAGACGTCCTTCATCACATGTATGATCACCTGTTGTCATGTGATGACACCTGAGCGGAGACATGTGCCGAGTTAAACTGAACCTGAAGAACGATCTTTGATTCTTGTTGCGTTTGAGTCTCGTCTGTGTTCTTCTGTTAGCAGAGTGATGCAGTGACACTGTTGACTGAAAGTTGTCCAACATAGCAACAGTAACTAAGGGAGGAGGAGGGGATGTGTAATCAGTCCAAATCAGAGTTTGGTGCAGATCAGCTTCTGGATGAACTTATAAGGAGACGGTGAGTGTTATCACAGTCTGACGTCACTGTTATGTCAGGAATGATCTGAGCTGCCAGCTCTCATGTTTTCTGTTCTTTAGCTTGTTTATGAGCAGATCCAGGATCAGATTCAGCCTCACCACCAAAACACTCAACCACTGACTGAGTTTTAATAATTTAAAGACCTCTGATTTTGTCAGCAGACAGTAACTTATCGTACTCTTTCATCAGGTACTTTCTGTCCTGAAGTCTCACGTCCTCTCTGACAGCAGCAGAAACAATCTGTCAGTGCTGTGAGGTATTTCCAACACGTTTCAGAAGCTGTCACATTAAGTGTGATTCTTCTGGGTTATCATGCAGCACTGTGTCTTCTGTCTTTTATAAAAACAGATTCATGTCACTTGTTTTAAGAAAACAAGAATTTAGATCATTCACAGTGTTGGAATGTAGCTCAGGATATTTCAAAACTACTGATGTAAAAATTAAAGGTGCTTTAATTAACTTAATCATTTCCATTTTCTGCTTCTTTCTTCTTCTACTCAACGACATCTCACAGGAAACTTTTGTACGAACCACTGCTTTTATCTCACAACACGATCAGTTTAGAAAACCAACAGTGTCACAGTGATGTTAATAATGTATAATTACAGGGTCCTCACTGTCATTTTATTTTACTGTGTTTTATTAATTATGGTTTTATTGAAAATGTATTTGATAATTACACAATCTAGAATCACCGCCCCGCCGTTGTACACCTCCGCACACCAGTCAAGTTTCTCTTATGGTACAAACAACAGACATCAGCCTGATTACAGCCTGACGCGGTGTCGTATGGTGTCGTACACAATAATCCATCGTTTCATCTCCTGTAATGTGTCACAGTACACGACAACCGACACCACGTCTGAGATGTCTCACGACGTTCCAACAGAAAGTCTAGCATGTTTGATTTTCCTTTTGTCGTCCACGACTTCTCCCGTCACAGCCGTCACTTTGACCAATAGGAACACAGAGCGATCTGTTGCCGTGGAAACTGTACGACAACAACAGCCCAGCCTTTTAGATATTTCCTGTAGGGACGTTAGCACACAGAGTAAAAAGGAAACAGCAGAGGCACTTTATCAACCCGCTGAGTACTGCCATTAGCATCAAGCTAGCAGAGAATGTTCTTTCTTCATAATGGAGGATA
Source organism: Epinephelus lanceolatus (assembly GCF_041903045.1). Taxonomy (NCBI): domain Eukaryota; kingdom Metazoa; phylum Chordata; class Actinopteri; order Perciformes; family Serranidae; genus Epinephelus; species Epinephelus lanceolatus. Next base: position 1,111,138 of record NC_135739.1, read on the forward strand.
TAAAGGAATCAAACTCACGGATAGTGTCTGGGCCTTTACTCAGCACAGCTGCAGAGGCTACCAGCTGCATCTCAAACACACACCCTCATTTATCACTCCAAATGTCTCCCCTTCTGTTCCTGAGATATGACGTTAAAACATGATGATGTCACAGTCAAGCTGACCTTTGACCTTTTGACCTTCATTATTTTATTTCATTTCATTTATTTTTGGTCAGAATTAGTGAATGAATTCTTGTGTTATGGACAAAAACATGTTTCATGAGGTCACACTGACCTTTGACCTTCGATGACAAAATTCTGATCAGTTTATTCTTCAGTCTAAGTGGACGTTTGTGCCAAATTTAAATATTGCCTTTAGGTGTTCTTGAGTCATTGTGTTCAGGGTGGGATGGAGAGACTGACAACCTAACAAAATCCCTCCAGCCTAAAAAAGGAGGCATAAAAAAATCCAGACTCTGAAAACTTAACGAGCTCACAAACTGTATCTGCTTATACAGTCTGTGTATGAAACGTGACACAAATGTCACAGCAAAATCATCCACAAATTATCGAGGCAATCACCACGAATATATGACTGTTATGTGATAATGCATAAATATTTAAATTAGCCAGACTGTAAAAAGTTGCTGTAAATTTTACAGTACTGGCAGCTGGACACCAGGAAGTTACTGTCAAGTGTTTCAAGTGTCATTACGAGGGCTGCCCCCCCGACTGAGACTCCTGTCTGACTGCTGAGCGTGGACACTTCCTGCGTCTGTCCTTTCAAAGTAAAGTCACACGTGGTCCAGTCATATAGGGTTGGATTTATTTTGACAAGGTGCAGCTCCTGATAGAGTTTCAGTTTGTTTTGTCTGTGACTAAGTGACCAATGAAATCTTGCCCACTGATGACCTCTCTGGTCGACTAACATTTGGTCGACTGTCAGGGCGCGGCCCTCTCATTACTGTGCTGCCATTCACAGTTTCATTACTCTATAATCTGCTCACAGTATCTTAGAGGACACGTTACAGTAAAACACTGTTCAAATGAAAGAAATCAGTTTCAGTGCAGGTATAAATTTAGTAGCTTAATATGTTAACACCCTTTCACTCACTGAGACTGTGAATGAAACAAGATCTCATTTGAGACATGGAATATGACGGCCAGCGGTGCTGATGAAAATATTCACTCAACACGGCACGTTCTCTGGATGATCAGAGCATCGTCGGGTCATCATCATCATCATCATCACCATGAGTGAGTGTAGCTGCCGTCACAGCAGAGATAACAACGTAAGATAACAGGAACGTCTGTGGTAACTTCCTCATGTGTTTCCTTACTTACTGTCAACCTGTTTCCATTCTGTCACCGTGTACCTTTGGGTCTTACTCACTGATCATCTTTAGTTTTTATATTTTGTTTTATTTCCCACTTTGTTCTGACACTGCTGCATGACGGTTTCCCTCTGGACAGGTAAAGTTTGGTCTTGTTTTGGAGTCAGGACTTTAACGTGCAGCGCAGTGTTTCTACACTGCAGTCAAAGATCAGAGTCCTTTCTCTGTCACTGACATGGAGTCATTGAGATGTATTGTGTTGCAGCAGCTGAATATTTTCCTCTTGTTTAAAGCGAATTCAGTCCAATGTCGTCTCTGACTCACTTGTTCCAGACGGCTGGCATTAAACACTGAGTGATGTTTATCAGCAGCTGCCTGTTACACACTAACACAATGCTTCTCTCATATCTGCTGCATACAGGAATCCATCGTTTCCCTCCGACTATTCACAGCAGGAAGTCACCTTCATTAAAGTGCTACTGAACTTCCCATCAGGCTCCTGTTCCCGCCCCGCTGCTGCTGCTGGAGACGATAACTCAAGGAAAATACATTATGACTTATTTCATCATGCCATGACAGGTCATTCAGTCTCATGTTAGGCCAGAAACTGTCCTGAAAAATCTTTGAACAGGACAGAAAATCACAGCACATACGAAAAGAGAACAGCTCACATGATCTCACTTTGTTTAAGAAAATAAGGACTGATGACTGTTGACTGATGATGTTTAACAGAGAACTAAAATCTTATTTTATGAAACAAATCAGTCAGTGTGGTGAGAATCAAGATGATTTCAGTTTCTTGCAGCGTTCACAGAAACAGGAGCTCATCTATCAAACTATTGTACAAACCAGCTCAGAAATCCTCTAACGATGGGTTCATGTGTGATTCATTAAACGTTCTTATCCCACCAATCACAGCCTTGAAATGAACAGGTGATGATGCAGCGGCTGAAAACAATTGTCATTTAAATGTCCTGCCCCAATATATTCTGGGTTTAGAGGCCCCGCCCCCAGAGTTTACAACATGGAGAGACATAATACAGCCAAGAAGAGAAACTTCTCTCTGTCCATAACAATAACTCTGTCAGGTCAGTGCCCCCTGATATAATGTAGGGAAACACTGAGTCAAGCAACAAGACTCATGATACCATTTTTTTTTTAAATTATACTGTAATTGCAAATCGCGATATTGTCCACTCAAATCGCACATTTTTATCAAATCGTGCAGCACTACTTTTTTCCCACCTAATCTTAGTGACCATCATCAGGTCTCTGCTGTAGTGAATTAACATCATATTATACATGTATACTCTGATGGTGACGGCCCAGCAGCAGGTGGAGACATGAAACTCTGTTCAGTGTCTGTGATAGTCATTCACTGCACTGAATAAGAAAAAGCATGTTGGCTGATTCTGATAGTTCATTTTAAAGCTGATACTGATGACGTGACGATGTTATCCTGCATCTCTATAAATAATGAACGGTCAGAAAAGGACGAAGGGACGAAAAGAAGCCTGAAAACTTCACTGTAAATCTCCAGGTGTGATCATATGACATCAGAAGACGACGCAGCGTGCTGATGAATCTGTTAATCAGCGTCACACGTGTTCCACCAAAGAGACATAAACATGATACACAGCAGCTGGCCTGCATTGCAGAACTATCTGTGTGGGCGGAGCCAAATAAATCATTAAACAAACCAACAAATCAGAACCTGTTGCTGCTTTTTACTGTCGATCAATGGCGCCTGTAGAACTGTTTCTGTGGCCTTGTGTCTACGACTGAATCACAGCCGTACAGAACAACAGCACGACTATGAGTACGATACTGTTTAACTGATATTATCATAATATTCATATAAAATCTTATAAATGACGCCTGGACTGAGGAGTGCATGGCCAGGACAGGAAGTGGAGGACACCCAGACGCACCGTCTGGGACAGAGCCGGACAACAGTACAAATGTTATCACCTGGGCTACTAGTATGTCAATACTGACACTGTTGCAGGGTTTATTTATTTCCTTATTATAACATTTTAATGATAAATGACATCAACATGCTTTGTGCTCAGTGTTTCAAAGATGAATTAGATCCTTCTGTCAGTCCCACAGAGCCAGGCACCTGTGAGCCAGCTGATGCAGGTCTTTACATTCTTAAGTGAACAAAATGTGGCTGCAAATACTTAGACGTCAGTCACACTATGGTCTAATAACAATTCTCCAACTCAGACAGATTTACTGCTGCACCTCCGTCCACGCTGACTAGAACCTGTGTACACGAGTCGAGACCTGACGTTAGATTTGATCGCAGCCTCTGCTCACGTCCACACTGATAAAACCGGGCTCTGCGTGCAGGGTTCCTGCAGCTTCAGGAAAGTTAGATTTCAGACTCTTTAAGACTCACAAACTTTCTGCAGAATTTTATTTTCTGTGCTAACATCCCTCGTTAGCTCAGTTCTGATGGTTCTGTTCTGATGGAGCTTCCTGTTCATCTGCCAGCAGGGGTCCTGGGGTTTCCCATCATCTGGCGGACTTTAGCTGATGGATGAGCGAGGAGCTCCAGGTGCTGGCAGTTTGGAGGGAGGCTAATGTTGGGTTCTCAGGTCCGCTCTGTGGACTGGACGCTTTCTGTTGAGATGCTGAAGTATTGACGTGGTGCTGCGATGTGGGAAGCTAGTTTGGTTTTACAAAAGATGCACTGAACAGAGTTTTTGTTTTGTTTCAGCTTGACTCCCAAACTTTTGACACTTCCTGTTGTTTTCTGTCTCATTCCTCGGCTTCTTCTCTCACTACCGTCATTTAACAATCCGCAATGATTAATCACGTCTTCTATTTTGATCAGGCATGTGTGAATTTGAGGCACCTTCTTCACACCACGTACCCACAGCGTAACTGTGCCACAGTAATAATCACCCCTGTGAAACACAGTGTGCTGTATGCAGTTATACGGATTAAAGGATTAAACAAAGCTTCAGTGCAGATAATTTGCACCAATGGTTTCAATTTTGAGCCCTAACTGAAAACAGTTAATAAATCCTACTTCCCATGTCTGAGCATTTAAGACATTCGTAAGATTGTTTAGACACATTTTAATACTTACTTTTAAATTAATCAATTTAATGCCTTTTAAAACTTTTTAAGAATCTGCAGGAAGTGACCGTACGCCCAGTTTCCTGTCGTATGTTCGTTTCATATACGAGGACGAGATGTGAATCTACTGCCTGTCTACTGGGGACAGGTGGTGACAGGTGGTGACAGGTGGTGACAGGTGGTGACAGGTGGTGACGGGTGGTGACAGGTGGGGACAGGTGGGGACAGGTGGTGACAGGTGGTGACAGGTGGGGACAGGTGGGGACAGGTGGTGACAGGTGGGGACGGGTGGGGACGGGTGGGGACAGGTGGGGACAGGTGGGAAAAGTACTCACATCTTTGACTTCAGTAAAAATACTAAAGAACTTTTTTCTTCACTTGTGTTTTCAGGGATGATCCATGGTACATTTGAGATTCATAAAACTTTCCTTTTCCTTCTCCTTCATCCCTACAGTTTTTTCTCTTATACTTCCTTGTGTGTTTCCTTGTTTCCTTTCCTCAGCTCATTTCACAGTATAAAAGGATCAGAGTTTTCCTGCTCGTACTTTAACTGAGAATCAGTTTTATATTTGTGGTTTCTGACTGATGATTAAAGGGGACTCTCTCTCTCTCTGAGCAGAAAACACATTCCTGTTGTTTTTTTTGAAACCGACCAATCGTGTGTATTTATTTACTCTGACTCACGCGTCGTCATGGTAACAGGGGGGGAAAATGCAGCTAAGAATACCGTTGGTGGCTGGCCTGAGAAAGTCTCCTTTCATGGCAGTGATGGAGTTTTTCCTACCTTCCTGCTCGCTGATCTGAGCCGTGAGGTTGGCCTTCGTCTCACGGAGCTGCTCCACCGTCTCCTGCAGGACGCTGATGTTCCCGTTCAGGACGACCTGCAGCATGAAACAAACACACCCCGGACACGTTACTGAGAGACTGGAGGGAAATGAAGGAGCGGGCCAACAATCACACTGACACTGTGTAGTACTTAAAAGCAGACATCTGTGATGTGTTTGTGAAATATTGGAGTCAGCTGGTGCATCTGCGTCTCAACATGTTGAGCCAGTGTTTCATGTGAACACGTACTGAGAGATAAAGAGGAGGAGGGAGGACATTATTACTCTTATATCACTTTGTCCTCTTTAGAGAAACTTTTCATCACAGCCTGTATCTATTAGACCAGCGTGGATCAACCAGAGGTCTGGGGACCCCCAGGGGTCCTTGTAAGAGTTTAAGAGGGTCCCCGGAAAAATGGGGCTTTGTTTAACTTGATCTTTTAAGTCACTTTAGGAGTGAGAGGCCAATGTGAGTCATAACAAGGTTTCACTTCCTCCAGTAACAGCTGACAACTACAGAATTCTGCTCTTCATCAGATCTGACAACCAAAATCTTTTCAGATGGAGGAAAAGCCTCACCTGACAAAAGTCCATGACCTGACGTGTTTCAGTTTAGGGGTGGAAAACCACTGGCCTTAAAGGGATAGTGCACCCAAAAATGAAAATTCAGCCATTATCTACTCACCCATATGCCGAAGGAGGCTCAGGTGAAGTTTTAGACTCAACCCGACATAAAAAGTTGTTTGGAAAAACGTCATTTGAACTCTGTTTTTAGCCTCATTGTAGCCTGTAGCTCTGACTGCCTCTCTTGGCCGCTCACGTGTGCTCGCTTGCGCGAGACTGTGAGACATGGGCACCGCCTTCATGTGTGTTCATGTGCTTTCGCTGGTCTCGTGCACACACGAGAGCACGGTGCACACAGAGGCAGTTAAAGCTACAGGCTACAATGAGGTTAAAACAGAGTTCAAATGACGTTTTTCCAAATTTACAAATTATATTCAGCCACAAAATAAGTCTGAAAAGCTGCAAATCAGATCAGAAGCACAGAGAGTTGTTGACTAGAGATGATACGCCGTCTCATGGCGGTCACTTAATCCATATTAATTTTAGGTGTAAAATAACAACTTCTGATCAGGCCCAACCCACTTTAGATTTAAACCCCACCCATTCTTGGTACAGATACAGATAACTCAGTAAGTTAAACAGATACAGACACAGATAATGGTGTACTTACTCATCCCTAGTATTTTGGATTTAGGAGAGAACAGATCACATGCAAAGTATGAGACGTGTGTCTGTGTGGCAAAGCAACACAACTAACCTGTTAAACCAGCTGAAAAAAACCCTCAATCTGCAGTACGATGAACACATGAAGGCCGAGAAGAATGACGTCACTAAACTCACTGAATCCCCATTATTGTCCAACATCAACTCAGACATCCAGAACAGCGACGCTGTGCAGTGTCACAGTGACCACTGTACAAATGAAAAATACAGCACAGAGACGTATCCACAGGAGATGAACTGAGTCAAGTGGAGAAGAACCTGATTTTACGTTTTTTAAGTAATCGTGACCTCACTCATGATCAGGATTATTATTTTGGCCCAACCTTGTAGTGGTTCTTGCATTTCTTTGTTTTCTTTTGTCTAATGACTGAAGCAGGATCAAACAGTCATTTAATCGTCTCATAAATACTAAATTCATCTTGTGTTGTTTCTGATAGCATCATTATGTCCTGATCACGATGTCTGACAGAAATAACTCTGAGAGAGTCTCTTGTTGTTTTGTGGTGAGACAAACTGGCTTTGTGAGTTCAGAGGGACGAAGTGGAGAGAAGAGCATGAGTTTGTGCAGTAAGTGAGACATTTGAGCAGCAGGAGTACAAACTGTAGTTACAGACCTGACAGAGGGAACAGAGCTAAACTTTCAGCTTCAGAAACAATCAATGAAGTCACTCTGCTCCTCGAGTGAAAATGTGCACAGCGTCTCTGTTAATGTGGAGTCAGACAGCAGCTCTGCAAGATTCACATTTTACATGTCATTCATTTGTTCTTTATTAATGCTGGATAATTTCACCCACCTGTGACTCATCAGCTCGTCTCTGTGTGAGTAACAAGCAGAGTGTACGAGTGTCGTGCACCTACATCTATAGGAGCATCTCACTGTCTGAGTAATGTGTCCTTAAAACATCAGGAAAATACACTATTCTGACTGTAGACCAGGTTTCAGCTGGTCCAGGGTTTTCCCTGCCTATCTAAGGCAAAGGCAGGCCGCCTGGGTGATTTTGGCCGCCGCCTTGGTTGAAGCCTGTGTGTGTGCATGGGGGGGGCGTTCAGATGTAGCGTGTTTTGTGCGCACAAACCCATTACTTTCAATGTAGATGCGCGCCATGCGTGCTCACAACCCAAAGACGCCGTAGTGGCGCGCATTTGGTGCGACGCGCTTGTTTTTTCATCCGGCGCACAGCCCCTGCTTCTCCCTGCGGTGTTGTGTCAGATCCCGGTTCCCCCTCTGGTTGTGTCTCTCCTACTGTTTCCCACGGAGCTCTGCCCTGTTTGAAAGGCGAAGGAAGCCCATATGTAGAAAGACGTCGCCTCCGAGATGTAGAATGTGTATTTATAGAAGAGAAACACACGTTTCAGGACCGCTGACTTGTATCATCAGAACAGACGTGTCCTGTGATTTTCAACCTCTTTTTGTATTTAATAGAGGGGGGACAATACCTGACAGTAATATTCTCAGCTGTCAGGATGTGCCTGCTGTAAAGGGTTAATATAATCATAGACAGCTGAAAATCACAGGACATGTCTGTTCTTCCAATCGACGCCGTACCCTACACCACAGCCTGACGTGCACCTCCCCAGAGATGTAACTCCACAGTGTCACAGTGACGCAGACCTCCTGTCTGTCTCTGTAAGCTGAAACCATTTCCCTCAGTGGAAACAAAGCTTTGATTTACTTTAATTTCACAGATAAAAAACAATAAATTGTGAAGACAGTAAAGCCTCCACACACTGTGTGTGATTTATCCTGGCTGAAATATGAGCAGAGGAAATCTCTGTATTATCACTTTATATTCTTATTAAAACTGAAAGTGACGACATGAGAAGCGCCGGGCGGCCGCAGTGTAAGAAGCAAGAAAGTCGGTCTTGGCCTGGAGGGGAGGTGGATGGGTCAGACAAACTCTGGAGTCAGTGGCGTTATTTTAACAACAACATAGTGTGCTCGTGTGCATAGCATGCTACGCTGGTGACGTATGTCATGTGACACCACACTATGTTAGTAACAACTGTACTTTAGGCAAGTCATGATGTTTTTTTCTACACCTAACCACGGACTGTTGTTTCCTAAGTGTTTTGGTTGCGCTGTAAATTTATTTGAAAAGCGAGGACAATATGTGTGTGTGTGGACAATATGAATGTACTTTACCTTTGAAAATTAAAGTTTATTGTGAAAAGACTCAAAGCATATAACAAGTGTAAATTAACAAACCGTCCCTGAAACTGAGAACCTTGTGTGTCACATCCTGACCTGTAGGTCCACTGACAAAGTGTCTGTATTTGACAAGCTGTGATGAGGACGTGTTGGTTTGGAGACGAGAAGGTTCATTTGGTGCGTTCAGGGACACTCCAACATCTGAGACCTGAGATTCAGCTCCTCAACAGCTTCATGTTTAACACAAGAAACCAACTAGCTTCAAATCACCTCCTTTACTGTTTGTTAAAAGTCAGAGCAGCTCCTCAGGTCCAGCATCGGCCGTCAGCCTGAAACACTTCTGAACATGTGGACGAACATGTGGACGATGAACCTGCTCTGACGGACCCTCAGCTGGGCCGTGCTGTGCCAGCTGCTGTCGGCTCTCAGAGCTGAGGTGCTGATTGAAAGCAGGACGGCTGAGAACGGCTTTTAGAAACATTCCTTTCATTGAACGCAGCAGTTAAAGTTAGATCAGCTCTTTAAACAGAGTCCTGCACTTAAAGGAACAGTCCAAACAAATGTCTTCACCCTGAGAGGCCTCTGACACCAGAACAACACACACTGAGCACTGTGTACTCACACACAGCCAATAATGCTAATATCAGCTACTCATGTGCTGCGCCCTCAGGATGAAGGCTGCACTCCTCCTGTCAGCATCATCATCATCACCATCTCCATCACCATCATCACCACCATCATTTTCAGCAGGAAGGAGCCAGAACAAATCATAAAATTAATGTGAACATAAAAACACAGTTCAAGTGTCTGTGTTTGATGACAGGTGGCGCTGTGGAGCAAATCTGGTTTCATGAGTCCCTGTGCGGGTGAACATGAGGACAAAGGACCTTTACGCCTTCCTGAAGGAGCCCTGGAACCCACTCAAGGACTCCTTATACCCCCTCCTTGATACATCCAGGAGACCAAGAACCCAACAACTTCCAGGACCATTCTTAAGAATCATTAGAACGCTATCAAGGACCCATGTGACCTCCTCAAGGACATCAAAACCTTTTATATGAACACAAACCCACTCAATGGGTCTCTAAAACAAACCCCAGAATATTTTTCAGGACAATCAGAATCCTATCAAGGACCTTTTAAACTTCCTCAAGGACCTCTAGAACCTTTGCAAAGACTCCTAGAATCTCCAGGGAATCTCCAGGAAGCACACAAACAATATAACCATAGTAAGCAGCACTTTGACATCCTCAAGCACTCTTAAAACTTCCTGAGGGGCCCCTGGAATATCATCATCATCAAAGGCTTCTTAGAGACCCCAGGATCAATACTAGAACAGTATCAAGGACCTCTAGAACCTCTGCAAGGATTCCTGGATCTCCCAGATGCCTCTGGAACATCCTTAAGCCTCCCTGGTACCTACTCCAGGCCCAATATGACCATATCAAGGAGCCCTTTGGCCTTCTCAAGCACTCATGGGCCTCTGGAATATCATCATCAAAGACTCCCAGGAATAAGGACACATGGAAAAATCTTATAGGACCCCTGAAACATCCTCAAGGACCGTTAAGTCTCAATCAGAGACTGCTGAAACCTCCTCAAGGACTCCTGGAACCTGAATCATCTCAAAGGTGTCTGGGTAACATCCTCAAGGATCCCTGGGAAATACTAAAAGAGTCCTTGAACATCACTAGTACCTTATCAAGGACCTCTGAAACGTATTCAAAGTCAGCGAGGTGAGACTGTCTGTGCTGTTTCGATCAGGCGTCACTTCCTTGATAAAAAGGAAGTTTTATGTTCTACCGTCTGAAAACAGTGCACTCTGTTTTGCTCTGAAATCTCTGGGGATTTTCTCGCTGCTGCTTCGAGCCCCAACAAACCGTGTGAACACCTGGAGCCGCTCAACAGGAAGTGATGCAAGAGAAGCAGCGGTTAGCTTCATTATGGTAACGCTGGTCACTTCCTCTCTGAGTATCTGCATGTGTCACAGCTTCACACCGACACGAATGATCAACACAGTACATGATGAGGTTATTACTGCACACAAAGGATCCACTGTAACCCCCCCAACGCCCTTTGACCCTTCTCTAAAACCTCCTGAACCTTTTCAAGGACTCCTGGAATACAGACAGAACTACACAGAGAGACTATGTGGCCAAAAGTATGTAGACACGCCCTCTAATTAATAGCTTCAGCTGCCTCAGGCTCGCCCTCCGCTAACAGGTGCTAACAGTTAATCATACAGCTGTAACGTGACGCTGAGACACTGACAGAACACGGAGTGCTACACTGCGTTCAAGGTCTAAGTAGGTATGGAAGGAAGGAAGGAAGCAAGGAAGGAAGGAAGGTTCTGCATGTGTGGGAGAGGATAAAGAATGAAAGAGTAAGTGAGTAAGGAGTGAACGAAGGAAAGAGGAAAGAATATAGGAAGTATGTAAGCAAAGAAAGAAAAAGGAAGGAAGGAGGGTAGATGTAAGGAGGTAAGGTAGGCTAGGAGGGAAGGAAGGGAGGAAAGAGGATGGAAAAGAAAGTATGTAAGGAAGAATGTAAGGAAGGAAAGGATGGAAAAAGGAAATATGTTAGGAGGGATGTAAGGAAAGAAAAAAGAAAGGGAAGAAGGGGGTAATGTAAGGTAGGTAAGGAGGGAAGGGAGGGAGGAAAGAGGAAGGAAAAGACAGTATGTAGGGAAGGTCCTAAGGGAGAAAGGAAAGTAAGGTAGAAGTAAGTAGGTATGGAAGGAAGGAAGGTAGGAGGTAAAGGTAAGTGAGGCTCAGTAGACAGGAAGCTCGTCCCTGAGAGAAACTCCAATGTTAATCAATCAATAGATAAATGTAATGACCATTCAGACAGGAAACATGTGACTGTGACATCACAAACATTCAAGGAATCTCAATGAAAAAAAAAAAGATCAGAACAAAGTGATAAAAGATGAAAAACCAAAGTGAGGAGAGAGTGCGCTCCCTCTGAACATCACACCACACCTGCAAATATCACACCTGCTTCATAAGTTCCACAGCTGAGGAAGAGCAGCTCAGTCTTCATCACTGACAGAGGCCACAGCTGGTATTTTAAATATCTACCCAGCATGCAGTAGGTTAAAGTCTGAGGTCAGGTGATCCGCAGCAGGTGGAAACAGTTAGAGACAGAAAGCTTTTATTTTGTAGGAATGCAGCAGTGTGGCAGCCATAGGGAGGACGGCTCCGACCTGAAGGGGTTAAATGATATCAGGGCGTTTTTCTAAAAGCTTCAGGTTGAAGACAGGAAGCTGTCAGGAGGCCCGCAGAGGAACGTCTCCTGTGCTGATGACAATGAACATCCTGCTGACATCACACCCTGAATCTGCTCTGTTAAACTGACGGTGTGTTTAACCTCTTCATGAGCAGCAGAGACGTGTCGACGTTTATATAAAGTCAGGACGATTACACCGGGCTCAGACCACACAGACGCCGACTGCAGCTTTTGATTTCTGATTTTATAAAAGTGTAACCTGCTGATTCAGATTTCGTTTCTGTAACTGACAGCTCACACAGACAGACGCTCAGATACACTGATGATGGATCAGACTGTCGGGGAATTGTGCTAATAACGTTAGCATGTTGTATTTGTGGGGAAAATGTGTCCAGATAAAGACAAACTGTGTGTTTGTCTGTGAATGCTGCGAGTTATAGTGAAGCTGATTTGTGTTTGAAACTGTCTCTATTAAGCCATGTTTAATGTGTGTTTAATGTGTGTTTAATGTGTTTAATGTGTGTTTAACGTGTGTTTAATGTGTGTTTAATGTGTGTTTAACGTGTGCTTAATGTGTGTTTAACGTGTGTTTAATGTGCGTTTAATGGGTGTTTAATGTGTGTTTAATGTGTTTAATGTGTGTTTAACGTGTGTTTAATGTGCGTTTAATGTGTGTTTATTGTGTTTCATGTGTGTTTAATGTGTGTTTATTGTGCGTTTAATGTGTGCTTATTGTGTGCTTATTGTGTGTTTAATGTGTGTTTACTGTTCATTGTGTTTATTGTGTGTTTAATGTGTGTTTATTGTGTGTTTACTGTGTTTAGAGTGTGTTTAATGTGTGTTTGTTTCATGTGTGTTTAATGTGCGTTTACTGTGTTTAAAGTGTGTTTAATGTGTGTTTACTGTTTATTGTGTTAATTGTGTTAAATGTGTGTTTATTGTGTGTTTACTGTGTTTAAAGTGTGTTTAATGTGTGTTTACTGTTTATTGTGTTAATTGTGTTTAATGTGTGTTTATTGTGTTTACTGTTTATTGTGTTTATTGTGTGTTTCATGTGTGTTTAATGTGTGTTTACTGTGTTTAAAGTGTGTTTAATGTGTGTTTACTGTTTTTTGTGTTAATTGTGTTTAATGTGTGTTTATTGTGTGTTTACTGTGTTTAAAGTGTGTTTAATGTGTGTTTACTGTTTATTGTGTTTATTGTGTGTTTTGAATCAACTAAACTTTACAGCACTTCTGCAGCCATCTCTGTCTTTGCATTTTATTTTTTATCACAGTCTGTTTTTATAAAACCGCTTGTGACGTCTCAAATGTGGCTTTGACTTGCAGCTGAAAACAACGAAATCCTTACGAGCTACTGCAGGGTTAGCACGTTAGCATGCTATGCAGGCTATGATAACAAGTAAGCTAGCCAGTAGGCTAGATTATTGATAAACAAAGATTAACGATAGTATCATTTTTTCAGTTGCTAATACCTGCGATTAACACATTTTCCCTCCTGTGTTTTGGTGTCGTTAACGGTCGCACCGCTTCTGTCGTCTGCGTCAGAGACGAGTTTGACTCACACAGTGAGGACTTCATGATGCATTCAGGAAATCTACATTTCTTTGTACAGCAAAGTGTATGGACCTGGATGCTAACTATGGTGCATTCAGGTGCACCTTTTAAACACAGTAATCTACACTCAAGTGGCCACGAAGGTTCTTTAAAACAGGAGAGTTTCTATTTATTTCTTGTTCTGGAATAGAAGTGTCGTTATTTTAACGTTGTTTCACTACAACATTTTAAAATAATAAGATGCTAAAATCAAACCAACATCCCCTTCAGTCCTACAGAAAGATTCTATCCACTTTATTTTATCTTCCAATGACACACAGTGTGAACTATGGGTGCGACCTCAGGTGCCGAACTGAAATGTTTTCCAATAGTGACAGTACATAACGATATGCTAATTCTCTTTCACAGAGCAACGGGGAAACAAAACATGTGGAACACACCACCTGTTACACGTCAGACAGGATGACGTGATCACACCTCAGTCATCTCTGACCGCTGTCTCAAAGTGCTGGTTGGTTTAATTTTTGACCAAGTGTGTTTGCTATTAGCTTGTCTTGCTAACTTGACATTACAAAGCCTGAGCTAGCTCACAGTGAACAGCTACCTCCTTTAAAAGATGATTTATGATTTCTAATCATAAAGAAATGATTTCTTCTCATATTGTTAACTCAACACATAACTGCAGGTGCTGCTGAGTTTATTTCCTGATGCAGGTTGTGAATGCAGTCAGACAGTGAAGACAGATATCATGTCCTGATGTTTAGGGACACACCTGTCACTGTAGCTCTCATTCTCTTCACTAGATTCTGACTGAAATCTTCTCTGCTCTCCAAACTCTGTGGGTTTAATTATTCCTTATGTGAACATGTGAGAGCAGAGTGTATATGTTAGAGAAGTGTGCATGACAATATGAGACAAATCCTGTCCTGTGTTGATTCAGTAAGAGACGGAGGGGACGATCTGGTGTCAGACATTATATTCCTCTCTGTAGGTCGCTGATGGAAACTGTAGCGCTGGTTACAGGAACCATCTCTTTCTGTTCTGGCTGCATCTTCAACACTGTTGTTGAAGCAACACATTTATCTCGGTCTGGTTGTTATAGTGACGTTACAGACGTGCACAGAGCGACAGGTACCAGAGCTCCACACGGACACTTTAGCAAATGATCATTAAATGTTCATTTACGTATCTGTTAAAAACAAAGCAGGGTTTGATAAAGATTAGCAGATTAACCACTGAGGCTAACCATGGACAGTCAATGCGACTGACTAGCTTACTGCTACTTCTGTTATCACACTGGAAGTTTTACCCATGATCATTTCTACAGTAGCGCTCTCAGTTGGATTTAAAAAACAATTCAAGTCCTTGTCAACAAAGCCCAAAATGTTCTGGTTCACTGTGGCATTTTTAAACAATTAAATACTAAGTCACACCTAATATGCTAATAATGCTAATATGCTAATACTCTGGCTGGGAAACTGTGCATGTTTGCTCGCTAATCTGGTCGGTAGAAAATCTGTTTGGCTGGTGGAGTTTTTCATCTACTAGTCCCCTCGGCCAGTTTACTACGGACACTGCCTGTGTCTCTTTTTCCTCCCACTAAATTCAGGTATTTTAAACCCAAACATGGTCTTTTCTGACCATAACCAAGTGGGTTTTGTGACCACACATTCACCACAGCAATGCTTTAGTTTCAACGTATCCACTAAATAATAAGGTACTAATGTAACATATCCCTGGTTTGCAGAAATACCAACATTTTTCCAGTCGATTGGGGTTGCACGAACAGAATGCAGTGTTGGCAGTGAATTCTGGGTATTGTAGTACCAGCTGGCAAACTAGTTACACCTCTGTTAGCGGGAAAATGCCTCATGTATTTGCACACTTTCTGTTTCTATAAATAAAGGGAATATTCCAGATTGTCCACAATCCACAGCGATGAGGTGAGAGTTTCCCTTCTGCAAATACTGAGGCTTTCACAGCACGATCAAAAGTCAGGAGGGGAGAAGTCAGACTGGGGAAAACTTCAGGGAGCGGAGAGGGAGGAGTGGATCAGAGGTGAAACGAGGAGAGGAGGAATGAGTCAGGACGAACCACCAGAGGAGGAGGAGGAGGAGGAGGGAGAGCGAAGGCAAACACTCACTTTTTCCAACCAACAACTCTGAGAAAATGAAGCTGGAAATGTTGGAAGCAGCTAAACTCTTCACAGTTTAAACAGTCGGCCTGCTGGGAGGGAAAAACTATTCAAAGTCTTTAAACTGGAGGGAAAAATATAAAGTCTCCCAAAATGGAAACAGTGGAGTAAAGAGGAGGAGGAGGAGAGAAGAATCGCTCTCTGTTCATATCACATTTTCATACAATCACTCAGAGACAAACTTGTGTAACACACTCTGAGCCGTGTGAGAAGGAGCTGAGGAGGATTTATACCACCAATGTTTTCTGAACATAAACATCATAAACATAAACATCACATTTGTTTCTGTGTAAATGTTATTTATTGATCTGAGGGAATTAGGTGCTTCTCGGAGGACAGATGGAAGCTGTTAGTGTTTTGGTGAGGTGGGTGGGGCCGCCCGGTGGCTCTGCTTTCAATTTTGGCAGTTGGACTGTAAAGAAGCTATTTTCAGTATCAGTTTGGTAACACACACACACACACACACACACACACACACACACAGGCAACATCATACTGTAAAAAGTGAGTCTTATTTTCACACATCATCCCCTCCTGCTCAACATGCAGATATGAGCCACCAGCTTAAACCACTTCTGACACCGTACTGTAGGTTGTTTTATAGAAAAGACAATGTGCTGGACGATCAAAGAAATCCAGTTCAGCTGTTTGACACGAGATGCTGCTCAGGTCTGATGTGCAGTTTATGTTCAACTGGTCAGATGGGTCACACTTCAGTCCTCCATGCTGATAATCTGCTGCTCTCTCAGCACACCATGGATGTATAAAGAGACCTGGACACAGCGCTGGAAGCAGGCCCTGTTCACTCCTATGAAAGCTGCTCAGCGGCACATGAAGCCAAAAAAGCTCAAATTCTGTGGGATGAAATGACCCAGATCTTCTGTATCTTTGGGCCCACACAGCGGACGCACCAGAGACTTACAGCAGATGTGTGTGGCCGAGCAGCTAACTTCCTGTTCAGTGCTCCGCTAACTTGAACTGGGAAAGGGCAGAGGGATGTCGTGTGCTGTAAAGCCTCTGAGGCAAACCATGATTTGTGATATGGCTTTATGAATAAAATTGAATTGATAGAAACAGACGTTTGAATGTTACCAGACTGAATGGATCAAATCCAGACAGTGAGATGAGTCATCTCTCAGTGGTTGTGACACTCAAAAAACTGCATCTCTGATTTACAGACGTCTCTTTTGCAACATGAGTCTGTGTGAAAATGTGACAGAGCTCTAAGTTTAAATTCCACTTTGCAAAACTCTTCTCAAAGCCTGGTGCGTATCCTGCAGGCCTGGAGCGAACAGGCCGAGAATAAACAGTGTTGAATCAGATCACTATTATATCATCTTAGTTTTGATTAGAGACCTTGTGACTCGTCTGAGACACACAACAGCCTGTCCTCACATTAGAACAAACAAGACTTTCTGCAGGTTTTTAACCCAAAAACCATGATGGAGGAGAAGCTCCTGGACCAACTGGTGGTACTCCCCATGATCCAGCCTCTTTTTTAGGGTCTCATGTACCCACACAGATCTCTGTTTATCTGCTGACAGCCTCTCACCCTCAACCAGAGCTACACACAGCACCCTCTGCCTCAACATGGCAGCAACTGATTACTGCAGGATACATACAATAAACAGATTGATTACACGAGAAGGTTAGTGGAAGGAGGAGATGGGGTGGTTGCCTGGCAACAATAACAATGTGCAGCAAGTGTTTTTTCATTAGTGTCATTCAATTAAAGAAAAGAAAAGGTAGTGCAGTGCGCCTCGTGTTTTAGAACCTGCAACACACTTTCTGTGTGATTGGAGCACATCATTCAGTAAAACTGAATTCTAGCTTGTTGTGTAACAGCGAACACTGTGTCCTCGAGGTCCAGACACACCAAACAGACTTCAGAGAGCTAGCGACGACGACGGCCGCCTGCTGCGTTGCCTCACATCGAGGTGTCTCAGCCAACAAAGTTGTACGTGAACACACCGCAAACTTTCCAGTCGACAGCCAATCAGCTCGTTTGTTCTGCTCCTGCTGAGAGGAAGTAAGTCTCCACAGCAGCAGGCGGCGGTTGTCTGTATTCGTCATTGAGAAAGGGAAACAGGAAGAGCGTCTTGATGCTAGCTAGCCAGTTAGCACATGAACAACACAATCAGAGCATATTTACTGTGCGCCAGTGAACAATAACACAAACCATCAGGAAACGTTTCTGCTAAAGAGAAAAATAATCTGACCTGATGGAACAAGTTGGTTTTGGACTTTAGCTCCTCCTTTACTCACTGACGCTCCTCTGTTCATCACCTGAGCTCAGCTGACCATCAGAGGGACTTCACTCACTGATGGGCTCCGCTGTGCTGATGCTGAATCAACATGATGCAGGGCTCGACAGTGCGAGCGTTTCACTCGCATTTGCGACTAAAAATAGGTGTGTGCGAACTGTAAAAAATATTTAGGGGCACATGTGCGCATAAAAAAATCAGCCGAAGCAGCCTATATTTTTGTCAATAAAAAAATATGATAATCTAACCGCAAATGTTGGAGGAACTCCAGCTGCCTTCCCTCTTCCCTGTGTGACACGGTTATGGGCGGTTTTCCAAGCCACTGTCAGCATAATGAATATAACGGCCGGGGTCCACAGCGTAGCATCGCGGCGTATTCATATGGGCTCCACTGACTGCGTACGGAAGCGACACGTAGAGAAGCCGAGCTAAGCCGAGAGGCTGCATGAAATGTTAAAGCATTTTCCAGTTATTACATATATTTGAGTTATCTACAAGTTTACTGTACTGTTTGTCATCTACTCGCTTTCAAATGTCCGCCACAGACATTTACACAATGTCACGGATAAACATGGGTAAATGCATGAAAACAAATCATCACTATCACCTCTGATAATGGTTTATTCATTTAAAAACACATTGTGCTCATTTAGCACACTATTTCATGTAGTTTTTATCTGCTGGAGGGTCGCGTAGGGGAGCGTAGCGCGACAAAAATAGAAGAGCATCCTAAAATAGAGAGTTGTCGCGCCACTCCTGTTGCCGGTGGAGTCGCTGTAATTGATTAACAGGGGGGCGAGCTGCTACGGGACTCGTGCTGCAGACGTGTCGCGCTGCTGACGTGCCCGGTGGATCTCGGCCGTAAGTCCCACTGTCGGCAGGGTGGAAATAAGTCAAAGTGTGGCGGAGGCAGGGACAGTTTTTGCTATGGGCAATGTGGGCGCCAAAAAAACCCCAAAACAAACAAACAACAACAAAAAAAACTCTCCAGTTTTCTAGACTACCGCTCATTTCCACATCAAGTTAGTGGAGTGGGCGCTGGTGCGCCCCTATTATCATGGCGGTTGTGGGTTGAACGGGGGTCAGACAGGAATACGGCGGAGGATCATAGTGCGCAAGATAACGGCTTACCTTGACAGAGAAGTCCGACTCCAGGTCCAGTAATTTCCTCTTTCGTTGGCGTCATGACTGCCCTGTAGTACCTGGACAACTGAGGCGTGGCGGCACACAGGTATGTAGCGTGTCAGAGGAGAAACGAGCCGTTCACATTTCTCTCTTGTGGCAGGTAACGGTCCACAAACCTCACCGCACTTTAGGGACTGTTCTTTACTTATGAAGGGACTGTTCTTTACTTATGAAGGGACTGTCAGGGGAGGAGGGTGGCTGGTTGATTTTTATCTTATTTTGTTATTTTATTTTGATCCTCCCTATGTTAATCACTTATTGATGCAGTTAGGGACCTTTCTCCACGGCCAGGCTGTCGGCTGGGTGGGAATAAGTCAAAGTGTGGCGGAGAAGAGGGACCGGGAAAAGAGGCTCCGTCCTCCCCATAGTTAGGGACCGTTCTCCACGGCACCGCTGCTGGGCAGGGTGGAAATAAGTCCTGCAGAGTTTCAGAGGACCTGGAGAATGCTTTAGGATAGTAATAACATTATATAAAGATAATCATATTGCAAAGATAATATATATAAGATCACATTAAAGACAAAATTAAATTGCAATACTTTTTCAAAACTTGATGATTTTACCTTTCTGTACATTTTGTATACAAATTCATTAAATCATTTTGCTTGTAAATGTCTAGTTGCATCACGTTTATTACGGAAAACACATTATTTGATCAATTTACATTGTGCCCCTAAAGTTCTTTGTGCGCTCCTTACTTTTTCAACTTAGGAGCACATGTGCTCCTTGGGAAAAAAGTCAGCGTCAAGCCCTGTGATGAATCAGCTGAAAAAAGTTCTTCAAGGGCCGGCGGTGCGAGACACACCGCGCTGACTGGAGCAAAAGACGCTCACCAACAGCCAACTGTCAGCTTGGTGTGTCAGGGCCTTAACAGCAAACGACCATCCGACTATCGCACCACATCACGTTATGTCTGACGCTCTCTGTCCACACTGATCCGTTAAATATGGATCTCCATGACATCACATAAACAAACCTCTTACCTATCAGCTGTGAGCTCAGAGACGTCAGACTGGAGACGCACTTCTTTACTTCCTTATTGTTCATATTCACAACAATACCACCGCAGGTATCGATACTGTTGCTACCAAACTATTTTACCACCATCTCCACTTTGTTAAACAAGCTAGCTGGCTAACGAGCTCTGCTGAACATCTCACACAAAAATACAACCAGAAACATTCAGCTTCCTGTTGATCTTCCTCCAGACAGACGACCTCTAGGTTTTTGTAGTGAAATGTTATCGTGATGACGCTTCATTCTGAATCAGCTGTTCCTCGTTAGCGAGCGACAGTAATAAATGAAAATGAAGCGTTTGACCAAAGTTCAGCTCAAGCCGACTGCGCTGGGTTACTTGCTGACTTTCCAACAGAAAACGATGCAGTCAAAATGATCTCGTCGCTGATGCTCCTTTCTGTCACATTTAGTTAGGACAAACAAACTAATGTGATTCTTTCAAACACTGACTACATCATGATATGTACTGATAATAAAAAATGTCCTTATTAATGCATTGGTTGAGGCCTCATCTCTTAAGCTCAAATTAGTTTTTTCTTTCAGAGGAAACAGAGACAGGAAGAAAAACCAAACAGGAAGGAACACAAACAGATTCAAACCTTCATCTTTAACTTTCTGGGTCTGACCTTCAATTTTAAACTTGCAGAAGTCTGAACTGGGAAAATAAAGACGAGAGTCTGTCCCTCAGGAGTTAGTTTTCTTCTAACAAGTGAAAGAAACTCAGCAAATTATTAATTTCCAACTCAAATCACCTTCTGAATTCTGAATTATTACTGTGCTGAGTTAGAGGAAACAGGCTGAATCTTTTTCCTGTTTTAAGAAGACTGTAATAAATCTTGAAGGCGGCTCAAACGTGTGACTGAACTACATCTGTCAGGGAGATAAACTCACGTTTTCCTGCCGGCACTCCTCCAGCGTGGCGTTGGTGGCATTGATGCTTGCCAGCAGCAGCAGGATCTCAGCCCTCTGGCGGTCCTGCGCCTCCCTCGCCGCCGTCACCTGCTCCTCCAGAGCCACCTTGTCCTTCTGAAACACCACCTTGGCCCCCTCCAGCTTCTCCCTCATCTCCTGCAGCTCGGCGCGGCACTGAGCCGAGCTCTTCAGGTCCGGAGACGTCGCCCACACCACGATGACAATCAGCGAGATGATGGACCAGAGCGCCAGCAGGGCGATCACCACATTCTTCGCCTTCTGGGAGGACTTGGAGGCGGCCGCCATGGAGGGACACAGCTGAGGAAGAGGATGGAGAGATGGAGATGAAGAGACAGTGGTGATGGAGGTGAGGACGATGAAGACGAGCTGTGGAGCGAGCAGCTGTTCTCAGTGAGTCTCTCAGGTTGAAGTGAGCTGGACTTTCCCTTCAGGCTGGGCAGGAACACAGGGAGGGGCTCCCTCACAGGGCGACAGACCTCAGCCACACCCCCTGCCTCACCCACTCCATGCCCTCCCCCCACCTCCTGCCGCCTCCCCCCATCTCCCCACCCTAAACCTCACCCTCTTCCTCCCCTCCATGTCGGTGTTATCGTGCCCAGGAAGGACGCCCTGATCAACAGGAAAGTCTCACACACACACACACACATTGCACATGGAAAGTTTCATTTATGTGTGAGGTGTGTGTGTGTGTGTGTGTGTGTGTGTGTGTGTGTGTGTGTGTGTGTGAACACTGAGGCTTTCTGTTTCTATTTCCCAGCCTCACAGTGATGAACCTGGATGAACTCTGGAACAGAAACTATGTGGATCTTTGGCAGCAGGACGTCAGAAAGTTTCAGGCCAAGAAACGAAACTCAGAGAAACAGAAACAAGAAAAGACACGAAGAAACAGAGACAGAAAAAAAACAAAAACAAGAAAAAGAAACAGAGACAGAAAAAAACAAAAACAAGAAAAAGAAACAGAGACAGAAAAACAACAAAGACCTAAGTAAAGACAGAAAGTGTGCCTTCATTCCTCCTCTTCTTCAGCAGCAGCAGCAGCAGCTCTCACTCTTTCCTGACCTCCTGCCAGCTGCTGGCACACAGCTGGCACAGAGCTGGGCAGAGGCCCCGCCCCCTCTGCTCTGTCTGAGCTGTGATTGGTTCAGAGCATGTGCGGTTTTTGGACTCCTGGAAACAGCCAAACAACATGTCTATATAAACATCTGTAATTCCTGCCAGGAGCCAGGGGCCCCGGTCCAGCTCCGGGCCCCTGACTCACTCAGGGTTAACCCTCCTCCTCCTAACTTGAAGATGCTCGCAGCTGTTGTGTTCACTGCAGGAGCTGAAACTCAGGGACTCTGATGAGACGCAGATGTGAACGAAAAGATGCATGAAGAATGTGTAGAGCAGAGAAAAGTGTGCAGCTCTGACGCTTCGAACCTGCTGCAGCAACAGGCAGGAAACTGTTTATCAGCATCATCGCTCTGAGTCAGTCAGTCAAAACATCTTCAGCACTCACACTGCTTTGAGGCTGACAGCCAGCTGACCTCTGACCCCATTTCCTCTGTCCAAACACAGGAAGTGATGCAAGTTCAGGTGAGGTCAGAGGTCAACTGTACTCACAGATTGGACAGGAAACAATACAAACAGGACTGGTTAGCATTAGCTGCTACTAAGGAGGATTAGGTTGTGTTAAAGAAAAAATAGTAGACTACAAGAATAAAGCTGTAAATCTACGAGAATTAAGTCCTAATATTACAAGAATAAAGTCGACAATCTATTAGAATAAAGTAATATTACGAGAATAATAAAGTCGTAAATCTACGAGAATAAAGCCGTAAATCTACGAGAATTAAGTCGTAAATCTACGAGAATTAAGTCCTAATATTACAAGAATAAAGTCGAAAATCCATTAGAATAAAGTAATATTACGAGAATAATAAAGTTGTAAATATACGAGAATAAAGTTGTAAATCTATGAGAATTAAGTCGGAATATTTCGAGAATAATTTCGTAATATTATGATAATAAAGTCGTAAATCCACGAAAATAAAGGCTTAATATAACGAGAATAAAGCTGTAAATCTACAAGAATAGTCGTAATATTACAAGAATAAAGCCGTGAATCTACGAGAATTAAGTCATAAATCTGCGAGAATTAAGTCCTAATATTACAAGAATAAAGTCGAAAATCTATTAGAATAAAGTAATATTACGAGAATAATAAAGTCGTAAATCTACGAGAATAAAGTCGTAAATCTACGAGAATTAAGTCGGAATATTTCGAGAATAATGTCATAATATTATGATAATAAAGTCGTAAATCTACGAAAATAAAGCTGTACATCTACGAGAATTAAGTCGGAATATTTTGAGAATAATGTTGTAATATTATGATAATAAAGTCATAAATCTACGAGAATTAAGTCGGAATATTTCGAGAATATTGTCGTGATATTATGACAATAAAGTCGTAAATCTACGAGAATAAAGTCGGAATATTTTGAGAATAATGTTGTAATATTATGATAATAAAGTCGTAAATCTACGAAAATAAAGCCGTAAATCTACGAAAATTAAGTCGGAATATTTCGAGAATAATGTCGTAATATTATGAGAATAAAGTTGTAAATCTATGAAAATAAAGTTGTGAATCTACGAGAATTAAGTCTTAACTCTACGAGAATTAAGTCCTAATACTACAAGAATAAAGTCATAAAATTATGAGAATAAAGTCGTACATCTATGAAAATAAAGTCATGAATCTATGAGAATTAAGTCTTAAATCTACAAGAATTAAGTCCTAATATTACAAGGATAAAGTCGAAAATCTATTAGAATAAAGTCATATTACGAGAATAATAAAGTTGTAAATCTATGAGAATAAAGTCGGAATATGTCAAGAATATTTACAACATGCTAACGTTATTAGCACAAGCCTATGGCATTTTACATTGTATAAATTAGCCTAGCAGCTAGCAGAGATTTCCTCTGCTCATATTTCAGCCAGGATAAATCACACACAGTGTGTGGAGGCTTTATTGTCTTCACAATTTATTGTTTCTTATCTGTGAAATTAAAGTAAATCAAAGCTTTGTTTCCACTGAGGGAAATGGTTTCAGCTTACAGAGACAGACATTCTCTCCCTGCTGTATGACAAACGTCATCTGAGTGGTGGTGGCGACTTAAAGTTGACGTTTCGTAACACTGGCTAAAAGGTGCAGCAGGATAGATTTTACAAGTCGAGCAGCTTATTTCACCGTTACCTCGGAGCACAGGTCCTTTTGTCCCGACCGCGCCCTGGGAAAGATCTCTGTTCGACCCATACATGTTTTCTATTGTCCCTGGGACAACGCTGTTAGTCTCGAGCTCTGCTTTTGAGCCTGCACAAAACTGATGAGACAAAACAGAAAAACATCGACCACTGCCACAGGTAAAGGTTATCTCATGTGCAGAGAGGCTGATGACAGGCAACAAGGAGAATATTGGCCCATACCCATAAATCAATGCATCCATAACTCAAAGTGATCAAACAAATATCCAAATAGTTTCTTTATCTAACAGTTAATCAGATTAATACTATCTCTTATCTGAACACTTCTCCCTGCTCCATGTGTGTGTGTGTGTGTGTGTGTGTGTGTGTGTGTGTGTCTGAGTGTGTGTTGTCTGTTTCTGTTTCCAGAGGAGTCAGAAATCCTGCTGAGTGTTTCACCAGAGGAGGGAGTGTCTGATGATTTATATCAGTCTACTCCCTGCACAAATCATCTGCCTGCAGTCTGTCAGCTGTCTCTGCAGCGCCTCCATCAGGCTGGAACGCTTCACTACACATAACCATATCACCACATCCATCAGACTGTGCTCACACTGTGTGTGTGTGTGTGTGTGTGTGTGTGTGTGTGTGTGTGTGTCACACTGCCCTCTGCTGACACATCACACACTCTACAACATCCAGTCTGTCGGTCAACACACTCAGACAGTCAGGAGCTGTTTTAAAAGGCTTTGTCAGTATTTCAAGGCCCGATGTCGAGATACCAGGAACTGATGCTCTCATACTCCACTGGGCTTCACTTCCTGTCAGACTGCTCTCATTCGTTTAATATTGTTGCTTTGTCAGTGGACGCCAGTGTCAGATACCGACACACAGGCAAGGCAAGGCAAGGCAAGGCAGTTTTATTTATATAGCACCATTCATACGGCAATTCAATGTGCTTTACAAGAGAAATACATTAAAATAAAACATTAAAACACAGAGGCACCTCTCGCAGTGTAATGACATGTACCAGCTGCCATCAGTTTCTAAACTGCCAGTAGCTACCATAGTATACAGTAGGGTACAGTATTTTCACAGTACAATAACTGTCTCAGAAAATATTTCGGTTTCACAGTATCACATAATTCATAGTATTCCCAGTCAGAGGGATCCTCGCAGGTTATTGTTGATGAACAAACATTTTATCACTAAAACTGAAACCTGAAACATTTTGTTGATGAAGTTTGTGTAAGAAGCCTCCCCTTAAAAAATAACTCAATAAATAACTCAAATAAAGAAGAGATTCAACATCCAGTTGCTTTTTTTCTCTCAATATCGTAGAAAGTCAAATGAACATGGTGTGATAACCGCCAACTTTTATATCACGATATACCTTGAAACTGTTATATCACTGCAACCCTTGTTTAAAGGTAGTATAAGGCGAGCAGGAGAGGAGGTGGAGGTGTCAAACAGACTCCAAACTTTTACCTGGGAGCCCACTGTTTGTTTCCCGTGTGGCACCAACAGTCAATCCAGTTATTTTAATAAGAAAGTAGTAGGGCTGTGCGATATGACGATATATCGTGTGACGAGAGAAAAATGTCTTTCATATTTTGCTCTATCGTTTATATCGTTGTGACGCAAATTACACTTTTAATTTAATATTTTTCATCATTTGGAGTCTGTCCATCTTTTGCACGGATCACATTGATAAAACTCTTCTTGGCTTTCCAGTTCACAAAGCTTTTACGACAACTTTTTATTAACTGGATTAAAATGTGCTATATCGGGATATGAAATGAACTATATCATGATATGAGATTTTGGTCATATCGCCCAGCCCTAGAAAGTAGTGTGTTTAAATGTGTACCATACTATGGTAGTGACATACGTCATGTGACATTACATGACATTGGTACAAGCTTACTTGTTTTAAACCAAACCACCTGCTGTTGTTGCCTAAACTGAAGGAAATAAACTATAAAACAAAGTGTTTTACCTACTTTGTAAATTTATTCTGGAAACTGTGTGTGTGTGTGTGTGTGTGTCACAATTTTTATGTGAAAACAGAATTTAATTTGAAAAGACACAATACAAGTCACCAATTCAGTATCTGACCAAATGTCTCCCCTTCTGTTCCTGAGATATGACGTTAAAACATGATGATGTCACAGTTAAGCTGACCTTTGACCTTTTGACCACTAAAGTCTGATCAGTTTATTCTTCCGTCCAGGTGGATGTTTGTGTCAAATTCAAAGAAATTCCCTTTGCTCCTGAGATATCGTGTTCAAGAGAATGAGACAGATGCAAGGTCACACTGACCTTTAACCGGTGAAATCTAATCAGTTCATAGTTGAGTCCAAAGTGGGCGACTCTAATCTTGACACTGTGCTGATCCATTCTTAGAGAACATGGTATCTGTTTCCATTTTTATGCTGGTGACAGTCAGATCTATGTACCTTTAAAGCGGAAGGATGAATTCTCAGTAAAACCACTTCTTGCATGTCTTAATGACTTGAAAGCTTGGGTGGCCTTAAACTTTTTAAATTTTACTGAAAAGAAGACAGTGGTGGTGGTGTTTGGACCCAGTGGATCCTGTGAGTCCCCCCATATTGACGTGGGCCCTCTGACACCATATGTGAAGCCCCCAGTTATGAATCTGGGTTTTAGGATGGACAATGATTTTTAACTGGACAGTCGATTTAGTGCAGTCGTGAAGTCCAGCTTTTATCATTTAATGTGGTTGGCAAAAGTCAAACTCATTCTTGCCAGGCAGCAATTCGTAACAGTAGTCCATGCCTTTATCTCGTCTCGGCTGGACTACTGTAACGCACTGTACACTGGAATCAGCCTGTCTTCTCTCTCTCGTCTGCAGCTGGTTCAAAATGCCGCGGCATAACCTTTAACTGGAACACGAAAGAGAGAGCACATAACTCCCATCCTGGCCTCACTCTACTGGCTGCCTGTGCATTTTAAAATTATTTTATTTGTTTTAAAATCTCTAAATGGTCTCACCCTGCCTTACCTCTCTGAGCTGCTTCACCCTTACACTCCTGCCCGGTCTCTCAGATCAGCTGACCAGCTGCTTCTGGTTGTACCAAAGTCTGAGAGGAAGCTCAGAGGGGACAGAGCCTTTTCTGTCGTAGCTTCTAACTTGTGGAACAGTCTGCCGCTCCACTTTAGACAGGCTCCTTCTCTGTCCATTTTTAAAACCTGCCTTAAAACCCACTTTTACTCCTTGAGTATGAGACATTGATTCTCTTTGTTTTTATTGCTTTTATTGTATGAAATTGTTTTCATTTGTTTTACTGCTTTTATGGTATGACTGTTTTTTTTTACTTGTGTCATATTGTACTTTGGAGTTGTATTTTATTTTTTTGATTCATTGTGTTATCATTTGTTTTTATGTCCTACGTTTTCATATTTGATTTACTCTTGATGTATAGCACTTTGTTTCAGCTGTGTTTGTTTTTAAGGTGCTTAAGAAATAAAGCTGGATTGGGTTGGTTTGTGCAAAATGTGAAAAAATAAAAAATAAAATAAAAAAATCCCTCAATGCATTCCTGAGATATCGAGTTCACAAGAATGGGCAGTACGGATGGACAGACGCACAACCCGTAAACATTAGGCCTCTGGCCACAGCTGTTGCCACCGCAGAGGCCTAATAAAATCAATTTAGCTGCCAACAAAAGACTGAAGCGAGATGACCACAGTGAAAACATAAAACAGATGTGGACAAACTTTTTCTTTGGGGAAATAATAATCAAATAATTTGCAGATGAAATAAGGTAATAAATCGCATTAAATTGCAATGTATGTTCTCACACTCCTCAGCAGATCACAAAATAATAATAATAAACTGCTTGCTAATAAACTTGAACGTTTTTCACTGCGCTCCTAAATTCCTTTGTGGCATTTATTTTTCTATTCAGGAGCACATGAACTCCTTTTGGAAAAAAAAAAACAAAGGGCGTTTATTTTTTCTGAATAAATGATTATTGAATTTGTTGCATATTCTATATTGTATATTCTTTATATTGTAAAAAAAAAAAAAACATGACTTGTTATGTGAAACATCCTGCAGGTGTTCTGTGGTCATACTAACTGTCAGTGAGTCTGGTTCAGATCCACAGCTGCTTTATAACAAACACACCAAACCACATCACTGGTACCTGAGGGATCTGAGGGACATAACCTGAGTATATATTAATAATCTATATCAGTCGTTCCAAACTGGTGCAGCCACAGGGTCCAGATCAGTCCTTCATCATTAGTTCAAGGTCCACACAGTATAAAATATTCAGTGCCAGTCTGTGTTTGGCCGTGTCATCCAGCTCGTGTCCTGTCTCTGTGACGTCTGTGAGCTAAAATAAAGTGGGTTTGTTTTTTTGTTGGTTTTTTTTTACAAACTTGACACGTCCGCAAGTAACATGTGGTCCACTCAGAATGGACCTGTGGCCCACTTTTGGACTGCGACCCATCAGTTGGGAACCACTTATGTATATGTTTCCATGGGGACACAGTGAGTCCGTTCACAGTGAGCTGAACGATGTGCGAGCAGCTCCTGTTCGGATGGACAGAGACCGTCAACTGAAGAAAACTTAAAAACACAATGATTCTTTTTTCTCTGATTTCTGAGTGGATTTACAGACGTATGTTCTGGATGGACGTCAGAGAGGAGGAGAGGTCACACTGACTGATAAACATGTTTCATGTCTGTGTGTTCACATTTCGCTCAGCGATGATGAAGAGGAGGAGGGAGTTGTTTTGAAACGCTCTGTTGGTTCGTAGAACAACAGCAGCAGCAGCGGTTTCCTCCGTCAGTTGACGATGGAGTCTCTGCTGGTCTGTCTGATCCTCCTCTCCGTCAGCGGTACGTCTCCTTTATTTTTACTTCAGTCATTTTTAAACTCTCGTCACATATTCAAATACTCACACATGTTTAAGCTGGTTATTAAGTGAAGCAGCTGTCGGCAGGATGAAGAGCTGTTTGTCATCTGAGGCCAATTTAAGGGATTTTATGCAGAAAATTCCTTCAGAGTAAAGCTTCCTGTCTGAAGGATTAAAAATCATCACTGAGACGTCTGAACGAGACTTTACATGATGAAAACCGCAGACTGAAGGATGGCTCAAATAAAACATATTTAGAGCAGAATTTCTCAATTATGGGATCAATAAAGGTGTATATTATCTTATCTTATGAGTCAGTCAACTGAAAATTAAACAGTTTTTTATCTCATGACTTCGACTTAATTCTGACTTTTTAACTCAGGATTTTGACTTTTAAAGTTCTAATTTTTTTTTTTATTTAGTGTCTCATAATTTGAAATATTATTATACTATTAAATATCAATAGTATTTCTATCTTAGCGTAACTGTATCTGTTCCACTAAAACCTGGCTCTGTCACGCATGTTTTATAAATACTCTACAGGTTAGGAACTGTCTCTGCAACTTTGATTCATTAATTTATTGTTTATTTGTTTGGATAGATCTTCAATAAATTTATTTGTTGTCTTTAAGGTTTCTGGTTGGAGCAGCCTGCCTCCGCCCTGCCAGCCTCCACTGTACAGGTGAGAGTCGGGGAGAACGCCACCCTGCAGTGCCCCCTGCTGGATGCCTTCAACGCCTCCACCACTAATGCCTCCAACACCACCGCCATCAGTGCTGCGTACTCCACCCTCAGCTGGTACAGGAAGACAGCAGGACAGAGTCCAGAGCTGCTGGTGACCATCAGGCGTGCAGACATGTCTAATGTGAAGTATGGCGCCGGTGTTGGTCCTGATAAAGTCTCAGCTGCAGCCAACGGCTCGCTGCTGCTGCACAACTCTGAGCAGAGCGACTCAGCAGTTTATTACTGCGGCATCACTCAGGGAGAAGACCCCAAGATGAAACCCAACGCCACAGGAGCTCACTGAGGATTGATGGGAACTCTGCAGCTGGTTACTGGCCTGGTCTGTCCGAGGCTGAGGAATGAAGCCAACAAAAACCACAGTACAGCTTCAGTTGTGACCAGACACAAGTTTCCATATGTCCCATACCTACAATCAGAAGGGCATTTAATGTTTTCATTGTCTGTATTTTCGGAACCTATTTTTAATAGGACTGCAACTAACGATTATTTTCACTGTTGACTAATCTGTCGATTATTTCTTTGATTAGTCGACTAATCATTTTATCCAAAAATGTGTTAAAATGTTGAAAAATGTCGGCCTGTCTCTCCCAAACCCCAAAATGATGTCATTTTGTTTCGTACTCACGCCAAAGGGTTTCAGTTCACGTCATGGGAGAGTGTGTAAAGCTGCCAATATCTGAACGTAAGAAGCTGCAATAGGAGTATTTTGGGTGCTTTATAGTACTTTACAATGAAAAATGACTCAAACCGATTAGTTGACTACTAAAATAGTCACCGATTATTGTAATAGTCGATTAGTCATCGTTTAGTCGACTAATAGTTGCAGCCCTAATTTTTAATCTACGATTTACAGTTTAGTGAGTGTTTTATTGTCACTGCTTGAAGTCTTCTGTATTGTGCTGCACTAACACTAGTCTGGGGCCGTTAGTGGCCGTTTTGGTAAGGAACTGGAACCAGGGCGAGTGAGACAGGACCTGGAATTCGATGGATGCGCCTTTCCGTCAAAATAAAAGCACCAAGCTAATAAAAATGCGGTGAAACTTTAATTTAAAGAATATAATTTACAAGAAAAGCCCCAAGCCATTAAGTTAATCGATTTTCTTACACCCCTCATCACCCCAAATCGATGGTGCGCCAGAATTCAAAGTTTTACTTTGGTGAACACTTTTACTTTGGTGAATTTGGTGAATTCCGCATCTGCTCTCTAGACCGGAACCAGAATCCAGACAAAATTCAGAGTGAATAGAAACCAAAGTGAAGAGCCTGGTGAGGCGAGGCTACACTTACACCTGAACACTGTGGTTAAAGTTTGGCTGGTTTAGACACAAAAGTACCTGATGAAGAAAAGATGGCGGTAAAGATAACCTCACATATGACGGCCTGTAGGGACACTCAGGTGATTTCTACACAACACCAGCACAGGCTTTAACCACAGCTCAGATGATGGTATCAGTACAGTAGAGAGTGAAACCTCAGTAACATCACAGCAAAGAGTTTAATCAACACAGACACAGAATCCAGTCTGACAGGTAAACAGGAAGTCCTCTCAGGTGTATTCTCACCAGCTCAAACAGCCGTTTTCAGGTTTGTGATGAACAGACAGACAGGCAGAGAGACAGACAGACAGAGAGTGTATCTGACTCACCTTCTCTAGAGTCCCCTCTCCTCCTTCGTTCCTTCATGGCTGTCAGATAATCCGGCTGCATTTCTTCCTGCGACGCCATATTGTTTGTTTACAGAGCTCCTCCTCTTCCCGCCGTTTATCAGCGCTAGCCAACAACATGTTAGCTAGTAGCATTAGCGACACTCTGCCGTTAACTGTAATCAGGTCTGTTTTCGGTCAAAGATCGATCGACTCACCTCTGTTCCTCCTCCTCAGTCTCGTCCCTTCACAGTTTCAGTATTAAATAAAACTTTTAAATCCACATTCACCTGTTTCTCTGGTGATTCCCTCACACTGTGCCCGCACTGAAGCTGCAGTACCGTTTCTCACCGCTCACACTGACTGACGTTAAACTGTTTCAGTCAGGGGGGCGCTGTTTCACTGATTTACAGAGACTCCTTTTTTACTTTATTTAAACAGAGCCTCGTGACAGTGTGCACACACGAGTCTCGTTCACAGGTTCAAATAAATAATCATAATCACTTCTTTAATATATTTCTTATTAACTTTCATTATTATTTCATTTTGTTTTTTATTTGTGATTTTACAAAAATCTTCATCCTGGTGCAACTGGAAGCTTTCCTTCTGAGATCTTTATTTCTTTAACTTAATAAGCTTAATCAAGGAGAATACATGTGAAATAAAGTTTTCAATCTATTATCTGTAATTGTGTCATATTGTCTGGAAACATCTTGGGTTGGATCATGGATCATATCAATTTCATCTCTCTGTGGAAATATTTCCATTCTCTTAATTTGGGCTGTATACTGGCATATAGTATACAGCATACTAGTTGTTGTCTTGGTTTTTTAGGGACTGTTCTTTACTTATCAGAGAAGGGATGTGAATTCATTTTTTGTTTATTTATTTGTTTTATTCTGATCCTCCCTGAAGCTACAAATATTTTAAATACATAAATTAATTATTAGATTTTGAAAACTCACCGTTTATGTTTGAAAGTTAGAAGTTGAAGACGAAATCCTGGAGTTGATAAAAGCCTCAGTTTTTCACGCTTTC
This sequence comes from Epinephelus lanceolatus, assembly GCF_041903045.1. NCBI lineage: Eukaryota > Metazoa > Chordata > Actinopteri > Perciformes > Serranidae > Epinephelus > Epinephelus lanceolatus. The sequence goes on from NC_135739.1 coordinate 1,143,723, forward strand.
AAACGAACAGTTCGTGCAAACGGGTTTTTTTGGGGGTTTTTTTCTTCCAAATTTTAAATGTAGAATAATTGATGTTGATGAAATATCAGTATTTTAAGCTCTGATTTAGTTATGCTTTTTCTCCTTTTTCACATGATGTATCCACAGACCATCTGAAATTTGAAAATCTAACAATTATCCCTGCTTTTATGGTTTCTGGCTGATAAATGGTGTAATTTTGGCAATTTATAAAAAAATATGTTTTCCAAACCTGCAGGTGGATTAAGAAGACATATTTCCTCTAAAAATCAGCAGTAAAATAAATACAAAATAGAACCATTTAAATCTGCATGCTCCTCCCCTCAGCCAAAATAAAAGCATAAATTCATCCCCAGTGCTCATAAAAATCATTTGACATGCTTCCCCCAATTTTAAATCCACTCAGTCACCTCTCATAAATAATGAACAGTCCCTTGGCAGAAGCATTTTTCCAAACATTGGATACTGATATCATAATTTCATTATATTCTAATGGTGTACGTACTGGACCGTCAACATGTGACATCTTGTGGAAGGTCATTGTCTGGTTATGGCTAAGTATTGAGTCATTTACAAATATCATACTTTAAATAATTGATGACTTACACAGGACTGATCCTTTAAAACAGATTATTATCTGTTGTAACATGCTGTCCAGTTTATTCTGGGGGTGGGCTGATGGTACTGTATCCACTCTGTGACAGCATCTTCCATCAAAGCTGACATCGAGGGAAATGAGTCATTTTTTGTAGCCAGATGAAAAGGGTAACTTTTATGGAGAGAGTCCTTTTCAAAAATATGGTGGAAGCTTTTAATTTATCTTTGTAGAAACCAGTGTAAGTTACAGTTTGAACTTAAAAAATGTAATGTCCAACCTGCCTTAAAATTATAAGTTGACTGAATTAGAGAAGATAAGTTGAGTTAATTTGTAATAATTTTAACTTTAAAAAGTTAGTGTCCTACTGCCTGAAAATGCTAACTTGACTGAATTTGATAAGACTAAGACGTAAGAGCACAGATGGGAACAACCTCTGAGTACACAGCAAAATAACTGATCCATCAAACAAAAGGATTTTAACCCCTAGAACAGCTCAAACAACATATGACGGACACTTTGAGGGAAAAGTTCAATCCTTTAAGGTCCTTTAAGCCTCCCTCCTAAACTGTATCATATAAACGTGAATATTTTTTAAATGTTTTATACAGTTCATTAGACGGGGTGGGGAAAGAAGATAATATGTGGTGTTACTAATGGATTTATGAGAGCTTCTTTCCCACAGAGTCACAGGTTTTCAGGGAAATAGTATTTTCTCTGTTTTTGAAGTTTGCTTTGAAAATGTATTTTTGTGATATGGCTCAGCCTCTCTGGTGAACATATACCCACTTGTTAATTTAATGTTAGAGGTCCGTTCTTTGTCTCAGCTGTTACAGACAGTCGACCCTTCATTGACATGTGATGTTCTATATTCTGTATTAAACACATGAAAACAGTGTTTGTGTTTCAGAAACGTTTTGACGGTTGGATTTAAGGATCTTATCTGAGACACCAACAGAAGACTCAACAGCAACACCAAGAAAATTTCCTGTTTGTGTGTCCGTCACCAACGGTCGATCTGATCCCAGAGCAGCTTCTCTCCTCTGGAGACTGTCACCGTTCTGCTCCAACAGTTTCATCTTCCTGTTTTCCTTAAAGTCTCATTAACACACGGCAGAACTCACAGCGACTGCAACAGCAGTTCACCACAGAGAGCCTCACTGAGGTAGGACGACTTTAAAATGAGTTATAACGGCTTTTATTTCAGGTTAAAAACATGATTACTGACCTTTAAAGAACAAAAACAATACTGCATGGACTTCTGTTTATGGTACAAAAAAAAACATTGTTTGATTTAAAGTTTAAATCTTAATTATTTTGGCACGAGGGCTATTGATCAAGATAAACACATCACTGTGAGGGGCTGTATTTATGATTAAAACCACAGGAGCTTACATTAGTTAGGCTACATTAACTTATATCTTTCTGAAAGTCTTACAGGACTTTTATTTAAGGTAAAACCATCATTAGGAGGACCTTAAATTAAGATAAAAGAAAAAACAGGATTGACAGTACTTATTATCCTTATGATGGAATTTGTTTTAATAAATGCCACAAAAAACATCATTTTTTCTTTTAATAATATAACCAAAATCAAAGTGTTCATAAATATGTTTTTAAACCTTAAATAAAATGTTTTTAACATTAATATGATTTTATTAAATGTTAAAACCATCATTATAAGGGCTTTACATAAGGGTTACTAATCAGTCTTATAAGGACTTAACTTGAATTTCAGGTAATAAGGGACCACAATTATTAATGGCATTTTCATTTCAGTTAAAAACAGTATCTTATTTAAAAATGTAAAAAATCTTTCAGGACTTTCATTTAGGTTAAAACCTTTATTTTAGTTGTTTTATAAAATAAAAATTGATATTATTTGGGCATTTATTTAAGAAGAAAACATCATTATAAGTACTTTGATGCAAGGTGAAAATCGATTGAATTGATTTGGCATTGTTGTAAGGTAAAAAAAGAACCATAATTTATTTATTGAGATAAACACATCACTATGAGGGCTCGTATTTATGATTAAAACCACAGGAGCTTAAAATGAATTACATTATTTCTTTAATCTGTCTTGGAATCTCATAGAAGACCTTTTATTTAAGATAAAACCCATCAGAAGGAGGACCTTAAATTAGGATTAAAAAACCCACAGTTAATAGCACTTTAATTTAAAGTTAAACACATTTTATTTCAGGTCTAAAAACATCTTTATGAGCACTCTGTTTTAGGATAAAACCTTCAGTTTTAGAGACCGTTTACACGTGGCCGGCTATTTTCATAAACGGACATTTCACCGTCTCCGTTTTCAAAAAGATCTTCGTTTACACTTACCCGTGTATATATACACAAGAGTATGCCAAACCTGTAGGTGGCAGTGTAACGACAAGCTCAAGCCTTCCGTGTATCCATTGTCACCATAGCAACATAGGTCGCACTTTTGACACAGGCGCAAGTTCCGGCGCATACTGTGACGTATCTCCGTTTATCTCAGTTTACATGCAAACGCACAACCGGAGTTTTCCAAAATCTTCACTCTGGCCGGAGTTTTTAGAAAGACTCGTTTTCGAAGGAGAAATCTCCGTTTGCGTGTAAACGAAGGGCACAAATGAAGGAAGATGTCTCCGTTTATCAAAATCACCGTGTACGTGTAAACGGCCTCTTATTAAAAGAAAAAAATCTACATTTGGGCCATTTATTTAAGATAGGAGGAGTTTAAATAAGGGTTAATAATCACTCTTTAAGGTAAAACCGTCATAGGTGTGCCCCAGGGTTCCACACTAGGTCCACTGTTGTTCTCCATATAAGTAACAATGTTTTAGCTGCCGTCTCAGACAGGTCGCTGTCGAAAAGAGATTTTAAATCTGAAAGACATGTTGACCTGGTTAAAGAGAGGACACATACACATTTAAAGAAGGCCTTAAATTAAGAGAATTTAAGGTAAACCATTATTAAAAGTATCACATCAAAAGAGTGAATGAATGACTGTTCGTTATTTACTGTAGAATTTGTCTTCAGCAGGACGGTTACTGCAGGTGTTGAGACAGCTGGAGACAGAAGACATGAGGACGGACACAGCACTGACCTTCATCATCCTCTTACGGTCAGAGGCCACACACAGATTAACATTTAACAGTGTGATGTGTCCGAGTGTTTAAATGTTCCCTGTCTGTAAATGTCAGAGTATTTAAATATTTCCTGCTGTAGATGTCAGTGTTTAAATGTCGGAGTATTTAAATGTTTCCTGCTGTAAATGTTGGAGTGTTTAAATGTTTCCTGTTGTAAAAGTCAGAGTGTTTAAATGTTTCCTGCTGTAGATGTCAGGGTGTTTAAATGTTTCCTGATGTAAATGGCAGAGTGTTTAAATGTTTCCTGTTGTAAATGTTGGAGTGTCTAAATGGAGTAGTGTTTAAATGTTTCCTGCTGTAGATGTCGGAGTGTTTAAATGTTTCCTGTTGTAAAAGTTGGAGTGTCTAAATGGAGTAGTGTTTAAATGTTTGCTGCTGTAGATGTCAGTGTTTAAATGTTGGAGTGTTTAAATGTTTCCTGTTGTAAATGTTGGAGTGTCTAAATGGAGTAGTGTTTAAATGTTTCCTGCTGTAAATGTCGTGGTGTTTAAATGTTTGAGTGTTTAATCGCCCCTGTCTGTAAATGTCAGTGTTTAAATGTCGTACTGTTTAAATGTCAGTGTTTAAATGTTGTAGTTTTTAAATGTTTCCTGCTGTAAATGTTGGAGTGTTTAAATGTTGTAGTGTTTGAATGTTCCCTGTCTGTAAATGTCGTAGTGTTTAAATGTTTCCCGCTGTAGATGTTGGAGTGTTTAAATGTTCCCTGTCTGTTTCCTTTTTCCTGTCTGCAGATGCTGGAGCGTTTGCTGTCCACACAGCCCACAGTCTGTCTCCTTCCACATAGTCTTCAGCAGAGGAACTCAGCTGGTGGTGGACGTTGATGATGAAGAGGCAGCTGACTGTGATGAGGACGATGTGTTTCACCATGGAAACCAGACGACAGGTCAGCTCCAAGACTTAAAGATAAAACCAGATAATTAAAACAAGTTTGTACAGATGTTCTGACACTGATGAGACAACTTCCTGTCACCTTCTGCCTCTGGTGGAGAAATCAAGCGCTCAACATCAGCGAGGCAAAAGATGAAGGAAGGAAGTCTTCATCACGAGACGTTACCTGGAGACACAGACGTTCATGTCGTGAGAGTGAGTGAATCCTGTTTGTGTTATTTTGTCCATGTGTCTGCAGGTTCTGCTCCGACCATTCAGATCCTGTCGTCCGTCTCTCTGGATCCACGACCTCCTCACCTGCTGGTCTGCCTCCTCACCGGATTAAACTCACCTGTGCAGGACGTCCTGTGGTGGGTCGATGACACAGAGGTGACATCATCAGATGTTTCATGGACGAGGTCAGAGGAGGGCGGAGCCTACAGCGCCACCTCGGTGTGGGAGATGTCAGCATCAGACTGGAGGTCCGGGTCTTCATACTGGTGTGGGACGATTCAGGAGGGACGAGTTTACAGACAGAAACTCTGCTCACAGGACGTGCTGTGACTCACAGGTCACAGGTTCAAGTCCCCGCTGATGACGGGACGCTTTACTGACACGTGTCGCTGTTTGTGAGATAAATGTGGGTTTATATTTCAAATGTGATCTTCAAACAGCTGAGGACACTGAGGTGATGTCACAGCGGCTCAGTGTCCGCCACAGGAAACAACAACAGAAACCAGGACTGAGTGTAACCTTTCCCGTACAGGAGAAGTGGGTGTGGCCTCGGTGTTGAATCAGACTGAACTCAGATCAGCTGTCAGAGTCTCTGCTCCTTTAATCTGATATGTTCAACAGAAAGTAAATGATACATGCAGAGATACAACAGCTGTCACTTTATATGTCATCCTCCAAATAAAAAAAGATACGAGTTCACTCAGCAAACACAAAACTAACACCATGTACAGTTTAGCCCCGCCCACCTCAACCCCGCCCCCCGACTGTCCCTCAGAAGCCGAGATAAATAGAAGCAAAATATTCATGTTTTTACACAAGAGTATAGAATTAAATCAAATATACAGAGTTCATGCTCTCCACCATGACACCTACTGTCTGTGACTTCCATTTGGCAAGAAGATATAAACACCTGAGGACAGGTGAGCAACTGGTAACAGGTGAACACTGCGTCCAGCTGTAACAGAAGACTTGTTTTTACCAAATTATTTAAAGAGGAACCAAACTCCAGACCTCAGCAAGACCGTCTGCTCCAAACTGTGAATAACAGTAATATAATATAATCTTTTTTTAAATTGCACATCGACCTCTTCAAGTAACAAATTACATTAGACCGACGTCACTCGTCTCTTTTATACAGCCTGTTCAAGGTGGGAATATCACGCCATTATTCCACCTGCCTGTATGAAAGGTACGATCACAGGTGTCTCACCTTCAACCCACAGAGGGAGGGAGTGACAGCACCACAATGATGTTGGTGTGAAAGGGACAGCTGGCAGGACGGGACAGGTGTGACGTTTTGATGTCCTGTTATGTGTGTGACCCACCGCAGGAGATTTAAAAAGCAGCTAGCAGCAGTTAGCAGCTAACTCAAACAGTGAGATCCAGGAGCTCCTTACCCTCCGAGCAGAAGACGAGATCAGCCGCCATATAACATGGACACTAAATGATTGTTACTGACAACATCACACACTGGAGCGATGTGATGCCGCTGCTGTTTGGTTTTGTGTAAAAAACAACGGCGGTATTGTTGTGACCTGAAACGTCTGGTTTTTACTGCAGCTTTTCTAAAAGAAGATGATGTGTGTTTACAGGTGTTTTTATTTTTGCACCTAAATTGTGGGAACAAATAAAATTGAAAAAATAGTTAATGACTGACATGTTAATGGTAGCGGTGTGATGCTAACAGTTAGCCCTGTCACCACGTGTGTGACTCTATCGCCATCACAGACCTCTGGTCCTGAAGCAGTCTTATGATCAGCAGAGAATCAATACTCTGCACTCCACTCGTACGGCAGTGATGACTGACATCAGGACGGTGTCATCATGGAAACGTAGCGCCCACCCTCCAGTTCCCCCCTCATTAACACCGTTAGCTGTCGGCACTGTTGTTGTTTGTTTAGTGCTGTTTATGGAGTTAGCACCGTTAGCTACTTGCTGCTGGCTCAGCCATCTCCATGTTGAGAACCGTGTGCAGTCAACTTGTACGCTCTGAATTTCTCACTGAGGGACTGTTTGTGTATGTGAAGGAGGAGGGGGCAGCATGTCAAATCATTATTCAAGCACTGGGGAGGGACTTAGGTGTTTTATTTCGGTTTGGGGGGAGGGGCATACAAATTCAAAAGGTTGTATTTTGTATTTATGGTACTGGTAAAGAAAAAATTACCGCGAGTTTGGAGGGCATGTTTTCTTTAAAAAAACACCAAAATCATTTTTCATTTATCAGCCAGAAACTGTAGAAACAGAAACTATCACTGGATTTTCAAATTTCCGACGGTCCTTGGACTCATCACGTGTGACAATCGCTTCTGCCAGAAAAAAATAATCAGATTTTGAAATAGTGATTTTTTTAATTTATTTATTTTATTTTTTTTTTAACCAAAATCACTTTATTCTGCATCTCATTTAAAATCTGGCCAAAAATAACCCGTCTGCATGACAAGTAAAAAACTGAGGCCTTTTTCAAATCCACCATTTTATCTTCAACTTTTAACTTTCAAACATCAAAGCTTTAAAAATCTAATAACTCATTCATGGTGCAGGAGTCATGGATTGTCCTCCAGTCACTCAGGGGGGGTGAAGAAAAAATATTTGGAGCTTCAGAGAGGGTCAAAATAAAATAATAAAATAAAATGAAGTGATCCCCTCTGATAAGTTAAGAACAGTCCCTAAGTCCTACTTTGAGTGAGGTTACATTTTGAACGCAGGACCTGTTCTTGTACTGGAGTCTCTTCAGACTGTGATATTTGCACTTTTCCTTCAGTAAAGGATCTCAGTACTACCTCCAGCGCCAGGACTCAACATGAAGAAAGAAGTTTTCAGGTCTTTGGAGGTTTTTGGTTCCTCTTTAAAGAGAAAAGCCCTTCAGGGATGAATGTTCACAGTCCAGGATGTTTGTACGGTGGCTCAGACAGAACAAAAAGCACAGGGCCCGTATTGATCACGGTGAGTTATTCTATGGGTCCAAACAAACGACTTCAGAGTCATTCATCAAACTTCCTGCTCTCACTTTGTATTTTGAGCTTGAAATATGAAAACATGGTGAAATTAAAAATGCAGCGGCAGGTTTTATGTGTGCAGGTAAATAAACACCTCAGGTGACTTACTGCAGTTATACAGAGGTGAAGCCACTCCCCTTCAGGTGTCCCCAGTGGGACCTGACTTTGGAAATTAATATGTGAAGAGATAAATAATATTTTGATCCTGTTTGAGTTACACAGATAATGCACGTGAATTTAAAAGATAATAATTCAAGTCGCAGTTTGTCGTCGAAGCTTTTAGTTAAACGTCACTAAAAGTTCTGCAAACATGGTGGTACTAGTTTTCCTCCAGTACTGAAGGTACTGAAGATGAACTTCTTCTGGTCTTGAGTGTTGTAGTCTGATGTTACATGTCAGAGGAAGAAACAAAAAGCCGACCAGCACAGAGGAACGACAACAACATGTCACTGTACTCGAGGCTCTGGGGCTGTGTGAGGCACTGATCCACAGTCAGTGTGTGACCTACAGCAGGTGTCAGTCTGCAGTCTGGAGTCTGACATCGTAGCTCAGCAATGTCCTGCAGTGGGCGGAGTCAGCAACAAAATCTGTTTTAGACGCCTAAAAGAACCATCAGTTTAAGTGCACGATGTATTTAGAATATTTTCACTGCTTCAGCTTCATGTCAGACTGACTGTTTCAATGGGGAAACTGTTAAATGCTTCAGTTCCCATCTCTGCTCTCGTCACAGCCAGACTCCCCTGAGAAAACCAGTGATTTAACACCAGTGAACACAGGAGCTGCTGGTCGACTGCTGCCTCCATCAGTCAGTGTGTTTGTGTCACTGTGTGACTTTGGTGAATCTGCATTAACCCCTTAAACACCAAAGTCACACAGTGACACAAACACACTGACTGATGGAGGCAGCAGTCGACCAGCAGGCTGGAATTGAACCCACAGCTGTTGTACATGGGTCACCTGCTCCACCTGCTTTGTTCATGTTTTTTTCACTGCTGTTGGTGTCCACTATAAAGTGCTGTCATGGTGGCGTGACTGGTGACCGCAGTATAAATACGTCACTCTGACAGTTTTCAGTCAGTTAGGACTGATTCCCACTGATTCATAAATCTGTGACCGTCACCCTCTGTGAACTCAGCAGGATGTTTGCTTCTGTCCTGTTTGGTCCGTCCTGGCCACCGTACATTTGTGTGTCTTTCAGAGTGGCATCAGATTATTATCATTAATTTCTTTCCAGAGACGTCTGCACCTTGTTTTGGATCATTTTGGAAGCCCCTGTACAGAGAGAGGTAGAACGTGTGGTTTCAGATCAGATGGTTTAATTTAAGGTCAAAGGTCAAATTTGGTGTTTTTTTGGGGAGGTCTGATCATCGACTGTGTCTCTGGTCGAGCGCTAAAGATGTCAGTATTAACCTAAAACCAAACTATGTACAGTGCAAACAGGAGATCATCATCATCACCATCACTGCTGATAAAAGTGTAAACAACACTGCGTTTTACTAGAAGCTCACGAACACAACACGTCACTGAACTACACAGTGGGTCTATCTACTCAACAGCTGCAGTCAACAGTAAAGAGTAGAAAGGGTTAAAAAAGTCAAAGCAAATTGTCTCTTCAGACCGAGTCCGTCTGAGGCGGCGCCACATGCTCCGACACTGAAAGAGACGCAAAAGAAGAAGAAGAAGAGAAAGAAGAAGAATAAGAAGAGAAAGAAGAAGAAGAAGAAGAGAAAGAAGAAGAAGAAGAAGAAGAAGAGAAAGAAGAAGAAGAAGAAGAGAAAGAAGAAGAAGAAGAAGAAGAAGAAGAAGAGAAACCCGACAGAGGAAGAAGCTGCTCTTTGTCTCTTTGCCTTCACATCAGAGTGTCCACGCACAGCTGTTCAATAAAGTTTAATAAAATACAATCAATCAGCTCCGCCCTGAGCGTCCGAGGAAAAAGTCACCTTCTGTACCAAAGAAGAAAAATCAGTGTTTGTCCCAGATCAGAATATTGAGGAATAAATTCTCTTCAGTGTTTCTGTTTGACAGAAAGATGTTCATGAAGTGGAGTGTCAGAATTAGGAACTATTTCTAGACGAACAGCAGTGTATCCATCCGCCCAGTGCCTGTTTTAACTGTTTTACATGCAGATGAAACAACACGTTGAGTTTCAGAGCTGTTTGTAGGTGACAGAGCCAGGCTAACTGTTTCCCTCCGCCTCCAGTCTTTATGCTAAGCTAGCTTAACCCCATCCTGACCATTCATTCATTCATGCTCTGCCAGCACCATCTTGTTGGGGGTCATGCATGAAACCCACGCTGACACAGGGAGAACATGCAAACGCCACACTGAAGGGCTCCAGCTGGCCGGCCGGTTCAAACCTGGACCCCTTTTACTGTGAGGCGACAGTGCTAACCACTGCACCACGGCGCCGCCCTTCCATCTGAACATCTCACTGTCAAAGAACGTGAAAAAAGTGGCAGTAAACTACAAACCAAACTGATTTCTGGTCTGTTTTCAGGGCTGAACTGCAAGTTTGTGACCAATGTGAAGCTCGTCTCGTCTCTATAATCCATGGATGTGTAAAGAGACCTGGAAACAGCGTTGGAGGCGGGGCCTTGTGCATTCCTATGAAAGCTGTTTAGTGGCGCATTAAAAGCCAAAAAAAAGTTATATTTCGGCCAATTGGCTAACTTCCTGTTTAGCGCTCTGCTAACTTGAATGGGTATAAAGCAATTTAAACACGCTGGAGGGATTACATATCTCGTCTGGTCTGGGAACACCTCGGGGTCCTCCAGGAGGAGCTGGAAAGTGTTGCCGGGGAGAGGGATGTCTGGGTGCTTTGCTTGGCCTGCTGCCCCCGAGACCCGGCCCCGGATAAGCGGATGAAAATGGATGGATGGATGGATGGATGAATCCAAGTTGTGAGGATTGTTTTAACAGGATAAAGTGGTGCTATGTTGGTGTGCTGCAAAACAAGTGTTGTAACTCTGTCTGTCGGAGCTCGATCAATGAATGAATGATTCATGACTGATTGGTTATTTGAAGCCTAATTTTTAAACAAGTAATATTCTTACTGGTTCAGATGAACCATTTGACTGTATTTCCTGATCTTTGCTGAGCAACAGTTTTGTGTGAAACGAATAAAAGGCCTGTCCCAAACACAGGCCTGTTGACTTCAGGGATTTAAGCAAATAATAGCGCGGCGCGTCTAATCAAAGTTTTACGGTATTTAGAATGGACACAATTATCAGAATAAAGCTGCGGTTGAAAGACACCCTAATTATCCTGTAACAGCAGGTGTGAATGTGGTCGTCATGATTCAGATAAACGTACGAATCGACGCTTCAGTTTGGTCGCAAACATGCTAATTTATACATTTGTACTGTTACTGTGGTAAAAAGCAGCCAAACACAGCAAGAGACACGTTTTGCTGTGATGTGAGGAGTAGAGGACGACACTCTGTTCAGAACAAAGTCAATTAACTGTAGAGTTAAAAAATATTTGGGCATGAGTTTAGCGTGCAGGACGATGACGCATAAACCAACACACTGTTGGGAGAAATAAATTGGTACAGTAGACAATTATGTTGTCATGGCACAAAATGAAAGTCCTGTAAGAAGTCCTCTAGTGTGATGAAATGGACATGAAGAACCTGATAATGAGGATTATTCTGGTTATGATCATGTTCAGATATGGTGTTAATGTGAGCACAAGAAACCAGGTCATTCACAATCCCCGTATACTTCCTGGTTTCTCTCTGAGTGCTCCGGCTAACATGTTCAGTTTCTTATAAACACAATAAGGTGTTTAATGTTTAAGGACATAAATGTGTAACCCGATAATACACAGGTTATTCATAACCACGTAAACACACCCAGCTGTACCGTGATGGTTCATGAGAGGTCTGATTTAATCATTAGGAGGCGGAGTGTCAAATTAACCTGTCACACAAGTCAAAACTTTATCAATCCATCTTCAGAGAGCATGTGCTCGTGCTAGCACAGCCGCTCTACAAGCTTCTAATTTTGATGTTTTAAGTGCTTTTGTTTTAATATGTTTAATAAAATAGATGCAGGCATATTCTACAGCTGCAGAAACAGTGTTTTAATCATGTTTCAGGTCAACACAGGAACCCAGAAAGTTCTTTTGTTGACCCACAGTATGACCTAGCATGTTAGCTTAGAGATGCTAAAGTAGCGAGGGTTAGCAATAGAGTCAATGTCTGTTTTCATTGTTGTCTGTGGTTTGTGACATTAGATTATAACAATAAATTACACGTTAGGTGATAAAGACTGGTTTAAACCTTTAGATAATTACTTTTTATTTTTAGAAGAGAAAATGTTTTGCGCCATAACTCTCCAGGCACGAGACGAACTGACCAGATGAAGAGACTGAATCTGATTATTAAATCTAATGTTAGAGACATAACACCACATCCATAAAAACATTAATGACGAAAAAAGGATGTTTTGCTCGCAGCTAGAAAAGAAGCATTTTGCTGATCTAAAAAGTATTTAATGAAAGGCAAAAAGAGTTTGTTTTTTGTGGAAGATGCTGTTTTGTGCAAAAATGGGTAAATATGTCAAATGACTTTTTAATCAGTAGGAAGGGGCGTATGGTTTTATTTTTGGTTAGGGGAGGGGCATACAGATTTAAATTGGAGTATTTTCTATTTAATTTACCGCTGAATTTTAAAGAAAAGATGCCTTCCAAACCTGCCCACAGGCCGGTTTATATTACACATACTAACCAGCATGCACGACGAGAGTGAAAATCCGAGGCTTTTTTCAATTCCATGATTTTGTCTTCAACTTTCAACTTGCAAACATCGAAGAGGAAGTTCAAGGAAAAATATCTGTAGCTTTGGAGAGGGACAAAAAACTAAAGCAAACAAACGAACATCCCAGCCACCCCCTCCTCTGATAGATTAAGAACAGTCCCTAGGAAAATCTTAATGATGTTGAAATGATTTGTACATATAAAGATCTGTGAAGGGGATCATCTGAACATACCTGTGTTTTTTTTCTCACCACAGTAACGAGAACAGAGCAGATTAAATAAAGGTTAAATCCTGACGTGGGACAAACACTCTTTGTTTTTCAGATCCTGAATCGTCTCCAGCCGTCACACTGGAAACCAGAGGTGCCGTCCAGGCTGCAGAAACACCCAAAACAAACCCTCAGTGAGTATGCAGCTGTTAGCATGTTAGCGTAGCAGCAAAGCTACAGACATGGAAGCTAGACGTTACGTGTTAGTTTGTTTCGTTTGGTCCCGATAAATGATGTCAGACGTTTGTAAAGAATCGAAGGCTAAACCTCAATATTTAAGTGGCTGTGAGAAACCGAAGCAGAGTGGAGCGTCTCTGCTCTGTTGGTCAGGTGATCACTGGCAGTGGGCGGTCTTACTTGCAGGCTCCACCCCCGGTGTAAAGCCGTTGCTGAGGCTGTTGGGACTTGGAGGCGTGGCCACCGCGACCCTGGAGGTGGGCTCGACCCTGGAGGTGGGCTCTACCACAGAGCAGCTCTTCTGCGGCAGTCGGGGTTGGACCGGCATTGTTTTGGGAACGACGGACGCCTGTCGGAGCCCATCGGCCCGCAGCGGCGGTCTGGTGGGGGCAGGGCCTGTGGGCGTGACGTCAGAGCTGGGTGGTTTGGGGCTGCGTGGAGGGGAGGGGTGGACGGCACTGCGGTCGGCGGGCTTTGATTGGTCCTCCTGCTGCTGACCTGGGGGCAGGGCCTCTTTGTCTGCGGGGATGGGGCTTGTCGACTCAGGAGGCGGGTCCTGCTGCATGCTGCTCTGCCTGGAAGCACCTGAGCCTGGAATCTCACAGCTGTCGGTGCGACGCCGTGAGCCCTCGTGCATCCGACTGGTGGCTACGACGGCCTTCATGGCAGCCTGAGGACATATTCAGAGACATGTCCCTCAGTGTCCCCTCAGATAAAACCTGTACAGGTGTCTCTAACATTTCTAAAATCAGAGTCAAACGCTAACCGCCCTCCTCACCTTAAGTTTGCGTCGAGCGTTGAACTCCTGTAGTTTCCTCTGGGCGGTGTCCATGTGGGAGAAGCGTGCAGCTTTGCCCAGCACCCAGGGGTGCTGCAGGGCCTCCCGGACACTGAGGCGTTTGTGAGGGTCGAGGACAATCAGCTTACTGACCTGCAAACAGTTAAACAGAGACAAGTCCAGGTTCAGACCACCTCAAGTATCAACACAGTCAAGACAAGTGACTGGTGACTCCACCCACCAGCCCACCCTGTGGTTGTATGACTCCACCCACCAGCCCACCCTGTGGTTGTATGACTCCGCCCACCAGTCCACCCTGTGGTTGTATGACTCCACCCACCAGTCCACCCTGTGGTTGTATGACTCCGCCCACCAGTCCACCCTGTGGCTGTATGACTCCGCCCACCAGTCCACCCTGTGGTTGTATGACTCCTCCCACCAGTCCACCCTGTGGTTGTATGACTCCGCCCACCAGTCCACCCTGTGGTTGTATGACTCCTCCCACCAGTCCACCCTGTGGTTGTATGACTCCACCCACTAGTCCACCCTGTGGCTGTATGACTCCGCCCAACAGTCCACCCTGTGGTTGTATGACTCCGCCCACCAGCCCACCCTGTGGTTGTATGACTCCGCCCACCAGTCCACCCTGTGGTTGTATGACTCCGCCCACCAGTCCAGTGTCTCTGACAGTCTCCATCCATGTCAGTGAAAACATGGATGCTTCACACACAGAAGATCTATACAATCAGCACAGTTTCAAGATTAGAGTCACCAATTCAGTATCTGACCAAATGTCTCCCCTTCTGTTCCTGAGATATGACGTTAAGACATGATGATGTCACAGTCAAGCTGACCTTTGACCTTTTGACCTTCATTATTTTGTCCTGTTAGACATTTGTGTCAAGTTTGGTCAGAATTAGTGAATGAATTCTTCAGTTATGGACAAAAACATGTTTTGTGAGGTCACACTGACCTTTGACCTTTGACCACCAAAATCTGATCATAATGTTCATGAGAATGAGATGGAAACAAGGTCACAGTTAACTTGACGTTTAACCACCAAAAATCAACCAGTTCATCGTTGAATTTTAATGGACGTTTGTACCAAATTTGAGAAAATTCCCTCAAGGCCGTCTTGAGAAATTGGGTCTACAAGCATGAGACGGTATGCTCACAGTGACCTTGACCTTTGACCACCAAAATCTAATCAGTTCATCTTTGAGGTCAGATGGACGTTTGTGCCAAATCTGAAGAAATTCCCTGAAGATGTTTTGAGCTATCGCGGTCATTGGAATGGGATGAACGGACAGACAGATGGACAATCCAGGAACATAATGCCTCCGGCCAGTGCAGAGACATAACAAGTCAATGAAGACACGTCCTAGTCAAGTAATCTGAGTCTTGATTGATTAGTAATTTTAAACGAATCCAAGTCTGAAGAAATTCCAAAAAAGGTTGGAGTTAAAGGTGGTGGAGTTTTATTATAAACAAACATGACGGATTGATACGTATTGATCAAGTGAAGCTGAATGCGTTTAGCTTGATGTCAGGACAGGTGCAGGAACTCACCAGATCCTTGGCGTTGAGGGAGACGTCGTCCCACCACGGAGACACAAACTCATAGTCGCAGTTGAGGATGCGGCTGTACATGTACTGATCCCCCCTCGGGTCAAAGAAGGGCTCGAACCCACAGAGTCTGGGGGACAGGACACAGTCAGTGGCACAGGTACCAGACTTCATAATATGGCTGCTAATCAGCTGGTCATTACATCACAAGCTCTTTGTCTCAGACACTGACACAAACCGTAAATGTCACAACGTCTTCTTATGTTTTCATGTTAGACGATCAATGAATGAAAATGTTTCAACAAATTGTCTGCTGACGGAGCAGAGCAGCCGAGTCATCACCATCAGACTCAGTTAAAGACACCATGAACACACCCAGTTAATGTCTGAGCACAACACATAAACAGGAAGCAGTGTTTCACATGATGTCATCGCTGTTATGAGACAGACGGACGTAATCTATACGGACAGGAGTGAGTCAATAATCAATTCACTGTGTGTGTGTGTGTGTGTGTGTGTGGACCTCAGACTGGTAGCGAGGTGTGAAAGGACTCACAGGATGTAGAGGATGACGCCCACTGACCACATGTCCACCTCAGGGCCGTAAGCATTTCCCCGCAGGATCTCTGGAGCTGCAGGCAGAGGAGCCTGTTAGCCACCAGATGGCTGACAGAATGGCTCTAACTGAGAGTAATGTGAAATCCCACAGAGCAGTGAATGCATCACTGCCTGCTGCCGGACATCACAGCAATGCAGGTCATTAAACACATCTAACACTTGTACTGCTACACCATCTACTTCTGCTACACCATCTACTACTGCTAATACTATACCATTGACTGCTGTAGTAGCATAGTAGTAGATGGTGTACTAGCAGTGGTAGATGGTGTAGAGGTAATAGACGGTGTAGTAGTAATAATAAATGGGTATAGTCACAGTGGTAGATGGTGTAGAGGTAATAGACGGTGTAGTAGTAATAATAAATGGGTATAGTCACAGTGGTAGATGGCGTAGTAGTAGTAGATGGTGTAGTAGTAGATGGTGTAGAGGTAGTAGACGGTGTAGTAGTAGTAGTAGTAGTAGTAGACAGTGTAGTAGTAGTAGTAGACGGTGTAGTAGTAATAATAAATGGGTATAGTCACAGTGGTAGATGGTGTAGTAGATGGTGTAGTAGTAGATGGTGTAGAGGTAGTAGACGGTGTAGTAGACGGTGTAGTAGTAGTAGTAGTAGTAGTAGACGGTGTAGTAGTAATAATAAATGGGTATAGTCACAGTAGTAGATGGCGTAGTAGTAGTAGAAGATGGTGTAATCATAGTAGATGGTGTAGTAGCAGTAATAGATGGTGTAGTAGCTACTACATCATCTTTTAGTACTGCTGTGAAACCATTGTTAGTGCAGCTACCACACCTTCTACTACAGCTACTACACCACACAGTACTCCGTCTACACCCTGAAGTCCTGCTGGTACAGTTTGGTCACAGTGTGGTGGAGGTGACACACTCACCGCAGTACCCTGGTGTACCACAGACGGTCTTCATGGTCACCTGATCATCGATGATTTTGGACAGACCGAAGTCGGCTGTAAGAGAGGAGAACGTTTCCTCGTTACAACTAAAGAATCAAATTTAACAAGTCTGAGGTAAAAACAAAAACATATGATTCACTGTTTCCTGTAAATGTTGAGGTTTGGATGTAAAAATCTGTTTTTCTGGCACTGAGGTGTTTGAGCTATTTCCTGGTTCTATTTAAAGTGAGAGGAGCAGGTGGAGGGTGGGGGCGGAGGAGAACGTTGCTTTCTGCAGGAGAGTCCCTGAACCAGAGGAAGGTGTTGGTGGAGGAGAGTGGAGGCTGAATGTGAGCCCCCTCCATCTGTAGCTGTGAGCCTTAGGCCCAGCAGCCATCTGGAGGCCGACTCACACTGATAACTGGACCAGATCATAAACCAGTCTGTCTGTTCTCTTTGTGCTCACAGTAAAGACCAGAACATGATGCTGCTTTCAGGTGCTGTCAGAACTTTCATCATTACAACTTCAGCTGCACAGACAGTGTAAGAAAGGAAGGAAAAATATGACAGATGGGATCTTATGTTTTTCCCGAAAAGCTGCAGTGGTGGAAAATACATTTACTCAAGTCCGACATGAAGGTAATTTGAAGGTACTTTTATTTCACTATTTCTTTTTTATGCTTCACTCAGTCCGTTTCCATGGACCGTGGTCCATCTAACTGGCCTACTGTCCTTGTCCCAGTATACAAGCACGGGAGGGGAATCCATTTATTGAGCCAAGTATGTGAGACTCCTCTACGATAGGTGAAGATATGCCCCCTTTCAGCTTGTTAGTATTGGACCTTTTTCCTGTTGACCTATTACGTCACAGACCAAACAATGGACAAACAAGTTAGCTACGGTTAGCTAGCAGCTAACTGCTACCATGGTGGACAACTTTACAGCTCTGTACATTTGGTGCGTCCAAAAAGTCACGGCTCTGGATGTAGATTTCTCCATGTTGTTACCGGCTTCTTCTTCTCTTACACATTTAATGCTATTGGACTTCCGGGTCAAAGCCCGGGGCGGAAACTGTGGAGCATGCTCAGAGCGCCTTGGAATATTACTTTAAAAAATGCTTTCAAACAAACATTTCAATACATCTTCCTCCATCTGTTTGTAAGTTACAGGAACATTCCAGTATTATATTCATATTAATGTCGTCAGTGACTTCTGGTCGTGGTAACATCTCATTCAGCATCACAGCGGCCTCCTGCAGCTCTCCTGCTGCGCTCAGGAAGAGAATCACTTCCCAAATGCTGACTGCTTACACAACAGAGTGTCTTGATATTGTTTTTTTGTTGTGCAATTAGTCACAACTGGAGTGTCTTTATCATGGCAGTCGATGAAACAGCACAGTGGGAGCAGATCTTCTCTTGTTTGCTTCAAACAAGCACAAACGTGAAGTGCATCGAGATAAAGACTCGAACAGTCGGAGCGCACACACGAACAGGACGGCTCAGTCTGTCAGCTGCATGCAACTAACCACTGTCAACACAGGCAACTAACTACCGCAACTACAGCCACACCTGCAACTAGCTACTGTCAACACCAGCAACTAACCACTGTCAACACAGGCAACTAACTACCACAAGTACAGCTACATCAGCAACTAAGAAATGCAACACCTGCAACTAACTCCAGCAACAGCTGCAACTAACCACTGTCAACAGCGGCAACTAACCACCCTAACTACAGTTTGCACAGTCCCTTGTGATGATGGATTATGATCCCTGTCAGCGTCGCGTCTCCTGAGCGTCCCGCCGTGATGACAGACTAAATATCCACATTCTGATCAACTGGAGACAAAACTTTATTTTCTACCAGCCATAAACTCATGAATATAACGACTCATTCCTATTGGTTGAGAAATATAAACATAAAGCATAAAAACGCAGCTCACTCATTCACTGTCGTCTGTTTACAGGAAAGTCTCGCCCTCTCCAATATGGCGGCAACGTCAACATAGAATCCAAAACCAATGAGGGTTCTACGTTTCTATATCTGTGGTCCAATGGTCCACAAGGGAAACCTGTTAAGAACGTCTGTGTTGTTTCATCGGCCGAGGATCAATAAAGTTTTTTTTATTTCAGTTCTCATCAGATCTGAAGTCGTGTCAGAGGGTGAGGTGGTGTTTACTTACCGATCTTCAGCGGAGCGTCCAGCGACAGGTCGGCGTACAGCAGGTTCTCCGGTTTGAGGTCTCGATGCACAACCCCGTTCTCATGGAGATACTGAAACACACACACACACACACACACACACACACACAGTTTAAAAGCCACTCCACATTTATTGTAAGTGTTTTTACATATTGGACAAAACAAAGAGGAGTGAAGGAGACATGACAGGATTCAGGTGAGGTGAAGGTGGTGAAGGAGGGGGTGGCGGTAGCGCAGTGGATAGTGGAAGCCCGAAAAAAAATAATCTAAAAAAAAAAGAAGGAGGTGAAGGAGGTGAGGGTGGTGAGGGTGGTGAAGGAGGTGAAGGAGGTGAGGGTGGTGAAGGAGGTGAGGGTGATGAAGGAGGTGAAGGAGGTGAGGGTGGTGAAGGAGGTGAAGGAGGTGAAGGAGGTGAGGGAGGTGAGGGAGGTGAGGGTGGTGAAGGAGGTGAAGGAGGTGAGGGTGGTGAAGGAGGTGAAGGAGGTGAAGGAGGTGAGGGAGGTGAGGGAGGTGAGGGTGGTGAAGGAGGTGAAGGAGGTGAGGGTGGTGAGGGTGGTGAAGGAGGTGAGGGTGGTGAAGGAGGTGAAGGAGGTGAAGGAGGTGAGGGAGGTGAGGGAGGTGAGGGTGGTGAAGGAGGTGAAGGAGGTGAAGGAGGTGAGGGAGGTGAGGGAGGTGAGGGTGGTGAAGGAGGTGAAGGAGGTGAGGGTGGTGAGGGAGGTGAAGGGGGGGTGGGGGGGCTTGTGGAGGGTCTGGCAGGACAGATTGACAGATGGCCTCCTCCTCCAGCTCCCAGCATGCCCCGCTGTCACCTCCTGTCCTCTCTGAGACAGATTTCATCAGTGGGACAATAGAAGCAGATAAATCATCAGCTTTGTCTCATGTCTTGTGTCTGTCCAGACTAAGGTGTCATCTTGAAGTCTGACTAAACGCCAACTCCCAGTCTAGCTCCAACACCTTCCATCAAGTGAAACCAGCTGGCTCTAATTGACGCTAATTCAAGCCTCACCTGTTAAGCCTCAACTCCTGCACGCGCCCAGGGAAAATAAAAAGCCCAAACTAGTCGAGTGCCGAACATGTTGCAGAGTGTCAAAAAGCAAAGGAAAGGAGCGAGCAGAGGTTTTTTCTGCGGCGGAGCAAACGCTCCTTATGGAAGTGTATGAGGACTATAAGGACATGATTAGGAACAAAGGCAACACTGCAGAGATTAATAAAGCAAGGGGGGTGGCGTGGCAGAATATTGCCCACAGGCTTAATGTGTAAGTGACAAAGAAAATTCAGCATAATATCATGTTCTATAAATCCTGCATCAAAGAGACAAAATATATGGTCGATAAGAACACCTGTTAAATCTAACAGTTCAAGTCTGCCTAATGAAATTAACCACATGTGTAAATTAATATTAGTGACAGACTGTTTATCACATTTGATTCCTATGTAAAGTTCAGATGATGCATTAATCAAACTATTTTATGTCAGTCATCACATTTATCACATCATTGATTGCAGATTATGACATTTCTGAAATGATCAGTTTATAGGAAATAATCACATGACATTGATCTATTGACTGTAGAAAATGACATTTAGCAAATCCATCGGTTCAGTGGAGATGAGGAAAACTATTAAGTGAATGCATGAATCACATATTCATGTACAATCTTTCTTTAATGCTCAGTTTCACTGTATTATAGTTTTGTTATTAGTTGATTTTGGCTTTACTGTTGTAAGTGTTTTTTTAATTATCTTATTTTTTACTACATTTTAATTTGTTTTTAATAGTTACTGTTTTTGATTAATGATGTCATATATATTATGATCTACATATTACTTTATCACTACATGACAGTTGTGAGTGTGTAAAGCTCTGGCAGAACTGTCTTTTAGGTGTCTGTTCTTGTCTATTGAACATTTGTTGATCATAGATGGAGCTAATCCTCACCTTAATCCTGCTACACACCAGGATTAGTTACCATGGTTACTAGAATGGGATTCAGGTTAACCACCTTGATGGAACAGAAACCGGAGTTTAGCTCGATGTATCAGGCTTAGCCAGAACCATGGTTTCCATGGTTACCGATGTGAGGCTAATCTTAGCCACTTTGATGGAACAGAACTCTGGCTCACATTAGCCAGACTTGGCCATTTAAGCCTGGATTTGCCTTCAGCCTGCTTGATGGAATACCCCCCAGGTCCACGTCAAGAGACGTCCTGATGATGCATCGGCGCTCTGCTCTCCTCACTTGTGATCTGCAGTTTGAGAAGCTCGTGGAAAAAAGATTTTGATGTGTTCAGGGGCTGTGGGATGTTTCTGCACCGCAGATTAATGCCACACACACACACACACACACACACACACACACACACACACACACAAACATACGCTTGTGTATGTCACTCTGCGTGGTTGATGTAGGTCAGCTGTGGTCAGAGTGTGTGTGTATGTTTATATTAGTGTGTATTTATGTGTGTGTGTTTATATTTGTGTGTGTATATTGATGTGTGTGTGTGTGTGTGTGTGTGTGTGTGTATTAATCCTCTCTGGTTTTAATCTGCAACAGCAGGGTGGAAGCTGCTGTTACATAACAGACCTGCAGCTGCTGCACGCTGCCACCATGTGCAACAACTCTGCTGCTGCCAGCAACACCTGCAACTACAAACTACAACTTACTCCAGCAACACCTGCAAATGTATACTACAACTAACTACAGCAACACCTGCAACTACAGCAGCTAAAGTAACACCTGCAATTACAACTAACTACTGCGGTAGCTGCAACTACAAACTACAACCAACTACAGCAACACCATCAACTACAAACTACAAGTAACTACAGCAACACCTACAATTACAAAAACTACAACTACTGCAACAGCTGCAACCACAAAAAACACAACTACAAAAACGACAGCAACATCTGCATCTACAAACTACAACCAACTGCAGCAACACCTGCAGCTACAAACAACAAGTAACTGCAGCAAAAGCTGCAACTACAACTTACTACAGCAACACCTGCAACTACAGCAGCTAAAGTAACACCTGCAATTACAACTAACTACAGCAACACCATCAACTACAGACTACAACTAACTACTGCAACAGCTGCAACCACAAAACCACAACAGCTACTGCAACTACACAAACTACTGCAACAGTTGCAACTACAAACTACAACCAACTACAGCAACACCATCAACTACAGACTACAAGTAACTACAGCAACAGCTGCAATTACAACTAACTACTGCAACACCTGTAACTACAAACTACAACTAACTCCCACAAAAAAAGCAACTACAAACTACAACTAACTCCCACAAAACCTGCAAATGTATACTACAACTACCTGCAGCAACACATGTAACTACAAACTACAACTAACTCCCACAAAAAAAGCAACTACAAACTACAACTAACTCCCACAAAACCTGCAAATGTATACTACAACTACCTGCAGCAACACATGTAACTACAAACTACAACTAACTCCTGCAAAACATATATATATACTACAACTAACTACAGCAACACCTGCAACTACAGCAGCTAAAGTAACACCTGCAATTACAACTAACTACTGCAACATCTGCAACTACAAACTATAACCAACTACAGCAACACCATCAACTACAAACTACAAGTAACTACAGCAAAAGCGGCAACTACAACTAACTACAGCAACACCTACAGTTACAAAAACTACAACTACTGCAACAGCTGCAACCACAAAAAAAACACAACTACAAAAACGACAGCAACATCTGTAACTACAAACTACAACTAACTGCAGCAACACCTGCAACTAAAGTTAAAAGATTAAAGTTCCACTGACTGTCACACCTGAGTGTGTGAAATTTGTTCTCCGCATTTGACCCATCCCCTGAGGGAGCGGCGAGCAGCAGTGGTGCCGCGCTCGGGAATCATGTGGTGATCTAACCCCCCAATTCCAACCCGTGATGCTGAGTGCCAAGCAGGGAGGCAATGGGTCACAGTCTTGACCCGGCCGGGGATCGAACCCACAACCTCCCAGTCTCAGGGCAGACACTCTACCACTAGGCCATTGAGCTGGTGACAAAGTACAACCAACTGCAGCCCACCTGTAACTACAAACTACAACTAACTACTGCAACAGCTGCAACCACAAAAACCATAACAACTACCAAAACTACAGCAACACCTGCAACTAACCAGTTAACGGTGGCAGAGCCCCAACAGAGCACAGTTCAGAGGTTCAAACAGAATTTATTTTTATACTATGATAATTAATGATAAGATAATGACCTCATTAATTAAATAATCCGATATATTTCTGTGAATAGCAAATAGAAGACATAATAACATGTTTCATATTTATATATTTTGCTCTGAAACCAAACCTGCGTCCTGTAAATGTGAAGCTGATAAATGTAGTTTAGTGTCATACGCAGAAATAACAGAGTATAGTTTATATGTCTGATCACAGATATTACATGTTATATAAATCATGAATGATCGAGTCTTAGATAAAATTATTATAAATTTATTCTAAAAAATTCCCACAATATTTGTGAGATCCTGTTTAGGTTAACGACGCTGGGCTTTAGTTTCCCCCTGAGCTCGTCTTGTCAGGCAGAGCTTCCTCCCACCCTGTCTGACGACTGACAGCAGCTGCACTGAAGCTTGTGTTCACTCATGCTGACGTTAATTAGACGTTACGATCATCAGTGATTCTTTAATCAGTTATACTTTTACAGGACGTCTTCCTGCTGCTGCTCATTCAGCCATTTTGGACTCTCTGCTGCAGCATTGTGTAAGCATGTCAGTGAACGCCTCGTCACATGTGGACATTTAAATATGATTTTGTGCCACTTTCAGGTTTGAGAAAGGCTGAGAAACAAGACGTGTCTGATTCATCAGCTGGAGGAGGACAAACTCCCACACCTCAAAACACAACCTGCTCCTGAACAGGAAGTCCTAATACAGAACCATGCGTTTGTGCTAACAAACCTTAAAGGGACAGTACAACATTTATTGAAATCTTGCCACATGTGTCACAGTTTGTCCAGAACAGAGGTAGAGCCGTGTTTAGCCTAGCTTTGCACAAAAACTGGGAGCAGGGGGAAACTGTTAGCCTAGCTCCATAAAAGTCTAACTCTAAGACCGAGAAGTAAAGATTCTGAAGTTCTGAAACGTGTTGTAGCTGTGATGTCACTGTTATGTCACTGTCTCAGTGAATTGTGTCTGCGCTTGTGTCAGATGAAGGAACTAAGAAATAAACTAACTCTAAGCTAACAAGAACAAGGAAAAAAAACAGCAACTGCAAGTACATTGGCTACAGCAACATCTGCAACCACAAAATTAAAGCCGCACCTGCCACTAAAAAGAAGCTAACGGGAATTAGGAGCTAACTATAAGTTAACTCGACCTAGAAGCTAACAAGAACTAGGAGCTAACTTCACATTAACTCGGCATAAAAGTTAACAAGAACTAGGAGCTAACTTTACGGCCTAGAAGCTAACAAGAACTAGGAGCTAACTTCACATTAACTCGACCTAGAAACTAACAAGAACTAGGAGCTAACTCTTACAAACTCAACCTAGAAGCTAACAAGAACTAGGAGCTAACTCTTACAAACTCAACCTAGAAGCTAACAAGAACTAGGAGCTAACTTTACGGCCTAGAAGCTAACAAGAACTAGGAGCTAACTTCACATTAACTCGACCTAGAAACTAACAAGAATTAGGAGCTAACTCTAACAAACTCAACCTAGAAGCTAACGAGAACTAGGAGCTAACTTCACATTAACTCGACCTAGAAACTAACAAGAACTAGGAGCTAACTCTAACAAACTCAACCTAGAGGCTAACAAGAACTAGGAGCTAACTTTACGGCCTAAAAGCTAACAAGAACTAGGAGCTAACTCTAACAAACTCAACCTAGAAGCTAACAAGAACTAGGAGCTAACTTCACATTAACTCGACCTAGAAACTAACAAGAACTAGGAGCTAACTCTTACAAACTCAACCTAGAAGCTAACAAGAACTAGGAGCTAACTTTACATTAACTTGGCCTAGAAGCTAACAAGAACTAGGAGCTAACTTCACATTAACTTGACATAGAAGCTAACAAGAACTAGGAGCTAATGCTTACAAACTCAACCTTGAAGCTAACAAGAACTAGGAGCTAACTTTACATTAACTCGGGAACTGCCCATTGGTTCAACAGCCCATTGGCTCGACATCCCATTGTTCCGACCATATTAAACTCATTGTTCCAAAGTCCGTTCCGAAATCATCATGACGCCCTGTGGTTAAGGTCTGGTTAGGTTTAGGCACAAAAACCACTTGGTTAGGGTCAGGAAAAGATCATGGTGTGGGTTAAAATGAAAAAGAAAGTGACAAACACATAAGCCGTGAGCCTGCTCTGCCTCAAGACGAGACGTTCAGCACCGCGGACAGTCGGACTAATGGGATGTCGAACCAGTGGGCTGTTGAACCAATGACATGGACTCCATTAACTCGGCCTAGAAGCTAACAAGAACTAGGAGCTAACTTTACATTAACTCGGCCTAGAAGCTAACAAGAACTAGGAGCTAACTCTAACAAACTCATCCTAGAAGCTAACAAGAATTAGGAGCTAACTCTAACAAACTCATCCTAGAAGCTAACAAGAACTAGGAGCTAACTCTAACAAACTCATCCTAGAAGCTAACAAGAACTAGGAGCTAACTCTAACAAACTCATCCTAGAAGCTAACAAGAATTAGGAGCTAACTCTAAAAAAACTCAACCTTGAAGCTAACAAGAACTAGGAGCTAACTCTAACAAACTCATCCTAGAAGCTAACAAGAACTAGGAGCTAACTCTAACAAACTCATCCTAGAAGCTAACAAGAATTAGGAGCTAACTCTAAAAAAACTCAACCTTGAAGCTAACAAGAACTAGGAGCTAACTCTAAAAAAACTCAACCTTGAAGCTAACAAGAACTAGGAGCTAACTCTAAAAAAACTCAACCTTGAAGCTAACAAGAACAAGGAGCTAACTCTAAAAAAACTCCACCTTGAAGCTAACAAGAACTAGGAGCTAACTCTGAGTTAATTCGACCCAGCAGCTAACAAGCATTAGGAGCTAACTGTATAGTAGCTCGACTACATTAGCATCTGCAACTACACAAACTAAAGCTGCACCTGCAACTACAAAGAAACTAACAAGAACTAGGAGCTAACTCAAAGTTGGGGTCATCCCTATGTTTCCAGGGTTCTATGTTTCCCGGGTTCTATGTTCCCCACTTAACCCTGCAAAAAAGCTTCTATGTTTCCCACTTGGTTGAGCGGGCAACATAGAACCCAGGAAACATAGAACCTTTTTTTGTGTAAGCGGGGAACATAGAACCTTTTTTGCAGGGTTAAGTGGGGAACATAGAATCTGGGAAACATAGATACGCTCCCCTCAAAGTTAACCCGATCTAGAAGCTAACAAGAACCAGGACCTAACTCTACATTAACCCGACCTAGGAGATAACATACAAAACAAAAACAAGATGCTAAATCTACACAAAGTAAAATTTGAGGCTAACAGTTAGCTAACAGGACCTCAGATCTGTATATGGGACAGGTTGAAGCGTCTCGGCTGGTTATGTGACTGTTTTGAGACATAAAAACAACACGCGGGTTGATGGAGTTTAAAGAGAGAAGCTGGTCTGTGATCAGTGAATCAGAAGGTGAAGCTGTGGAGGCTGAACAGAGATGAGCAGAGATGGAGGAGATGAACAGTAATCTGATGAGCGGAGGGATGGATGGAGCTGGAGGATCCACTCTGACTGTGGCTCCTGTGTGACAATAACCAGACCCTCAGCCTGGGCTGGATTTTCCCGACAGTGACAACAGACACTAAATGCAGCAGTCGTCTTACCGCCACGGCCTCCAGGATCTGTTTGATGACGTGAGCGGCGTCTCGCTCGCTGTAGTAACCTCGCTCCACGATCCTGCAGACAAACATCAGGGAGAAATATCACATGGTGCCAGTGTATTTACATTTCATACTAAGACCAACAGTGGGGGAAGAACATTTACTCAAGTACGACAAAAATTTTCCATTCCATTTTAAGTTACTTTATACGTCACTACATTTATCAGTTTTAGTAACTCTGCAGATTACAACATACAAAGATGTTCTGTTTTAACTGAACTCCCCACCTGATAAATGAACCGTTGGCAGAAGCTAACAGCATTAGCTGTTAAAATGAACTGCACGCTATTTAGCTTACCTGGACCCTACTGTCCAATGTTTTTGTGTCTATGTGACTAATAAAGTGGTCCAGCACTCAGCAAAACAGGCTGTAATGTAACTACTCTGTTCACACCGTCAATGTCCGTCCCCTACAAGAGTTTGTTTTTGTCACTGACAGGCTCAGAGTGTTATTCTAAGTGTCTGATAACATTATGGAAAGGATCCCTACAGAGATAGAGCTCTTTGTTAAAGATCCAGAAACAGCCCTGAAATCACCATCACCAAACCCACCAGACCCCATTTAAATACACAGTAAATATATCATTGTAAAACACACTTCATTTAAAGTAGACAGAAACAAAATTAAACTCACAAAACCGTGTCCACTAAAAGCTAACAAGAACTAGAGGCTAACTCTAAGTTAACTGGACTGAGACGCTAACAAGAACTAGGAGCCAACAAGAATGAACTAACTGAGCAGCTGACAGCAGTTACACATCTAAAGCCTTTATAATAATAAATGTTCAGGCCGTTCAGAACGTACGTAGTCTGTGGTGCGTAGTGCGTGGTGTCATATACTTTACCTGTCAAACAGCTCTCCTCCCGTCACCAGCTCCAGCACCAGAGCGATGTCAGTGTCCGTCTCAAAGATCTCCTTCAGCTGGATCTGACAGGAAACAAGAAACAACTCAGGTTATATCAGTAACTGGTTCTGATGGAGAACATGTTCCTGATTCATGAGAACTTCTGACTGATTTTTTCAGATTCTCTGATGTTTCCTTCATTTTTCTTTCATCACAGTAAATTTAATATTTGAGGTTTTTTTGGCTAAAACATGACGTGATGAGGTCACTTCAGGCTCTGGGATATTGTAACAGGCTTTTCTCACTGTGCACTAATGTTTCACAGACCACACCAGAAATCCATCTTCCTCTGTTTCATAAATATTTAATGAGCATCGTCGGAGGAGGAACCTGATTCTCCTCGACTGATTCTCTCTAACTGTTGTGCACATGATGAATATGAACACACACAAAACAACTGTCCAATGGCATCATATCACAATATTTACATGTATATACTTTAAACACTCATAAAACATGTAAAATAATCACACTGATTTTACAGTTAATCATCATTAAATAAATTATTACTGTCACATAGTGAGAACCATACTCACAATGTTTGGGTGCGACAGACGCAGCAGGACGCCGATCTCTGTACGAACTATTTTCTTGTCAATCTGTGACACAAGAAACAAAATCTGACGTGTTCAAACTGTGACAGGAAGTGTTTAATCTGAATGAGCGTTAACAACATGAGGATATAGATCAGCTTGTGTGTGTGTGTGTGTGTGTGTGTGTGTGTGTGTGTGTGTGGTGGCGGTTCAAGCACATTTAGTTCCTCCTGAGACCCTGTGTCCTCATATGATGACATCACAATTTGGGTTTACTTGACCTTATACTTCATTCTTCTTAACTCAGACCTGTCGTCCTCGTTTGTGGACACTATTGTGTGCCCTCTAGTGGCAGTATGAGCACAAAACTCTAATTTATGTACAAACAAGATGGCAGCCATCTCTGCAGAGTCAGTCTGCAGCTGATCCCGACACAAAAGTGGACAAGGTCCAAAACCTGATCTCAAGTTATTGTTGACAATTGTTTATTTATGATTAATAATGTTTGTCGGTTGATATGGCAACACATTTTACCAATTTTAGCAACAGTAACAAGATAAGACACTGAAGACATTAGGCTTAATTATCATCTGATTTGAGGTCATTGGGACTTTATTATTGTTGACAATATTTAATTTTTTCATACTCACACTGATCCCAAGTAGCTAGGAGAAATTAAAAAGGCATACCAAACAAAAGTTCAGGTCTCAGGAGGATAAGAATCATTAATTCATCTATAAAAAGGTATTAAAAATCAACTTGTTCAGAAGAATAAACAATAAAATAATAAACGACATCAAAAAAAAAAGTACAAATTAACTTTCTTACTGAACGAGGGATGCAGCGATTTTGAAATTCTGGGTCGATACTGACACCAAGGTTTTTATATTAGTGTTGCTTTTGTTTTTTGTTTTTATTTATTCCTCTTTTGTTTCCAGGGAAACACAGAAATCTACACTATAAAAAATACATGAATTCAGTCCTTCATCACACTTCACACCTTTGAATGAGCACAAATTCAATAACACACATTTATGAGACAACCTTCACTTGAAAAACATCTTTAAACATATATTTACTATATATGATCCGTCATAATTCATCTGTAATATCTGTTTTATCATGCTGTGACAGCATCGACACATTTCTCCTTCAAACAACTGATTTATTCAACTTTACCTCCAAAAGTTACATTTTACAAGATTACACTGAACACATCATGAGAACCTTATAATTTCCTTCACTCAGTACTCATTTATACAGAATAGAGCCTGAACGCCTCACAATGTAAATCAATGTAACCTCTGTAAGATGTTGGTTGTGTTCACCAGCTGCTCAGAGATAACAATAACTAGCTGCTAACTGCTAACGGGGGGGGGGGGGGGGGGGGGGGGGTTTGGGGGGGCCACATGAACCCAGACAAAAAGGCCTCTCTGTTATTTAGCAGGCTTTGATATGTGGTTATATTAATATTTCAAAATAATAGCAGTGATAGTTTTAGTGAAAAATAGTAAAAGATAAACATTTAGGTTTTTTTTTCTTCCCCCGTTTGTGGTGCCTGTGTGTGTGTGTGTTTGTGTGTGTGTGTGTGTGCAGTATCAAGATTCACTGACCGTTTTCTTGAGGACTTTGAGAGCGTAGGGTTTCTGAGTCTGTTTCTCCTCACAGCGATACACAATGGACGTCGCTCCTCTGCAACAAAACACAAAGCACCAGAGCACAGAGTTAGACCTGAACGCCACACGTGTTTTTGTCCTGTGTCAGACAGATGTCAGGAACAAGAAGCTGTAAAAGGTTTGGAAATAACAAACCTGTTTGTGATTAACCGACCAACAGGCTGTTGGCTTTACTTTATTCGGTTTTATTGTTGATGTAAAACAAGGATTTCATTTTGTTACAGATTGCTACGACTGTTTTCCCCAAAAAAAACAAAAGAAAAGAAAATGATAATGGAGATGAGTTTGCATTTTTTTAAGACACAAGCTTATAGCAAATGGCACCATTTTCAATTTACAGTGAGATTTTTTAACTCTTTCCCCGCCATTGACGAGATTTTCTGGCCGTCTGTGTTTTCACTGATATAGACAGGGGGCGCTGTTACACATCTTGTGAAATAGAACAGCACGGCTGTGTCCACAAACAAAGGAAGAAGAAGATCTGCTGGAAACCAGAAGAAGATGTTGCAGTTTACAAACTGAACGTGAAAATGCCGGCGCCGATGGAAACGTTTACGGTTTCTGAAGCCGTGGAGACGTTGATGGACTCAGACCGCGGCACTTCCTGTTTTGATCAACATTGTGAATCTGATTGGGCGAAGAAACAAACGAGTTTGGTGGGACGAAACGAGATCTCCATGACGGGGACAGTAGTCTGAGTGGGCGGAAGTTTGCTGCACAGATCAGCCTCTCATTGGGTGGAACGAGCCACCCGCTGAAGTCCCGCCCTACCACCTCTGGTTGTGCAGCAGTTTTCTACTGTTTTCAACACGTCCTTTACTAACTTTTGCGGTGTTTGATCTTGCGGGGATGTAGCCATTTTTCTGCCATGGTTCGCGTCCTATAGGCGATATTTTTGTGGGCATGTTACACCAATATGCAATATTTTTGCAAGCGCACCATTGCTGTGGCACCGCCCAGAACGATTGTGATTGGTTGAAAGAAATACAAGCAGCCGGGGCGTTTTAAAGTGAGAGTCAGCCCAGCCAGACCTTTCTTTTCTTGAGAAAGGTCTGGTGAGCGAGACTACAGGGACAGTGACACACGGATGAGACGACCACAGAGGAGACGGAGACGACAGAACACTGAACGTGACAACGTGCTCCTCTGAACCTCAACGACAATATCATTATTATTATTATTACTTTGATTTCTACGATTCAAGCTGATGCAAGGAAATGAGAAAAACACAAAACAAAAAATGTAAATGTGAAAGATTTTATATTGAAAATGACTCTTTACCAGCGATTCATTTTCTCAGCTTTTTGTTCAAATTTTTAAAAAAAAGTTTTTATGAAAATGCACTGCAATGAGTTCAACATCTACAGCAGGAAAAACAAATGAAGATGCATCCACAAACATCAGAAACAAACACACTGCCGCTACTACTTCCTGTTCTGCAGTCTGGGTCTGAACACAGGACTCGTACCTGTAATGGAGTATTTTCATCATACTTTTACTTTTACTGCAGGAAATGATCTAATTAGTGTCGGCTGCAGACGCCGTCTCCTCCGCTCTCAGTGAAAAGTGGTGTGGACACAAATTCAGACTGAGAAAACACACAAAAATACGACCGTGTGTGTGTGTGTGTGTGTGTGTGTGTGTGTGTGCGGAGTGTGTTTAGAGGGGATCTGTTATTCTGCTGGGACAGATGGAGGAAACGGATCCATCTGAAGAGCAACCACACACACACACACACACACACACACACACACACACGGTCCTGGCTGGTCACCATGGCAACAGGACACCTGGTAACAGAGCCGGTGGCGGCCTGCTCACAGGGTCCTGAATTCTCTGCTGACATCATTTTACTGTTTCCACGGAGCTGTTAGTGTTGTTGTTGTTTACTGAGATAACAACAAACAACGTGACTTGTAAACACACACACACACACACACACACACACACACACAATAAACAAACCTGAGGACATAAAGACTGTTGTTGTTTCAGTTCCTGTTCACACTGACTCACAGGGAACTCACTGATTGGACAGTGTTGATGATGTCACACTGGCCACTTTATTAGGCACACCTGCACAGACTTATTTTAGTTTTTAAGCATATTTAATGAGCATCTCAGACAGGGGTGTCAAACGTAGGACCCGTAGGCCGGAGCCGGCACCCTGTCATGTGACTCAAAACATGCAACTGAATTTCTCTTCTGCAGCTGAAACAGCTTCACCGGTCCTACGGTTCTGACGAGCTGTGGTTCACGCTGACCGTTCACTGACGTCCAGCTCACCTGTCCCTCCGTCCCTGCTCAGCACACACAGACACACTGCACTGAAGGTTTCTGTCGTGTCCCTTACGAGCCAAAATCTTGTAGTTTAACCTCCAAAAACTTCATCTGCCAATCTGTTAATCCAAACTTGTCTTTGAGTGGCAGACGTCACGGTTTTGTTTTTGTTGATCAACATTTCAGTATCAAGTGTCCAGTTTCAGAGTCTGCATATTCTGATGAATTAAAAGTTCAGCGATTTTTGAACGGGCGTACGTTGCATTATAATGCTGATACATGATCAATATATCAGTGACAAAGATAATAAGGTTCAGTTTTTGTCGACTGTCACAGAGGAATTCTTTTTTTTTTTTGAACTGGACGACATTAAACTGAGGTTGTTCCATTTACAGACATTAAAGTTCAGTTTAACATCACCACAAACCACCTCAATAATAATCTGGTTAAATTCATTTCTCTGTGACAGTCAACACAAACTGGTCATTATTATCTCTGTGAATGTAAAATTAATGACTGAGCTCTGTGATTGCATCAGAACGTGCAGCTGAATCAAGGAAGTGGCTGTTTTATTGAAGGAGGAAACAGTTAACAGTGTGTTTCAACTAACAATAATAATAATAATGATTAGAATTTCATAGAGCAGTTTTTTATATCGCAGCATTTATCAGCTGATGTGTTTCAGGGTTTAATGTTGTACGCAGGCTCCACATCACTGTGAGTATTTCTACCTGTGTGCTGCTGAGTCTGCGATCATGTTGAAGTTGGATCTAAACAGTTCGGGTAGCTGCTGGTGTCTTAAAGCTCCACTGATCAGGATGGTTGTGTTCTGGTTCTGGTTCCCTCATAATGAGACGTTTATATCTACATAGGGAGCAGGTCCTCGTCTACAGAGATCACAAACTAACTGATGGAGGCAGCAGTAGACCAACAGCACTCATACAGCTCCTGTCTCGTCTTCCAGCCACTCAAAAAGCTTTTAAGTCCAGTTCAGACCAAAGATTCACGACAAGACAAGTTGAAACAAACACCTACTGTCAACGCTCCGTTCTGTAATGTTGTAAAAAGCTGCTGGTTCACAGGAAGTGACCACCATGAGACGGCGTATCATCTCTAGTCAACGACTCTCTGTGCTTCTGATCTGTAACGTCGACAGGAAGTGACCGCCATGAGACGGCGTATCATCTCTAGTCAACGACTCTCTGTGCTTCTGATCTGTAACGTCGACAGGAAGTGACCACCATGAGACGGCGTATCATCTCTAGTCAACGACTCTCTGTGCTTCTGATCTGTAACGTCGACAGGAAGTGACCGCCATGAGACGGCGTATCATCTCTAGTCAACGACTCTCTGTGCTTCTGATCTGTAACGTCGACAGGAAGTGACCACCATGAGACGGCGTATCATCTCTAGTCAACGACTCTCTGTGCTTCTGATCTGTAACGTCGACAGGAAGTGACCACCATGAGACGGCGTATCATCTCTAGTCAACGACTCTCTGTGCTTCTGATCTGTAACGTTGACAGGAAGTGACCACCATGAGACGGCGTATCATCTCTAGTCAACAACTCTCTGTGCTTCTGATCTGTAACGTTGACAGGAAGTGACCACCATGAGACGGCGTATCGTCTCTAGTCAACAACTCTCTGTGCTTTGTTCTGATTTGCATCTTTTCAGACTTATTTTGTGGCTGAATATAATTTGTAGCTTCTTA
The DNA here is from genome assembly GCF_041903045.1 of Epinephelus lanceolatus. Taxonomy (NCBI): domain Eukaryota; kingdom Metazoa; phylum Chordata; class Actinopteri; order Perciformes; family Serranidae; genus Epinephelus; species Epinephelus lanceolatus. The sequence continues at coordinate 1,177,877 of NC_135739.1, forward strand.
AAATCTGAATGAGGATAGTGATAGTGAGATACTGGCTACAGTGATGAAACAAAACCAGCATCAGATGGACTGTATTCATAATCAATACGCCACAATAATATAAATAACCAGCGCCAATTCATCAGTCAATGAGAATGTGTGTGTGGGCGGGGCATAAGCACATACAGCCAGCAGCAGCAGCGACCCACCGTCTGACACCGGCACACTGTGAGGACAGAAACAGAGGGCTCTGTGGGGACGGAGCACCTGCTGCAGCAAGCCAACAGTGGTCATTTTGACTTGACCAGCAGACTTCACTACAAGCTGAGGTCAGTACAGGTTTACCCAGCTGTCCAATCACAGTGGAGGAGGGGCGGGACAAATACCACAAAGACCAACCGTCACATCGCTAAACAACAACAACAATGGAGCAGAAATAAAAACTGAATCCACACAGACTGGCGGGTTCATCCTCACTATGAGCTTCAGCCTTCCTTTATTATTATTATTATTATTTTTTTTTTTTTAAGATTATTTTTTGCGGTGTTTTTTGCCTTTAATGAACAGGACAGAGTGAAATGGGGTGAGAGAGAAAGTGGGGGTTGACATGCAGCAAAGGGTTGCAAGCCGGTGTTGAGCCTGCGACCGCGGCAGCGAGGCGTCACCTCTATACATGGGGCGCCAGCACTATCCACTACGCTACCGACGCCCCAGCTTCAGCCTTCCTTTAGAGAGATTTATTTATTCAGGATAGCCCCTTGAGATGAATCATCTCATTTTCGAGGGGGTCCTTCCACAAAATGATACAAATAATACAAAGTCAAAAAATGAAAATACAGCGTAGTATGTCTTTTTCTCTACCTCGTAGCAGCCTTGGATGTATGAAGACACCTGGATACAGCGTTGGAGGCAGGACCCTGTTCATTTCTATGAAGGTTGCTCAGTGGCGCATGAAGCCAAAGCGTTCAGCTGCTGTCTATCTATCGCTCAGGTAATCAGCCCTGCTTCCACATCACCAGGCCCACGGGCCCATAGAGCAGGCACACTAGAGACTTCCGCCGGCCGAGCGGTCTACTTCTGGCTTCTGTTAACTTGAATGGGAACAAAAGAAGTTAATCTTGTGGCTCTTCTAGACTCAAATATTATCCAAATGGATCAAATCCTGATTGTGATAGAAGTCAATTCACCTGGGTCGTAATGCTAACCTTTTAGATGCTAACACGCTAACATCAGCATATAGGCCTGTTTAATGGACCTTTTAAGGCCTGACGTCACGATGACATCATGTTATCACCTGGAGGTAAAGCTCTGGAAATTTCTCTGGAATGCTAACTTTTTAGCACATTAGCTAACGTTAGCTTCCATAGCAAAACAAACAAGTGTCGTCCTCCTTTGTAAGACTGGCTTCCTGTGACATCATCCATCCACTGAGTGACAGCATACGGGTCGTTTCTTCAGGACGGATGTCGGAGATAATGATACCTTCAGAAATGCATTTTTTATTGAGTATGTAATTATATCGACCTTGTTTTGTTTTCTCGAGAACCTTTTCTGGTCTGTTTATTTATTTAAAAAAGTAAATAAATCTAGAGCTGAAACTAATGATTACCTTCATGTCAATTCATAAATCAATGAGTTGTTTTTTCAATAAAATGTCAGACGATGGTGAAAAATGTTGATCAGTGTTCCTACGGCTCCCGACGACGTCCTCAAATATTCAGTTTACTGTCTCAGAGAATAAACCAGAAAATACTCACATTTAAGAGGCTGGAATCTGATTCTTGTACCAAATCAAAAATTGATTGTCAAATTAGTTAACAGGTAATTTAATCGTTGTCAACTAATCGATTAATCACTTAATTGTTGGAGCTCTAATTTCGTCCTTATGTCAGGACAGACAGCGCCTGCTTCTCTTAGCTGGCGGGGTGAAACCAGTCGGACGCTCCACACTGAAATGAGAGCGCTGTTGTTTGAAGAAATAAGGGCGTGTCCACCACAGAGAGCGCCGCGCCCAGCATCTTTTCTAAGAGCACACTGCCTTTTTTGTGCAGCTGCTCCGAGTGCTTAAGGTTCAAAATCTCTGAACTCTTCAAAAAGGTGCCGATGACATCACTGCTGCGTCTTTAGTGAAGCTACTGTCACAGCAAAGACAGAGAAGCTCATTTTTGGAAGCAGATCGGCCGGGGGACTCTGGATGTTGCTGGTGAGTGTTGTGCTTTCATCACTGTGAGCTAGGGCTGGGCGATAAAATGACTGTACGATATATCAATATATTTTTTAAGCAAGATATAAATTTAGACAACGTTTATATCGATATAGGGTCAAGCTGCGTTACACGACGCATCCCAGTGTTCATCTCTCCTCTGTCACACTCCACATAGCTCCGCCCCCTCACTCACTCACAAGTTCTCCATCAACACTTTTAGAGCCTGATGCCTGGTTCACAGTACACAACATTTCTGTCCATTCCAACAGTCACTATGTCACATTAGGTGATTGTGGAGTCATAAAATCGTGCCGTGACATGGCCGACAGACATGACACACTACACGATGGTCCACGACCAATTATCCCCGGTCGTCTTTCACGACATGTGTGATGTCATCAGGTTATTCTTGTCCTATTTTTATTACTTTTACAATTATCTCAGTCACTGTGTCTGTTCATGTGCCAGCTGAACTGTTACTGTAGTAACGTAAAAAAGCGCCACCAGATGGGCGGAGCTACATTTGAAGTACTGTACACAAACATACAAGTCACTGAATCCTCCACAGGAGTTTGATTCCTTTATATCCTCCATTATGAAGAAAGAACATTCTTTGCTAGCTTGATGCTAATGGCAGTACTCAGCGGGTTGATTAAGTGCCTCTGCTGTTTCCTTTGTATTCTGTGTGCTAACGTCCCTACAGGAAATATCTAAAAGGCTGGGCTGTTGTTGTCCTACAGTTTCCATGGCAACAGATCGCTCTGTGTTCCTATTGGTCAAAGTGACGGCTGTGACGGGAGAAGTTGTGGAAGACAAAAAGAAAATCAAACACGCTAGACTTTCTGTTGGAACGTCGTGAGGCGTCAAAGACGTGGCATCGTGTACGACACTTGTCATTCACGATCCATGCCCACACCATAAGTCGCTGGTTCGGGCTGTAATCAGGCCGATATTGTGTAGTGTGAACCTGGCATTAGCCTGACATGCACCTCCCCAGAAATGCAACTCCACGTCATAGTGACGCAGACCTCCTGTGTGTCTCTGTAAAGATGTATATATATATATATATATATACATACATATATATATGTATATACCTAAAAGCTCTGCTGGTTTTCTACCCGGAAGTATTTGTAAACAACAACAAGGCGCGTCCGTCCGGATGGATGAGTCATGGCCTTGTAAAAGACTATGTTTGTTTCTTTTAGTTGGCGAGAATGTGTCGCCGCAAACGCGACAAACATCCACTAACTTTGACGGCGTTTTCTGCGAGCACGGCTGAGCCATTTTGTACCGCTATACGTGTTTCTAGTGGGACTATGTTTACAAGCACAAGAGTTCAGCGAGCCACCGAAGGACCGCCCTGCAGATTTACTATTGGTTCTGCAACGTAGGGAGTTTTTTAAACTCTGAAATTGTATCCGCCCATCTAAACACAAAATCAGGGAGAAAGTCATCAGTCTTTAGTTAAGCAAAGCATCTAAAGACTGACTTGTGAGTCTACACAATGAATGCATTTTTGAGTAATTTCTGAGAAGTTATGATAAAATAAAAAAAAGTATTACAGACTATAGAATAGGACTGACAACCTCTCCAATGTCTCATGTCAATTAATTAACACTATTTGTCGGCTTTTTATAATGCCTTTGTTTTTGCTGCTGCTGCACTGTGTCTCCAGTTGAAAGTGGTGATTTGCTAAATACATTCTACAATAATAAATTAGATTCACTTTTGGTCTATAATATTGTTGGCTATATTACGCATTCTAATGAAAAAACCTTAAGAATAAAAGAAATAAACACCGAAATAATTACTGGAAACTTTTTCTTCAGTGATACTCCTCCTCTCTGACATACTAACACACACACACACACACACACACACGCACGCACACACACGGCTGGCACGGTCACTGTTGAGATTACATTCGTTTTTTATTATTAACAAAATGGTTTTTTATAGACCGTATGAATGGTTTCGTTTTCAAATAAATATCTGGAAACGAAAATGTATGCTTTGGTGTACTTGTACAGAGTTTTGCAATATGTATACCTGTATGTATCAAAATGTATAATTTTCAGCCGCTGCCACGGTCGGAGGTATAAATGTTCAGATGCATTGTCTTTGTGTGTTTTTACATCTATTGTTGCTTTTAATTTGCAGCTATACTTTTAATGAAGCTGACATGTCATGACAGTCAAGCACCCCCCCCCCCCCCCCCGATTGCTTCAATGACGTCATCAAAGCGAAAAAGCGAGTCTGTTGATTTCTGCCACATTGACGAGCGATTGCAACTGAGTGAAGAAGCGATATCAAAGGGGCGAACCGAGCGACAGCGAAAAAAATAAAAAGTCCAGTGTGAATACTTTAATTTCACAGATAAGAAACAATAAATTGTGAAGACAATAAAGCCTCCACACACTGTGTGTGATTTATCCTGGCTGAAATATGAGCAGAGGAAATCTCTGCTAGCTGCTAGGCTAATTTATACAATGTAAAATGCCATAGGCTTGTGCTAATAACGTTAGCATGTTGTATTTGTGGTGAAAATGTGTCCAGATAAAGACAAGTGTTTGTCTGTGAATGCTGTGAGTTATAGTGAAGCTGATTTGTGTTTGAAACTGTCTCTATTAAGCCATGTTTAATGTGTGTGTAATGTGTGCTTAATGTGTGTTTAATGTGTGTGTAATGTGTGCTTAATGTGTGTTTAATGTGTGTTTAATGTGTGCTTAATGTGTGTTTAATGTGTATTAAATGTGTGTTTAAAGCAGTTGTGCTGAACTTTTTTACCATTTATAAAACTGTCCCTAGTTCGTATCATTCGTATTATTTGAACCCAACAGTGACAAAAAAGCCTTTCTCTATATGGCTATTTAGCGTAGCCTCGGTCGGGTCGGACACAGCGGAAGTCAGCAAACCAGAATACGGCACCCGGAGGCGGAAGTAAGTCTGCACACCTGCAACGGCCCGCAGCCATTAAACCACAGAAGAAGAAGAAGAAGGAGCCGTGTTTACGAGTAGGATTTAAGAAACAGGCTAAATGACATGTAGTAGGGAGTAGTGAATGATTTCAGACACATTGCACACTCTTGTACAGTAGGTGGTGGTATGCACCTGGAAGTTGTTTACGATCCGCCAATAAATTGAGAGAAGAAGAAGAGCCGTGTTTACAGAGAGTGTTCTTCGAGTAAGCGGTACGCAACGGGCATTGCTGAACACAACAGTTTTACCAGATGTATCTATAAGGGCTTGGTTGTACTTTTGATGTCATGGCGGATAAAGAAGGAGCACCATCTAAAAGAAAAAGAACAGAAGAACAGAAGAAGGCTAAACAGGACAGTGACAGGACTCGAGTCCAAACGCGTGTAAACCTCGGTCGGGCATTCACCAAGTGCAGAGAGCTGAGAGATTTGAAAGGTTTTAAAACTGATCCCGAGTTGGCCCTTTTCCTAATCGACAGGTATGTATTTTTTGTTTTTATTTAGAGAATATACCGCAACTTGTTAGACATTGTTTCACTTCAATATATGACAACATGGATGTTATAAGCAAGCTAAATGTAACGTTAGCTGATGTGAGCCGCTTTTGTCTAGTAACGTTACAACAAACGCCACAAAATTATCTGTGACTGTGACCATGAACACAAACATACAGCAGGCAGTTGTCCTCAGTTTATAAGAAATTAGAGCTACACCAGAACATTTATGATTTTCCTCTCGCTCTCCAAAACAAATGCATGCGGTAAGTGCCGGCTGCAGTTGAGATTTTATGAATGAAGCCGAATGCCGGCTGCAGTCGGAATTTTACGACACCAGGCTGTGGGTGTCATCCCACTTTGACCAAAGGGGGCGCTATAATTAACAAAAACATAAAGTTCCGCACAGCTGCTTTAATGTGTTTAATATGTATTAAATATGTGTTTAATGTGTTTGTGTTTAATGTGTGTTTAATGTGTGTTTAATGTGTTTAATGTGTGTTTGTGTGTTTAATATGTTTAATGTGTGTTTACTGTGTGTTTACTGTGTGTTTAATGTGTATTTACTGTGTGTTTACTGTGTTTAATACGTGTTTAATGTGTGTTTGTGTGTTTAATATGTTTAATGTGTGTTTAATGTGTTTAATGTGAGTTTAATGTATTTAATGTGTTTAATGTGTATTTAATGTGTTTACTGTGTGTTTAATGTGTATTTACTGTGTGTTTACTGTGTGTTTAATACGTGTTTAATGTGTGTTTGTGTGTTTAATATGTTTAATGTGTGTTTGCGTTTAATGTGAGTTTAATGTATTTAATGTGTTTAATGTGTATTTAATGTGTTTACTGTGTGTTTACTGTGTGTTTATTTAATGTGTTTAATGTGTGTTTACTGTGTTTAATGTGTGTTTAATGTCTTTAATGTGTGTTTAATGTGTGTTTACTGCGTGTTTAATGTGTGTTTAATGTGAGTTTAATGTATTTAATGTGTTTAATGTGTGTTTAATGTGTTTACTGTGTGTTTAATGTGTTTAATGTGTGTTTAATGTGTTTAATGTGAGTTTAATGTATTTAATGTGTTTAATGTGAGTTTAATGTGTGTTTAATGTGTTTACTGTGTGTTTATTTAATGTGTTTAATGTGTGTTTACTGTGTTTAATGTGTGTTTAATGTCTTTAATGTGTGTTTAATATGTGTTTAATGTGTGTTTGTGTGTTTAATATGTTTAATGTGTGTTTAATGTGAGTTTAATGTATTTAATGTGTTTAATGTGTGTTTAATATGTGTTTAATGTGTGTTTGTGTGTTTAATATGTTTAATGTGTGTTTAATGTGTTTAATGTGAGTTTAATGTATTTAATGTGTTTAATGTGTATTTAATGTGTTTACTGTGTGTTTAATGTGTTTAATGTGAGTTTAATGTGTTTACTGTGTGTTTACTGTGTGTTTATTTAATGTGTTTAATGTGTGTTTACTGTGTTTAATGTGTGTTTGATGTGTTTACTGTGTTTAATGTGTGTTTAATGTCTTTAATGTGTGTTTAATGTGTGTTTAATGTGTTTAATGTGTGTTTAATGTGTTTAATGTGAGTTTAATGTATTTAATGTGTTTAATGTGTGTTTAATGTGTTTACTGTGTGTTTAATGTGTTTAATGTGTGTTTAATGTGTTTAATGTGTGTTTACTGTGTTTATTTAATGTGTTTACTGTGTTTAATGTGTGTTTAAAGTGTGTTTACTGTGTGTTTCATGTGTTTAATGTGTTTAATGTGTGTTTCATGTGTTTAATGTGTGTTTAATGTGTTTAATGTGTGTTTACTGCGTGTTTAATGTGTGTTTAATGTGAGTTTAATGTATTTAATGTGTTTAATGTGTGTTTAATGTGTTTAATGTGAGTTTAATGTGTGTTTAATGTGTTTACTGTGTGTTTACTATGTTTACTGTGTGTTTATTTAATGTGTTTAATGTGTGTTTACTGTGTTTAATGTGTGTTTAATGTCTTTAATGTGTGTTTAATGTGTGTTTACTGCGTGTTTAATGTGTGTTTAATGTGTTTAATGTGTGTTTAATGTGTTTAATGTGATTTTAATGTATTTAATGTGTTTAATGTGTGTTTAATGTGTTTACTGTGTGTTTAATGTGTTTAATGTGTGTTTAATGTGTTTAATGTGTGTTTATTTAATGTGTTTAATGTGTTTAATGTGTTTACTGTGTTTAATGTGTTTAATGTGTGTTTACTGTGTTTATTTAATGTGTTTACTGTGTTTAATGTGTGTTTGTTTACTGTGTGTTTAATGTGTTTACGGTGTGTTTAATGTGTGTTTAATGTGTTTAATGTATGTTAACTGTGTTTATTGTGTGTTTACTGTGTGTTTAATGTGTGTTTACTGTGAGTTTAATGTGTTTGTGTGTTTAATGTGTGTTTACTGTGTTTAATGTGTGTTTGATGTCTTTAATGTGTGTTTAATGTGTTTAATACGTGTTTAATGTGTGTTTTGAATCAACTAAACTTTACAGCACTTCTGCCACGAACTAGTGTTCTGGAGGTGTAACTGTTGTGCAGCTCTATATTTTCAAACACGGGAATAAAATCACTGCGTTTTATTTTGATCAGTCTGTTTTTATACAACTGCTTGTGATGTCAGCTTTCACTTGCAGCTAAAAACATGGAGCGCATTTAGTAGAAAATACCGATATATATATATATATATATATATATATACACATAAATATATTGTGTATCACCTGTAAATACCAAGATATGAAATTTTGTCCATATCGCCATGCCCTACTGTGACCTCTGTAAGCTAGATGTTATCTGTGTCAACCCGCTGTTAACATCGCATTATGTTAGCGATCAAACTAATGTTAGTGCCAATATATTGTTGGCATAGAAACAAAACCAATGCAGAGCACATCGTTTTAAAAAAAAGCGGTGGGAGTATTTCTTTAAGTTTTTTTTTTTTTCTTTAAGTCTTTATTTTTCTCTAAGTGCTGGGATGAATCGCTCCCCAGTGCCCGCCCACCACACCCACCTACATAGGTGGGTTCACCCTGTCCTTTCACATGCATCAGTCCTCTCTTCATCCAGAGCAGGTACTCTATCTTGGGCACACATTTTAATTTCTGCAGATATTCTGTATCATAGCAACCAGACGCTCACAATATTCCATCACTCACTGGGCATATTAGTTGGGATACCTTAAAGCACCTGCTGGTGACCTGATGGTATTAATTTCTACGTAAACAAAGCCTCTGCTGTAAACATTCAATGTATCCTCTTGTCTATGGTTTGCATGATATCTTATGAGTTAGCACCCCACAGATGACGTTACGTTCTTGACGTAAAGTTACAGAGGTTAGGTTTAGCTGAGTAAAGTTACTGTGGCTAGGTTCAGGAAGAGACACATGGCAAACCTCCAACCTTAAAGTTTGCACTGTGGACAGAGACGATGCTGAGAGCTTCACAGAGATCTTTCTGTTCATAAAGCACTTTGTTGAAACTACACTTATCTGCTGTCTTACGCCGACAACACACCATGCAGCAGCGAAGTGGTATGTAATGTATACGGAAAGCTGTGGCAGCCATTTGATTCAGCGGCAAAGAACAGCCAAACTAAAAGTTGAAGACTGTTTAACTTTTAGCAGAAGATAATCACAGTGGGTAAAACTGCAGCTGGAGCAGCTACATGACCCAAAATCTAGCTACATGACTCGCCCACCATACCTACACATCAGTCCATGGTCAGCCCCCCTCGCTCCTTGACCCGGAAGCAGAAGTCCCGACGAAATTGCTAAGATAGCAGTTAGCTAGCTATGATGTTTTCCGTTAAAAGAGAGGTGATTAAGGATAGGGTAAGGGTAATGGGAAGTTACCTATACTAATGCTAAGTTAGCAATTTGCTAGCTATAAAGTTTTACAGGGTTCAGATAACTGTCTCATTGGTGGGTTTGTTTTGTACTAGTGGTGGGCGTGGTTTGTAGGGGCGTGTCCAATACGTTACAAACAGAATATTTCTGCAGCTATACATGTCTTTAATAATCATTAAACAGAGTCATGTGACCTCTGTGACACGGTGACCTCTGTAACAAAGAATTCCTTCCCACCTTAAACACATGAAGAATCCTTCCAGCTGCAGAGACAAAATGGAAGTAGAACCTGTGAGAACTTTACAGTCTGATATCTAATAACAGTTAATGTATTTATGATGTGACAGGACAGGACTGAGGGTTATTTCATCCTCCATATGTACGCGACCCTCCCATCACGACCCCTGCTGCTGGTTCGAACTGGCGGTTTGGTGTCCTGGAGGTGTGGTCCACCACAGACCCTCTACATGACCACTGCTGTGCCCCCTTGGTGTGTTTATTATAGATAATTCAGGACCTGAGGAGGATCACATGGACCCCTCATGTGGGCCCCTTTGGTCCAATGAGGGGTCCATGTGAGCTCACCACCACCCGTGTGTCACTTTACCCCTGTGCCCCCTATTAATGTGGTCCAGACCTGCCCAGCTCGGAGCTCAGGGTGTAGAACTCCTCCACCGCCCCGTCCCGCCTCGACCCGTCCACCCAGAACTCCACCGGAGCCGAACCAGGCCGGGACGTTGGCATGGTGACAGCAGAACTCCCCAAAACCAGGACCAAGAGGGCCAGCACCGAGTCCAAGATCCCTCCAAGACCAGGACCAGGGACGGGTCAGACCGGGTCAGATGTGACCCGATCAGATCCAGGAGCAGAGTAATCCAGATCAGATCTCAGATTTAAATCCAGCTCGGTAAAGCCCAGATTAGAGGAGCAGAGGGGGGATGATTCATGATCCTGATGGGCTCTAATCCAGACCAGCAGGAGGAGGAGGAGGATGAGGAGGAGGAGGAGGAGGATCCGCCTGCACCCTCAAACTCTCAATCAGGACCGTTTATCAGAGCAAAGATCAAAACTGAAAAACTGTAAGAAGAGAAATTATTTCAAATCCCGAGAGACAAACACGAGTCCTCAGTCCAGACTGGAGTGGGAACCGGGATCCAGACGCACCGGGTCCGGATGTGTCGCAGCTTCCATCGGGCCTAAAACCCTCTCAGATGTCGGATCACTTCAGTCCATCACCCCCCCTCCCGGGTTTTATTCGTAGTTCCGTGTTTTTACCGGCAGAAACGGTCCGTCCGTCCCTCCGGAGCGCTGCAGCCTCCCAGCGGAGATCCAGCCCGGAGAGCCGCGACAACAACACCGTAGCCCGGAGACGTTTTCACCGGGAAACAGACAGCGAAACCCGGACAGGCTCGGTGCGGGATGTCGGTGCTCGGAGCTCGGAGGTTTGATTCCCGGGCAGGGCAGCTCCAGATGTCCGCTGGATCTGCAGAGAGAGAGATGCTGCTGTAATCTCACAGCCCCGCCCCTCTGTCACCGCGCCGACCAATCACAGCCCCGCAGGAGAGCCGAGCCGCGCTCCCATTGGACGGCGGGCCTGTCAGTCAGCGGAGCCTCTGTCAGCAACCTAAATACAGAAATAACCTAAATACATAAATGTACATTAGCGTGACATCTGGAGGCTTTGATCCTGCGGGAATCAAACCCGCAACTCTCACACCAACACACGCGCGTTTCTCCCGTTTTTATTTCTTCTTCATTTAATTCTTCCTGACAAACAGAAGGTCTGTCACATGTTTTAATAGTTTCAGTCACGTTTATTAACACACACGTCAGAATGTTTAATGTCTCCATATTTACAGTTTTGTCAGTCTATTATTTACCTCCTCTCAGTGTGCTCATCAGATCTTTGTTTAAAGTCCAGACCAGAGGACTTTTCAGAAAAGCAACAACTTTTTTTTTCTTCTTCTTTTTTACCTTAAAGGCTAACTCTGGTGTTTTTAAACCTGGACTCTGTTCATGTTCATGTTTTTGTGTCTACAGGACTGAAATGGGAACAGTAGATTTTGAGACTGGTCCGGTACAGACAGCAGTGATGTCACCACTCTCCTCAGTGTCTGTCCACTAAAAGTGTTTGTTTTTGTCACTGACAGGCTCAGAGTGTTTTCCTCAGTGTCTGACAACATTATGAAAGGATCCCTACAGAGACAGAGACAGAGCTCTTTGTTAGGACTGTCTGTCTGTCTCTCTCTCTGTCTCTCTCTCTGTCTCATTGTGTCATACGGATTACTGTTAATTTATTATGCTGATCTGTTCTGTACGACATCTATTGCACGTCTGTCCGTCCTGGAAGAGGGATCCCTCCTCAGTTGCTCTTCCTGAGGTTTCTACCGTATTTTTTCCCCGTTAAAGGGTTTTTTTGGGGAGTTTTTCCTGATCAGCTGTGAGGGTCATAAGGACAGAGGGATGTCGTATGCTGTAAAGCCCTGTGAGGCAAATTGTGATTTGTGATATTGGGCTTTATAAATAAAATTGATTGATTGATTTGTTTAAGAGTCAGATCCAGAAACAGTCCTGAAATCACCATCACCAAACCCACCAGACTCCATTTAAATAAAGAGTAAATATATCATTGTCAAACACACTTCATTTAAAGTCGACAGAAACAAAATAAGACTCACAAAAACCATCTTGGTTCATCTTTCCACTGTTCCAACAATCACCAGCTCTGGTTTGGTTTAAATTAACCCTTAACTCACCAGTTAGATGTGACGACATGCTGCCTCTATACACACTAACATGACTGTTGATTTAAATGGAGTCTGGTGGGTTTGGTGACGGTGATTTCAGGGCTGTTTCTGGATCTTTATCTTCAACACAAAGCTCTATCTCTGTAGGTATCCAGCTGACTGAGAGTTAGCTTCTAGTTCTTGTTAGCCTCTAGGTCCAATTAACTTATGGTCTTTGCACACTGAGTCTGTTTTTTTCAGATGCATTTTTTTAATCCATTGTAAAAATTGCCCATGGATTTATCAGGTTTAGTGAATAAACTGTTTATGTTTGTAAAATATCTGACTAATATTGGTAAAGTATCCCATAAATATTATTAGAATATCCCAAAATATATCCATTAAATATCCAAAAACATACCTGTAAAATATCCAAAATATGTTACAACAGCAGAAAAAAGATATTAGCTTATAAAATATTCAAAAAATATCAGTAAAATATCTTAAAAAATATTAGTAGAACATCTTGAAAATATTAGTGAGCTATCTAAAAAACATACCCATTAACATAAAGTTAATAAAATATTTGAAAAAATGTGAGCCAAATATAAAGAAAAATGTTATTACAGTATCCAAAATATGTAAGTAAAGTCCAAAGTCCAAAAAAAAAAGTAAAATATGTGAAAAACTTTAGTAGAATATTTAGTAGAGTATCCAAAAATATTTAAGTAAAACATCCAAAATATGTTTTTATAACATCTGAAATAATATTGACCGGTAAAATATCGGAAAGATGTGACTAAAATTTCCTTAAAAAATATTATTTGGACATCCTGATAATATTAGTAAAATATCTGACTACATTTTGTAAAATATCTTTTAAAAAAGTCCAAAATATTAGTAAAATACTGGACAAAAGTTAATAATTCATCTGAAAGAATGTAAGCCAAATATCTGAAAGCTGATATTACCCAACAAATATTAGTAAACACAAACACTGTGGGGACTCTGACACACTGTGGGGACTTTGACTGTAAAACACTGTGGGGACTTTGACACACTGTGGAGACTCTGACACACTGTGGGGACTTTGACACACTGTGGGGACTTTGACACACTGTGGAGACTCTGACACACTGTGGGGACTTTGACACACTGTGGGGACTTTGACACACTGTGGAGACTTTGACACACTGTGGAGACTTTGACTGTAAAACACTGTGGGGACTTTGACACACTGTGGGGACTCTGACACACTGTGGGGACTTTGACTGTAAAACACTGTGGGGACTTTGACTGTAAAACACTGTGGGGACTTTGACACACTGTGGAGACTCTGACACACTGTGGGGACTTTGACACACTGTGGGGACTTTGACACACTGTGGGGACTCTGACACACTGTGGGGACTTTGACTGTAAAACACTGTGGGGACTTTGACTGTAAAACACTGTGGGGACTTTGACACACTGTGGAGACTCTGACACACTGTGGGGACTTTGACACACTGTGGGGACTTTGACACACTGTGGGGACTTTGACACACTGTGGGGACTTTGACTGTAAAACACTGTGGGGACTTTGACACACTGTGGGGACTTTGACTGTAAAACACTGTGGAGACTCTGACACACTGTGGGGGCTTTGACACACTGTGGGGACTTTGACACACTGTGGGGACTCTGACACACTGTGGGGACTTTGACACACTGTGGGGACACTGACACACTGTGGGGGCTTTGACACACTGTGGGGACTCTGACACACTGTGGGGACTTTGACACACTGTGGAGACTCTGACACACTGTGGGGACTTTGACACACTGTGGGGACTCTGACACACTGTGGGGACTCTGACACACTGTGGAGACTCTGACACACTGTGGGGACTTTGACACACTGTGGGGACTCTGACACACTGTGGGGACTCTGACACACTGTGGGGATACACTATGGGGACTGTGACACTCCTTCATACAGCTGACTGAAGTCCATTCACTGCAGTAGAAACACCACAGCGCCCTCGTGTGGACAAAAGCTCTGCTGCCTGTGATAACAACAACTTTAACTTCAGATACTGATATATATATTTACACACACACACACACACACACACACACATAAACATCTTAAAATAGAGTTAATCTATCTCTAAAAAAATACATATATTTTGTTTTAAATTAAATCTAGACGTGTTCCTGGTGCAGACAACAGTGTTAGTGTGATGTCAGCATTAACAAGTGTGTGTGTGTGTATGTGTGTGTGTGTGAGACCATCAGGATGAACAGGTGAGAGTGTAATCATTAGCTCCGAGTGATGTCATCTGTCCAGATGTGAGCGTGCTCAGTGCTCATCAGTTAAAAAGGCAGGTAGACAGCTGCTGCTGCTGCTCAGGATTACAGCTGATGGAGAAATCATCAGGACGCAGAGACGGAGGAAACACCACCACCACCAAGATCAGCAGAGATCTGAAGCTGTCCAGATGTTCTCACAGAGTCCAGCTGTGACCTGCAACAGACGGGAGAAACACGCCACGTCGCCACCACCTCTCTATAAATAATGTATTCATTCAGTTAACAGTGAATGTGAAAGACTTTATTTATCTGTTATTTAATTACTGTCTATTTGGCCTACAGTGAGTCAGAGTCAGTCTAAAGATTCCTTATTAGCTGATGAAACACACACCATGTGTACTTTGTGAGGTGTGAACTTCCTGCATGTTTAAATGAAAAAAGACTTTTTTATGTGTTGACCCTGGGTTTTGTCTCTCAGGTTAAACAGAGGTGGTGCTGACTCTGTGATGGAGGTGTTGTTGCTGTTGGATGACCGTCTGCAGACTCTGCAGAGGCAGCAGATTTCTACAAACAAGAATTTAAATTCAATTTTATTTATAAAGCCCAATATCACAGATCACAGTTTGGCTCAGAGGTTTTACAGCAGACCACAGCCCTCTGTCCTTTGGACCGTCACAGCTGATCAGGAAAAACTCCTCCAAAAAAACAGGTGAAAAATGTATTATGAGTGACTAAACTATATGAATATTTCAGTCATGACTCGTGAAGAAGGGATTTTAAAAAAGTGATATTCAGAGAGACGCTGCATCTGTTGTTCATTCTTTGGCTGTTCAAAACAATCTGGAACAAAAAATTAAAAAACACATTTTAGCCAGTTTTGCGAGATTTTGGCTCACAAAAGGAAATATGGACCCTTTAACTGTTAGTGAACAGTGTGGTGGTTTTTGGTGGGCGGGGCTTAGCTGGAGGCAAAACAGTTCTCCACAGACATTAGCTAGCGCTAGCTAACAAGTTGTGTTGTCTTGTTTTAGACGATGGAGGAAGATGATGTGAGTGGTGCGTTCAGAAACACTCATTGTGAGTGTGGGAGCGCACTCTGACACAAACTGGAGCGTTGATAAATTGGGAGTGCTGTCTGAATGTAGCGTTGGGTTATCCAGAGCAGCGCACTCTCAGAGTGGCAGAGCGCACTCTGGACACTCTGTCTGTGGAGACGGAGCAGCTGAGCGCACTCTGGACACTGTCACATGTGAGCATTTTTGATGATGGCCTCCGTCCAGTCCTTTGGTCTTATCACATTTAACCATAGTTGTCTTTGTTTTTGTTGACGGGCAGTGGCGGCTGGTTTTGAGCCATGACTCCTTCTATTCTGGCTCCCAATAACACAACAAGACAAACACATTTTAACACTCCTATGGAGCCTACAGCCCTGTGGGGGAGAGGCAGCTGCACCTCCAGCTGATAACATGACATCATCATGACGTCACCTAAAAGGGTCGATTAAACAGGCCTGTATAAATAAAGAAAATGTTTTCTTTAATTCAAGATATTGAACGTGTTTCTGTGATGTTTACATGAAAAGTTATTAAGCAGAGGTTTGTAAAATCAGAGGGAAAAAGGCCGTCATGAAGAAAGGATTCAGCATGATGGTGAACTTTGACCTCTCCAGTATACAGCTGAGGTGAGGTCACATGACTTGGACTTGGTTATACAATCAATTACAAATGAGACTGGCCGAAGGTCACGTGTAACTGGATATCTGCGGATTGATCAGGCTGAGGACAGAGAACAGTTTGCATCATCAATATCAATATTTATCTGTATTTCTTTCAGTCAAATTTGTCTCTTCGCTCTCAGTCTGTCTCTGTGCTGCTGGGACAAGCGATTGTTTTTCCTCTGGAGATCAATAAAGTTTTATCTTCTGTGGAAAGGATGCATGCTGACTTGAAGGGTGGCTCCTAAAACTTTACAAAAAATATAAATCATATTTTACAGCACATATCCCTCTGCTGATCAGACGGGAAGCATTTAATTAGCTGGATTTGCTAATGGAGTTTGGCATGAAGCCAACTGATCCATCATTATTATTTATCATTTATCAGCTGTATAAATTAATTCACACCAAACTCTATTTTAAATTCAGCCATGTGATGGTTTATTTGTTTTCAGCATTGGTACACTCTGTAGAATCACTCTGCATGCATCTCACACAGCTGATCCCCTCTAATTATTCTGACCTTTTTAAATATATATAGATTTCTAAAATATATATAATTCTCAAACTGTTTATCGGTAACACGTTTAATGCCAACATTTCTGCACCTCCTCATGAAGTATGACAAAACATTACCTTGATAAAAGCTCAACGTGGTTTACCTGTGCCTGGACAGACACCACACCAAACTCCTTTCATAAATCTCACAATTTAAAGATATCTCACATATCAAGAGGAATTCTTACTTTGAAGAATGTGATTTATATGTTTTTCTAAAGCTGAAGGAGTCGCTCTTCAGTTCAGCTCATATCTGATCTGAAAATGTTTGAAATTATTTCATTATTTTGGACACTAATTATTGGTTTTGCATAGTATTTTCTTCACTTTGTTCACGTTTGGTCATTTTAATCTTCACTGCATTTACTGACAACTACATGTGTCATTTAAACCCTCAGTAACACTGATATCCTGATGGTTTAGCTCCTCCTCATAAACTGTGATGAAAACTAACGTTACCTTCCTAACAGCATACGTCCTGTCATTCACCTGTGCCTGGACAGACCCCACACCAAACTCCATCCATAAATATCACAATTTAGTGATTAAAGTCATTTCACTGATGACCTCTTATATCAGTAGATATTCTTACTCCTCCTTTTGGAGTTCTGAACCTCCTCATCTGAACTGAGGCAAAAACTGACTCATTTAAAAACAACAACCTTCTGTTCACCTGTATGTAAACACACGCTGTACCAAACTCCTCTCATAAATGTAGTGATTTAATGCTTCTTCTCTTCATAACACTTCTACATTGTCTGTAAAATGTGATCTATATATTTTCTTGCATTGAGAGGAGCCGCTCATCAGTTCGGCTCAATCTGGTCTAAAAATTAATTTAAAAAAAGAATCTAATTTTGGATAAAATAAAGTGATTCACATTTCCTTGCTGTGCTGTGTTATTTAAACCCCGGATCTGACCTTGCAGGTGTCTGGCTTGTGATTGGTTGGCAGGAGTTACCTGAAAGTCCTACGAGTCAGACTGAGGGAGAACGTGCTCCACAGACAGGCCTGACGTCATTGGTAGGTGGATGTGAACTTCCTAGTTTTGGATTTACTTTATGATATCAACAGAGTTCAGCCAACGCGACGTGTATCTGGAAAACCCGGGTCTGCTCTCGGTTCCGGTGAAAAACGCCACACTCTCCCGCCATTGCTTTCTCCTCTCAGTCCGCGCGGACAGTTTCCGGTTGTTAAAATGACTTTTTACAGACTTCTCTCGGCGGCTCTTGTACCGATCTGTTGGCTGTTCGTGTCCGCGGCGGAGGATGTGACTTCAGCGGCCCCAGGCAGCACCGCGGCGATCCAACCCGCCGTGACGAACTCCAGCGGGCTGAACTCCACACACAGCGGCGGCGGGAAGGGTATCGGAGGGCTGTCTAACGGGTTCGATGTGGACAGCTCGATGATCCAGAGGGCCCTGTACGTCCTCATCGGCATCACCATGATCGGAGTTCTCTACTTCCTGATCCGAGCCGTGAGGTGAGAACAACTGTTTGACTCCGCTCAGTAAAACGAACAATCTACAACTCTGTGAACACCTGAACTAAACACCATGTTAACTTTGGTCCTGACATTTATCTCCCATAATGTTAAAAACATTATTATTATTATTATTATTATTATAGAAAGATTAACTGTATTCTCAGACGGGATGTAAGCCGAACGGAAATGCGTCACTGCCAGCTTCAGAAAATCACATGTATGACAGTTAATACATTATGTGTTAGTGTTGGTAAGAGAAGAAGTATTAAATCACTAGATTTATCAATGGAGTTTGGTACTGCGTCCAAACTGTGTGTGTGTGTAAAGGAAGAAGCAGAGCTTAGTGTAATGTCTGTGATATTAAATATGATGGGTTTAAGGCACAGCTCAGATAAAAGATGTTCAAAACTACATAAAGACAGTTGCCAAATATTATATTAACCCAAAACTAATAGATTTGTTGCTGTTAAACCAAACCTCATTCATAAACCTATCAATTTAATTCTTCCTCTAGTATCAGCAGGTGTGTATATGCTGTGAAAGATGATTTATGCCCTTTAGTATCATGTCTGTGGCCACTCTTTAATTCAGCATGTGAACCTCCTCCTAACTCTCACCATCCTCCCTCACCAAGTTAGTTTCTCAGGAAGTCAATCAAACATGTTGTGTAGTAGCTATTTATAGAGTGGTGCCTCTGCATCAGAGCTGGACACAGAGAATAACCATAAATATACTTTCATTACAACATATGGACATTGAGTCAAACAGCATTCATCAAATGATCAAATCTACACATCATCAAAATACAATAAACTCTTCCCTTTACCTGCAATATCTGTTTATTTTCGTCCAAGCTGTGAACATCACTGAGGCTGTTCTTGGTTCAGATGTAAGCTGAGCTGAAGAGTCGCTCCTGCAGCTTTAGAAAATCACATGCATCACATTTAACAGACGATGTCGAAGTGCTGATAAGAGGAGGAGCATTAAATCAGCAGATTTATCCATGGAGTTTGGTGTGGTGTCTTTGCACATCCAGGTGACTGGCAGGTGGAAGGAACAGAACCACAGGGAGAGATTTGTAGAAAATTTGATTAGTGGTCGTACAGTACGAGGTCTGTACCTCCTTATCTCAACTGTAATGTCACCTCACTGACTGCCTGTCTTACCTGTGGACAGACATCACACCAAAGTCCATTTAAAAAACCAAGTAATTTAATGCTTTCTCTCCCGTTATCGACTGTACACACGTTAAATGTGAGTCATGTGTTTTTCTAACGCTGTTGGATTTACTCTTTAGTTCTGCATTCATCGCTGCGTTCAGCCCACCAAGCAAATATTTTAATGATGAATTTATCCTTCAAGATTATTTTTATGTAGTCAAGGTTTGACACTTGATCAGTTTAGTTAAATCAGTTTATCTGTTTTCACTAAAAACTAACCATACCTCCATAACGGCCCCTTTAGCCGTCACACCAAACTCCACCCAGGAACCTCACAGTTTAAACTCTGTCTC
Source organism: Epinephelus lanceolatus (assembly GCF_041903045.1). Classification (NCBI taxonomy): domain Eukaryota; kingdom Metazoa; phylum Chordata; class Actinopteri; order Perciformes; family Serranidae; genus Epinephelus; species Epinephelus lanceolatus. The sequence continues at coordinate 1,197,692 of NC_135739.1, forward strand.
TCACCAGAAGCCGCACACACTCTGTCAACATGATTCAGGTGGTTTTCTGAAGCAGTTGGAGCCTCTCTTTAGTTCAGCATGCGTCTGATCCACCAAACACAACGCTGAATCATTTCCCTCCACCAGCATTAGAGTCTGGTAATGATGATTTCTACCTGGTTGTCAGGCTGAAGCGACCCACCTACAAGAAGAAGTACGGCCTGCTGTCCAACTACGACGACTCCGTGGAGATGGATGCGGTGGAAAGCGATGAGGACGAGACGCTTTACGAAGCTCGCAGCCTCCGCAGGTCAGAGGTCAACACACACAGAATACTGCATGTTAGCACCAACTCACTCAGTCAGAACTCCTCCTCCTCCTCTTCTTCATCACTCAGTGAAATGTGAACACACAGAAACATGTTTATATCAGTGTGACGTCTCGTTCTCTCTGACGTCTGTCCAGAATAAACACCTGCCAATCCACTAAGAAACCAGAGGAACCTCCCTGAGGATCCTCATGTCTTGATATTATCTGCAGTGTCACAGACGCCTGTACATCAGTAGGCTCACTGCAGACAGGAGCTGCTCTCACATCGTTCAGCTCACTGTGAATCGAGACTATTTCACCAGATTAAAAACAACAGGGCTCAAAGTTTAACTCACAGCAACATTACACTTCCTGTTTACATTCCCAAAAGCATTATGGGAACTGTAGCTTCAAACGGAGTAGCCGCCAAATAAAAGTAAGACAAAGAATAAAACAAGCGACAGATATCGATCAACTTGAGCTCACAGTTTGGTGGAGCTCCTTCTGAGTCTCTGAAGTCGACCTGACTGAGCTGTCTCTACCCTTCAGTTTGAGTCTGTTATGCTACAAACATCCACTAGATGTCACTGTGTCTTTAAATAGTCTGTCTTTACAGGAAGTTAGTATCAGAAACAGTCGCTGCAGACATGACGGCTCTGTGTGGTGGGAAGAGTGGCAGCGATATACTGTGATATAAAAGCTGACAGCTATCACACCGTGTACATTCACTTATCTATGATAACTGGACGGAGAATCTCTCCTTTATTTGAGGTATTTATTTGGGGTATTTATTTGAGGTATTTATTTGGGGTATTTATTTGAGGTATTTATTTGAGGTATTTATTCGAGGTATTTATTTGGGGTATTTATTTGGGGTATTTATTTGAGGTATTTATTCGAGGTATTTATTTGGGGTATTTATTTGAGGTATTTATTTGGGGTATTTATTTGAGGTATTTATTTGAGGTGTTTATTTGGGGTATTTATTTGAGGTATTTATTTGAGGTATTTATTTGGGGTATTTATTCGAGGTATTTATTCGAGGTATTTATTTGGGGTATTTATTTGAGGTATTTATTTGCGGTATTTATTTGAGGTATTTATTTGAGGTATTTATTTGAGGTGTTTATTTGGGGTATTTATTTGGGGTATTTATTCGAGGTATTTATTTGGGGTATTTATTTGAGGTATTTATTTGGGGTATTTATTTGAGGTGTTTATTTGGGGTATTTATTCGAGGTATTTATTTGGGGTATTTATTCGAGGTATTTATTTGGGGTATTTATTCGAGGTATTTATTCGAGGTATTTATTTGAGGTATTTATTTGGGGTATTTATTTGAGGTATTTATTTGAGGTGTTTATTTGGGGTATTTATTTGGGGTATTTATTCGAGGTATTTATTTGGGGTATTTATTTGAGGTATTTATTTGAGGTATTTATTTGGGGTATTTATTTGAGGTATTTATTTGGGGTATTTATTCGAGGTATTTATTTGAGGTATTTATTTGAGGTATTTATTTGGGGTATTTATTTGAGGTATTTATTCGGGGTATTTATTCGGGGTATTTATTTGAGGTATTTATTTGAGGTATTTATTCGGGGTATTTATTCGGGGTATTTATTTGAGGTATTTATTTGGGGTATTTATTTGAGGTATTTATTCGGGGTATTTATTCGGGGTATTTATTTGAGGTATTTATTTGGGGTATTTATTTGAGGTATTTATTTGAGGTATTTATTTGGGGTATTTATTTGAGGTATTTATTTGGGGTATTTATTTGAGGTATTTATTTGGGGCATTTATTCGGGGTATTTATTTGAGGTATTTATTTGGGGTATTTATTTGAGGTATTTATTTGAGGTATTTATTTGAGGTATCTATTTGAGGTATTTATTTGAGGTATTTATTTGGGGTATTTTTTTGAGGTATTTATTTGAGGCATTTATTTGAGGTATTTATTTGGGGCATTTATTCGGGGTATTTATTTGAGGTATTTATTTGAGGTATTTATTTGAGGTATCTATTTGGGGTATTTATTTGAGGTATTTATTTGGGGTATTTTTTTGAGGTATTTATTTGAGGTATCTATTTGAGGTATTTATTTGAGGTATCTATTTGGGGTATTTATTTGGGGTATTTATTTGAGGTATTTATTTGAGGTATTTATTTGAGGTATCTATTTGGGGTATTTATTTGAGGTATTTATTTGGGGTATTTTTTTGAGGTATTTATTTGAGGTATTTATTCGGGGTATTTATTCGGGGTATTTATTTGAGGTATTTATTTGGGGTATTTATTTGAGGTATTTATTCGGGGTATTTATTCGGGGTATTTATTCGGGGTATTTATTTGGGGTATTTATTTGAGGTATTTATTTGAGGTATTTATTTGGGGTATTTATTTGAGGTATTTATTTGAGGTATTTATTTGAGGTATCTATTTGGGGTATTTATTTGAGGTATTTATTCGGGGTATTTATTCGGGGTATTTATTCGGGGTATTTATTTGAGGTATTTATTTGAGGTATTTATTTGAGGTATTTATTTGGGGTATTTATTTGAGGTATTTATTTGAGGTATTTATTTGGGGTATTTATTTGGGGTATTTATTTGGGGTATTTATTTGAGGTATTTATTTGGGGCATTTATTTGGGGTATTTATTTGAGGTATTTATTTGGGGTATTTATTTGAGGTATTTATTTGAGGTATTTATTTGAGGTATCTATTTGGGGTATTTATTTGAGGTATTTATTTGGGGTATTTTTTTGAGGTATTTATTTGAGGCATTTATTTGAGGTATTTATTTGGGGCATTTATTCGGGGTATTTATTTGAGGTATTTATTTGAGGTATCTATTTGGGGTATTTATTTGAGGTATTTATTTGGGGTATTTTTTTGAGGTATTTATTTGAGGTATCTATTTGAGGTATTTATTTGAGGTATCTATTTGGGGTATTTATTTGGGGTATTTATTTGAGGTATTTATTTGAGGTATTTATTTGAGGTATTTATTTGAGGTATTTATTTGGGGCATTTATTCGGGGTATTTATTTGAGGTATTTATTTGAGGTATCTATTTGGGGTATTTATTTGAGGTATTTATTTGGGGTATTTATTTGGGGTATTTATTTGAGGTATTTATTCGGGGTATTTATTCGGGGTATTTATTTGAGGTATTTATTTGAGGTATTTATTCGGGGTATTTATTCGGGTTATTTATTTGAGGTATTTATTTGGGGTATTTATTTGAGGTATTTATTCGGGGTATTTATTCGGGGTATTTATTTGAGGTATTTATTTGAGGTATTTATTTGGGGTATTTATTTGAGGTATTTATTTGAGGTATTTATTTGAGGTATCTATTTGGGGTATTTATTTGAGGTATTTATTTGGGGTATTTTTTTGAGGTATTTATTTGAGGTATCTATTTGAGGTATTTATTTGAGGTATCTATTTGGGGTATTTATTTGGGGTATTTATTTGAGGTATTTATTTGAGGTATCTATTTGGGGTATTTATTTGAGGTATTTATTTGGGGTATTTTTTTGAGGTATTTATTTGAGGTATCTATTTGAGGTATTTATTTGAGGTATTTATTTGAGGTATTTATTTGGGGTATTTATTCGGGGTATTTATTTGAGGTATCTATTTGGGGTATTTTTTTGAGGTATTTATTTGAGGTATTTTTTTGAGGTATTTATTTGAGGTATCTATTTGAGGTATTTTTTTGAGGTATTTATTTGAGGTATCTATTTGGGGTATTTTTTTGAGGTATTTATTTGAGGTATTTATTTGGGGTATTTATTTGAGGTATCTATTTGGGGTATTTATTTGAGGCATCTATTTGAGGTATTTATTTGAGGTATTTATTTGGGGTATCTATTTGGGGTATTTTTTTGAGGTATTTATTTGGGGTATTTATTTGAGGTATTTATTTGAGGCATCTATTTGAGGTATTTATTTGGGGTATCTATTTGGGGTATTTTTTTGAGGTATTTATTTGAGGCATCTATTTGAGGTATTTATTTGGGGTATTTATTTGAGGTATATCCCCCCGAAGCTTAAAATGATTTGACACGCCTCCCCCATTTTCACTTTATATATTTGATGAATAAAATTATATCTGTATGATGTTTTCTGTGATGGTAAATATCCAGAATAAATCCATGGACATATTATTCGTACTGCTAACACTGCTGTTTCCACGGTAACCCCTGATATATGTTTCTATATTAACATATTAGAGATATTATAACAGAACATGGTTTGTAATGTAGATTTTTACAAACACTATGAAGAGACGTCTCATCTGTTCTGTAGATAAGAAATGACCGGGTCTGTTCGATCAATAATTTCTGTTTTCCTGGTGTGGACATTAAAGAGTTAAAGCTATGACCCCACATAATAAACATAAACAACAAGAGGTTCTGAAGCCTGGATCTGACCCGGGGTCAGCCGTGTCCTGAGCTTCAGTAACGTGTTGTAACTGAAGTATTGATTGATTGATTGATTGATCAGTTTTATCTGTGTCTCTGTTCAGATGAGTCCCGTCGGAGCTGTCATGTCGTCACCTGACGGATCAGACGTGATCACATGGTATTGATTATGGATCAGAGAGAGAGACTGCTGGAGGAGGAAGAGACGGACCAAACAGTTATTGAAGATTAACGCCAAAGCTGCTCGACGAACCCGAGCGGGATAATTATTATTTTTTTAAGGTGGTATTGGTTAGTTTGTGTTGATATAATCACCTTCTGTTTATTATTATTTCTAAGAACGTTCTTGTGTCTTGAGTTTTCTGCTCTGACTGTGCTTAAACTACTGCAGACTGACTCCAGACCAGCTGAGACACTTTGAGGTTTCACTTTCACTTTCTGCCGTCTGATGGCGGCGGCGTGTTCAAGTTTAAACGCTGTGTTAAAGGACGATTCCGCTCTACTGATGTGACTCTCCACCTGAGACTCAGTGAAATTAGAACGTAGTTCACAATAAACCTGAGTCATCTCAAACACTCTGAGTCTGTGACACAAAGTAAACACTGAGAGCAGCCGTGTGATTGGCTCACTGCAGACGTCCAGGTCGACTTTGTTTACCTGTGTGAGGCTGTCAGTGTGTGTCTTTGGCTGTTTGCAAACGAGTGCCTGAAACTTCCTGATGTGCAGGAATGAAGCTGCACAGTAACAGCTGTGTGACGACTCCTCGCTCTCCACGCTCACTCTGAGATGTCTTTTTTATTTTGGGGTATTTTTTTAAACTGAATAATCCAACACAGCCGAAACTTTCCTCTGAGGTGATATCAGATCGCAGTGACAGTTCACACGGTCATACAACCCCTGGAAAAGTTATCAAACTACAAAAACTGTTTTTCAGGCTTTGAATGAACGATATGTTTAGAAAAGTGCTGATCACACGTTGTTTTGGCTGTTGTTTAAGAAAAGTTCACAAAGAGCCAAAGACATGTCAGACGTTACGTGAAATGTCTTCCTCGTGTTATTAATTAGAAATCTGTGACTGTTGAAACATCGCTTGTATCACATGAAACACAAACCAGAGCAAGGGTCTCGATCACTGCACGAGCAGCGTGTGATGCTACCTCGCTGCAGCTCGCACGTGTGTCACAAAGACGGCGTTGCTGCTGTAACGACTGTATTTACACAGTTAAAAGCCGATCCCCTAAAAACTCACTGCACCGTGCAGCCGCTGCATCGACAACATCACGACTCTGCAAATATTTCACAATTAAAAGCGTGGTGTTGACAGATGAAGGGATCCTGTCACAGATACACTGTCTGAAGGCTTTTATTTTGAAACAGGAAGGGCTGAGTTAATAAGAAATATTTTTATTTTTTCATATCTGTGACAGATAGACGTTTAAACTGCGGTGAAAGGTGGCGTGACGTTAATAGACCAGCTCTGAGTGGACGTCACAGTTACGTCACAGCAGTGGCGTGCGCCTCCTGGTGGCAGAAAAACAGCCGACATCAGAGAGAAGCAAGACAGACCCAGAATAAAGATGTCTTGTGGTGTCGTTGGATGTCAGAATAGGAACACAGTTTAAGATAACCTTCATTTTATGGAAAACCGTCTCTGAGGACGCCGTAGTAGAAGATAAAATTTCGTCTTTGGTTAATTCTAATGTGTATATTCAGGCTGTAATGGCTGCTGGACGCTCAGCAGAAGAGTGTGTGTTTGGATTACATGAACTGAATCACTGATGTGCTGAAAGATAATTCATCATCATTGGAACTGTAAAAACTCACATCTGTCAAACATGGATTTGTCTCATTGTCCCTGGTTCAAACTTGAGTAGACGTCCACACAGAATATCATTTAATGTGGAAGCAACATCAGACACCTTTGTAGCTAGCTAGCTAACGCTGTCTGTTCATGAACTCCTGGATCAGAACAGAATATAGAAACTGCTCATTTTAGAAAGGACACCACAAGAAAACATGTTCTTTGTTGAAATTAATAAACAGACACTAGGTCATTGTTTGTTTCTGTCAGCGATCAGCCATAGGTAGCATGCTAGCTACGTTAGCTACATGGCTAATGTTAGCGAGCCCTTCACTTTCCGTGCCTGGATGCAGATGAACCGATCTAAATGCACATTAAGGGTTTTCTTGTGGTGTCCTTTCTAAAGTGAGCAGTGGTGACAGTTAATGTACTTTGTTATGATCCAGGAGTTAATAAACAGACAGCGTTAGCTAGCTAGCATGCTAGCACGTTGATAAGATGGACGTCCACATTAAATTAAATTATATGTGGACGTCTCCACAACTATTAATTAAGGATAATAAGACAAATCCATGTTTGACAAATGTGAGTTTTTTTCAATTCTTATGATGATTTATCACCATGTAAATAATAAATGATCCAAACACACACTCCTCTACTGAGCATCCAGCAGCTATTACAGTCTGAATATCCAGATTATAATTAACTGCAGACAAAACTTCATTTCCACTACACGTAGATCATAAACTCGTGGATCGAAAAATGACTCATTGCAATCGGTTGAGAAATATAAACGTGACAGTGATTTTTATGTTTTATTTGGCGCTAATGCCGACACCACTACTGTCACTTTCTGCCGCCAGTTTGGCTCCGCCCACAAAACACATTTACAAACACAAAAAGAATCTTTCATCAAAAAAAAAACACTTTCAATTGTTTTTGCTGAAAACCGCACGCAGAAAAATAAAACAGGCGGGGCTCCCACAGAGCGCTGCAGGATGTACTTCTCTGTTGGCCAGCCCTGAAGTCAGCGTCGCCCTGGTTCCCTGGTCAGAAAGTAAACAGGATTTTTTTTGTTTGATTTTGGATTATTACAGAAAATAAACGTTTCTGATTCTTCAGGTTTTGTCCAGTGAGATAATCTTCACTGACGAACACCACTTTATGATTATTGAAGAATAAATTAAATCAACAGAGGTAAAACGCTAACGTAAGGCTGTAAACTAACTACATCACGGTCACATGACTTTAACATCGCCACCACAGTGAGGCTGTAAAGTCGTGTTCAGCGTGACGACGTTCTGTCATCTCATTTAGACTCTTGTTAGAGACACATAAAAGCTTCAGAGTTCACACTGGGTATTTACTGACAAAGAACAAAATGTGAAAGTCTCTCAGCTTGTGTTATTTCACACACTGAACCAAAAACACTGACCTCAAGACCAGGGAACAGGAAGCGCTAACATGCTAACATGCAAACTCATTTCTGGGTTTTAAGAATCATACCCGGGGCACTCTCTTCTCTACACCAGTGATTCCTAACTGCTCCACATTTCTCAGTCATCAGTTTAGCCTCCGCACACTTTAAGACATGCTGCGTCATACCTGCCTTTGCCTAGTTTGCCGTCTTCAAAATAAAAGCTGTGCCAAAAATTCACTGTACTTCAAAATAAAGTGTTTTTTTTTGTTTTTTTTACAAACTTGACACATTCGCGAGTCACTTGCTGTCCACTCAGAACGGACCCACGACCCACCAGCTGGGAACCACTCAGCTCACGCTCAGCAGCATCTGAGAAGCACTGCTCACACAGGCAGTGTGGCTGATCTAACCTCTTAACATGGACGCCAAAAAACAAACAAACAACAACACACGCCTGAGGCAGGCAGTGTGTCACAGGCGTCATCTACACGTAAATAAACCAGTTTATTTTGTGTTGAACAAACAACAAAGTGTTTGAAATGATTTGAGTCAAAGTTACGTTCATGTAAAACCCATCAGGCTGATGTAAAGAAGAGTTTTCCTTTAAGTTGGTCTTAACTAAAATCCCGATGATGACGATGATATGATGTAAGATGTACGGGGGGGGGGCTCTTCATGAGGTGGACGGATGAGCTCACTGACTTTACGATAAATCGTTTCCTCAGAACTGAAGTTTCTCAGAAACAACTTTTAGTGACCAATAATGAGAAGATCGTCAGTTTAAAGCCAAATAAATACGAATTCTTTGTTTATTTATGATTTGAATCTTTTTCTCCACCTGTTGTTTTTCTGCCTGCAGACGACTCGTGTTTCATATTCAGCTGCTTTTCAGCAACTAAAACTCTCAGGTCACATTTCAGTTTCACGTTTCTCATATTTCCAGGAGAATTCTTGGAACTTATGAAATAAACATTTTAACATGTTTCAGCATCTTTGATATTTTCCACAGCTTTAAACTGAAGGTAAATGAAGTGCCCGTATTTCTCTCTGCTGCTGTTTCCTGTCAGAAAATGCCAAAGTTTCACTTTTACTAAAAACATTAAAGTGTTTTTAAAATCTCTCCATGTTTCTGTCTGCGCTGAAATTAAATCTCAAACTGTTTGGTTTGCACTTGAACTGCTCCTTTATTGTTGCTGCATATTTAACATGTGATAATGATCATATACTGAGCAACACTTCACACAGCACTTTGTTTTTGCTCTCATTTTTCACAGGTTGAAAACTTTTGATGCGCTCAGTAGAATATTTTAAACTGTGACAGTGAGCAGCACCTGACACGTGTGCCTCAGACTGATCCATCCTCTGTTTAACCAGGTGAAAGTCTCACTGAGCGACCTGTTGTTACAACTATAAACACTGACGAGTTGAACGGCTACACGCCACAAAGAGCGAGCACAGCAGCCAGTTAAAATGCAAGAAGAATAAAAATCCCAAAACAAGCCAGAATCCATGAACCAGTGGAGTTTCTCTGACGTGGAGAAACTCTTGTACAGAGAGGCATGTTTTACATCTAACTGGGTTCATTTCAACCAAAGCAGAGCTGGTGATTGTTGGGACAGTGGAGAGATGAACCATGTTTGATCACATGACACAGACAGAGCGTGTTGTTAACATGCTGACTGCAGGAACATCCACCAGAGCTGCTGACTGTCAACTGTGTTCATTTCACAACCAGGAGACGTCTCCAGTGTTGTTTCTGAACATCCAACCAGCAGTACATCAACTGACCTCACAGCTGCACAACACGGCAACTGCTGTCAGGTCGACCCTGGTGAGGATGATGAGCTTCCAGATGAGCTTCACTCAGTCCGTTTCCATGGAAACAGTGAAGTGTAGCTCCAGTCCCAGCTGGACGAGGACATCTAACTGGCCTACTGTCCTTGTCCCAGTATACAAGCACGGGAGGGGAATCCATTTATTGAGCCAAGTATGTGCGACTCCTCTACGATAGGTGGAGATATGCCCCCTTTCAGCTTGTTAGTATTGGACCTTTTTCCTGTTGACCTATTACGTCACAGACCAAACAATGGACAAAAAAGTTAGCTACGGTTAGCTAGCAGCTAACTGCTACCATGGTGGACAACTTTACAGCTCTGTACATTTGGTGCGTCCAAAAAGTCACGGCTCTGGATGTAGATTTCTCCATGTTGTTACCGGCTTCTTCTTCTCTTACACATTTAATGCTATTGGACTTCCGGGTCAAAGCCCGGGGCGGAAACTGTGGAGCATGCTCAGAGCGCCTCGGCCAGTTTGGGTCTGATTGACTGTATACATGCAGGAGTCACATGATCTGGGTGTGTTAGTCCCACTGTGACACATTCACTGCAGGACCATTTCACTCACACTGACATGTTTACAGGGATTTTAATATCAATAAATCCATTTTCTCTGATGCCATAGAAACAGACTGAGTGTGACAGTTTGTTCAGAGAGTCTTTAGTTGTTAAAACTAGTTATGATCTCACAGATGGAGACACTGGATGTGGACGTCCTGAGAAATAAATCTACTGAGTTCATAAAATAAAGTGTGAGATCTTCAACATCAACCTGAGAAACAAGAGAAAAAAGTCACATGTAATATGACTGTATTATAACTGAATGACCTGCAAACCAAAGTTTGACCACGCCTGCTATGAGACAAATGATGTGAGTGTTTGGTGCCTGGAGCAGCAGGAGCATGGTGTGTGTGATATGAAACAAACAGAGAGCAGTGGAGTTTTGAAAAAGCCGCTTTTATTTTGTAGCTGAGAAAAATAGGAAGTTCCTACAGGCACTTGAGGACAGTGAAGTTACAGACGGTTCCTCCGGGACATCCGCACAACTTCCCGATCCTCGAACCTTTACGCACCGCACACTGCTCACCTGCATCACACTGAGACACACACACACACACACACACACACACACAGTTAATACTATAAAATATACACACACACACACGACTTGAAGAAAACAGAATAAAATAAAAAAATGCAGTGAAATGTTCCTTTACAAACACACCTGATTAAAGGGACAGATCCAGGGGTCGTATTCACAAAGCTTCCTCGTGCTAAGAGTGGCTCGTAGTGATGAAACTCTAAGAAAATTCTAAGAATTGTGACGTTTTCTTAGAATTTTCCCTTAAACTTAAGACGAGGTCCTCGTTAAGATAAACGTTATTCACAAACCATCTCTGATCTTAAAAGAGCTCCTGAGGAGACAAAGTGTTGGGAGCAGGAGGAGGAGTTTAAGAGTTTCTGAATCAGAGGAGAAAATGGTGGAAACACAAAGAGGTCAGAGAAATATTCTCCAAACACTGGACGACAGAGGAAATGAGACGCTGCAGATCAGATGATGTCATCAGGGATACACACACATTTCCCAGCTGACTCTGTAACGTCAGAAACAAAATGATGACATCATCACTGAGGTATGTGAGGTCAGAGCAGCAGTGATGAGTTGAGTCTGTCTCAACCTTCATCAGCAGTGATCACACTAACACTGACACTGTCACAGTCTGCAGTTCATCTCATGTCCACTGGGTGTCCTCACACCTTACAGGCTCACAGAGGGGCGTGTCTCTGACAACCAATCACATCACACCTAACAACAGGGTCGACCACACCTCCTCACTGAGGTCACAGTTTCTGTCCCTTCATCACTCACAGAACTTTCCTGAATCACTCCTGACCTCTGACCTCTGACTGCTGGCTAAAGGGTTTTAGGCTGAGTTAAGGAGCTCTGTGAGACACTTCTCAGGCTCTTTGTGTAAACGGCTCCTGACGTTTTGGAGCGGGGTTGTATGAGATATTTATCCACAGTCACTGTGTTACCTATTCTCATTTCCTCACTCTCTGACATCAGTAAACGCACCTTCAGCTCATCCAAAACTCTGCTGCTAGAATCTTGACTGGGACTAGAAAACATGACGACATCACCCTGATCTCGGCTTCCCAACACTGGTCACCTGTTGATTTTAGAACTGATTTTAAATCAGAAGCTGCTTCACTAAAGGCCAATTCATTCACAGTGTAATTTTTGGAATTGCCTGGTATAAGCACACAGGGCAGCTCAGTGGGTTACCAAAAGATATTTGTAAAAATCTGAGGGTCATTTGGCAGAAGGACCGAGGGTGTGCATAAAACACTGAGGGATGGTTGAAAATACCATCAAATACTGGGAAATATAACTCAGTATAAAGTAATCCATAGGTTTTACTTTATCCTTCTAAGTTGTTCAGGACGGGCTGTTGGCTAATTATTAATGTTGGAAATGTCAGACAGAAACTGGAACGTTTCTCGATGCAATCTGGGAATGTGAACTGGGGAAAGTTGTGGATCACACAGGGAAGTGGTCGGTGTGACGGGACCTTTGACTCAGTGCTGTTCTCTGACGTCATGTCAGTTTGTGTCTGAGCTAACTGCTGTTTTTATCTCCATCATCCATGTAAGGTTAAAATAATGTCCTTTAACCATGAACAGTTCAAGTGCTGCTTTTCTGACTGGTGTTATTTCTGCAGGTTGTTTCTTTTCATAGTTCATCACTCTCTCCAGCTGTGGCAGAGAAGTGACAGCATGACGCACGTTCAACAACTGAACACCGTCTGACAAAAAAGCCAAAGCAGTCTGGGGCTGCTCATAAAACAGGCTTCAGTTAGTTCGTCTCACTCAAACCCTGCTTTATAAACCTCCTCAGACCTGAGCAGTGTTGAACAGACAGGACCCGTGCAGACCTGCTGAGCCCCTCAGGTGAATAATCAGGTGAATAAATGAGAGTTTCTTACAGAAGGAACCCAGCCGAGCTTCTTCTCTGACGACGGCAGCTGTTTGTTCTTTAACTTCTCCAGAACTTCCTGCAGAGCTTCAATCTGAGGAGAGAAGACATGCGTCAACTTCCTGTCCTTCCATCAGATATTTAACACGTCTGCTGCTCAACAGTAAACTTCTCTGAGGGGGAAAACACATAAAAACCACTGTCATCCATGGCTCTAGTCTTCATTACATGTACAGATCATTAGGAAACACATCAAATATGAATTCAGTAAAAGTATAATCCTCTGCCTGCTCAGACTTCATCACAAGTCTGACACAGAGGAAATCCAGGGAGAGGAGACGGAGGCCCGACATAATGTTAAAGGACTCGACTCATTTAAAGAGTAACTGGTATTTGTCAACCTGGACTTTATGTTCCCATGATTTGTGCCTCAGTGACTGATGGGAACAACAGTAATGAGAGAGAGCGTGCCGCAGTGAAACAGGCTGACAGGCCCAGATTGTTATTCTCAGTGTCTGACAGCATTATGGAAGGATCCCTACAGAGATAGAGCTTTGTGTTGAAGATAAAGATCCAGAAACAGTCCTGAAATCACCGTCACCAAACCCACCAGACTCCATTTAAATCAACAGTCATGTTAGTGTGTATAGAGGCAGCATGTTGTCACATCTAACTGGTGAGTTAAGGGTTAATTTAAACCAAACCAGAGCTGGTGATTGTTGGAACAGTGGAAAGATGAACCAAGATGGTTTTTGTGAGTCTTATTTTGTTTCTGTCGACTCTGAATGAAGAGTGTCTTATGATGATTAAATGACTGTTTATTTAAATGAAGTCTGGTGGGTTTGGTGACGGTGATTTCACGACTGTTTCTGGTTAAACAAAAAGGATCCTGTGGTTGTATGGCTCCGCCCACCAGCCCACCATGTGGTTGTATGACTCCGCCCACCAGCCCACCCTGTGGTTGTATGACTCCGCCCACCAGTCCACCCTGTGGTTGCATGACTCCGCCCACCAGTCCACCCTGTGGTTGCATGACTCCACCCACGAGTCCAGTGTCTCTGACAGTCTCCATCCATGTCAGTGAAAACATTGATGCTTCACACACAGAAGATCTACGAGAATGAGACAGATGCAAGGTCACAGTGACCTTTGATCATCAAAAATTAATCAGTTCATTGTTGAGTCCAAGTGGACATTTGTGCTAAATTTGAAGAAACATGGGACGTACGGCTATGGCTGCCACAGAGGCGTAACAAGGTTTATCTCTGTTGGGATCTTTCCTATGATGTTATCAGTAGAAATGAAACAATATTAAATTTTCACATCTTGATTAAATTGACCAAAATAATGATGATTTTTAAGTATTATCACTGTAAATTCTTAAAATGTGCTGGAAAAAGTCCAAAAAGTAGTTTTATCTTGAGGCCATAAATGAGCAGCACATTCTGTTTACACAAACATTAAAACAAATTAATGTAAACATAATAAAACCAAATCAAATGTGCATCAAAGTGAAAGACCAACAGTCAGTGAACTGCTGCTCGAGTGTCTCTGTCCCTGTAGATGAGGACAGGGACAGAGACACTGCTGCATGTCCAACTCTGTAAACAACACAAGAGCAGAACAAACGCTGCTGCGTCTGCGTCTGAGACGGTTGCTGACTTTGGTTACGTGTTTGTTACAGCTGTTGTTATCTAACCTTCAACAGATGTTGAGTCTGTGTGTTGGGACTCACCAGTTCCTCCTCCTCTTGTGTCTTGATGGCAGTGTCTCCAGGTGATCGCTCCTCTATCAGCTCCTCGCTGCTCCCCAAAACAACCAGCAGCCAGCAGGAGGCGCTGAGGAGCAGCATCCTGCCGCTGAGCATGGCGCTTATGGACTCGGACCGTGCAGGACGCTGAGGGACACTGAGAGACGCCTCTGGATGCTGAGTCTCAGTCTGAGACATGAAGGGTTTATATGAGAGCAGCTCTGACGTCAGTGTGACAATATTTACCTGCTGATAATGAGACGACCTGCAGACTCACCTCTGAGGTCAGCGGGGAGAAGAACCTCCGCTCCGTCAGACAGGAAGTGACGGCAGGAGGGAGGTTTGTGTTTGCATTTTAAAAAGCTGCGATGGATCCTCTGAGATCAGCGATGAAGTTCGTGACCGACTCATTTCACAACAAACAGATTAAATCCAAATCTATGAGATCCAGAGACGTTTACAGTCCATCTGTAGGTCCGTCACACTGAGGGCGGCTCCACAGCGTGATTTCAGTATTACTGCCATTTTTTGATGTTTCTGCAAATTATTTCATTTCTCCTGATTTTATTTCTATGTAAATACGTTTTGTTATTCTGCTGTTGTTGCTTTTAAAATCAGTTTTAAAACAAAGTCTTGCTAACAGGTTAATGCAGAAGACAGCAGGACAATGAGACACCATGGGGTGTGCAGCGTCTTCTCAGTTCAGACACTTTGGTTGCTGACACAGAGTATTCAACAACATAAAACTGTTCCCCTGAAGTGTGCCAGGCTTTGAAGCCACTTTTCGTAGTGGGAGTTCGAACTTTCAGGCGCGTCACGTGATGCTCTGTAACCCAAAAAGACTTCCTCCCATTGACTTACATTGTGACTGCAGTTGAACGACTTGTTTCACTCTCAGGATTTGATCCATTTGAATCCATAACATTTTGAAGTCTAGAAGAGCCACAAGATTAAATCATCTTATCCATCCATCTATTTTCGTCCACCAATCCAGGGCTGGGTCTCGGGGGCAGGACGCTGAGCAAAGCTCCCCAGATGTTCCTCTTCACAGCTCCTCCTGGAGGACCCCGAGGCGTTCCCAGACCAGATGGGACGTGCCCAAAACACGAATGGGAGGCGCCCAGGAGGATCCTGATCAGATGTTGAACCACCTCAACATGAAGGAGCAGCGGCTCTACTCCGAGCTCCCTCCAGATGTCTGACTCCTCCCCCTATCTCTAAGGCTGAGCCCAGACACCCTACAGAGGAAACGCGTCTTTATCAGCTGATCTGTCAATCAGCCGATGTTAGGGAGGCGTGACGCCACCTGCTGTCTGTCCGCCGCCTCTCCAGGATGCTGCTCCAGGTATGGGAGAGCATGTATGCCCCCCCATCCCTGTTCATTGTCCCTGGGCCCCGGGCCCCACTTCCTTATTTCAATGGCCTCCCTGATCTGATACCGGCGCTGGATCAGGGAGGTCACACTGACCTTTGACCTTCGACCACCAAAACATTAAGTCAAAGTGAACGTTTGTGTCAAATTTAAAAAAATTCCCTCGAGAAGTTCTTGAGATATTGTGTTCATGAGAACAGGACGTAGGGATGTATATACAGACAACCTGAAAACATATCGCCTCTGGCCACAGCGATCATCAGCGCAGAGACACAAGTCACTAAAGTGAATTTATTTTTCAGCTACTGTCTTCAACCCTGAGGAAGTGACATCAACACCTGACATTTACTGTCGATGTGTTACATCAATTAAAGAGAAACAACTGGATATGACATCACGTTTCCTGGAGTCTGTTTTGTGTTTGAGGGGAATGTTTCTTTAAGACGGCAGCATGAAACTGACAGGAAGTGGTGTGACGCTTCAGGGTCTCTGTGTGTCACTGTTTACGTCAAAGCACATAAGAGGCTCTAATATCATCCTCACAGTTTGACATCTGACTGAAGAGGTCAACATTTATCAAACACATCCAGATGTTTGACTCAGTGAAGGGTCAGAACAAAGTTCAGTGACATAAAGAAATAGTGTCTCTAATAAAACAGAAACTATCTGCGTGCAGGGAGGAAATACATGAACCCAACCTTTGAATACTGATCTGAGTTTATAGACGACGACATGAGGAGGAAGATGCAGGTATCATCCTTTTCTGTTTAATAACATTTTTTTTTTCCAAATATCTTCATCCTCCAACAGTCGTCAACGATTTATCGGCCGAACACTGAAACTCTCAACAGAATCAAACAGAAACATTCAAACGTCTCTTCAACTCTCTGAACACAAACGTCTACACGCTGCAGCAGCAGGAAAACATTCAACTAAGAACAATTAAATTACTCTAAAATATACAAAACCGAAACATACACTTTGATTTGAAAAAAACAAAACAAAAAATCAATAAGAGGATCGTCCCGGCTGCGTCACGTCCCATAATTCTCTCTGGCTCTGAAGCAGACAAAAAATAAAACATATAAATATGACAGAGGAAGGATTCTCAGTTAATTAAACATGTTCTGTGATAAACAAGTCACGCTGATTTTTAAAATGTTCCTTTATGTTTGTGGTCATCAGTCAAACCTGCCCTCTGTTTTTTAATGATCCTAATATCAATAAATAACTCTGAGACTCTGAGTACATCAGCTGCAGCTGGCAGGATGAGTTTACACCAGGGCTGGGCGATATGGCCCTAAAATCATTTCAGGATATTTCAGGGTATTTTTGTAGAAACTAAAATGACCTCTCATTTCTTTAGTTTGTGAACAACAGTAACTCAGATTCAGATTCTGTCACAATATTAAAGGCTCTCTAAGTCTTCCTAAGCTTGAAAAGTTTTTGTCACATACAGCAAACATCTCCTCATGATCCGCTAGCTACATGTCCTCTGAATATGCTGTGAAAAAGTCTGGTCTCTGTAGGCAGCCCAGGCTCCACACATGGCAACAAAAACACGTCGCTTCTGTTTACGTTCAACAATGTTATCAAACACAACGGAGCTAGCTCGCCTTTTAGCCTCATTGTAGCCTGTAGCTCTAACTGCCTCTCTGGTCACTGCGTTCATGCGTGCGCGCTTGCTTTCGCGCTGGCTGGTTGGTGCAGCCTGGACCACAATGTCTTTGTTGCCATGTGTGGCAACAAAGACAGAAGAGCTAATTTTTTGGGAGCAGATCGGCCGACGGACTCTGGATGTAATGTGAGCTTGAAGTTAACAGTGTCTGTAATGTAGCATCGTGTTAGCTACCTGGCTAACGTTAGTGTCATGACATTGTCACAGGAAGAAAAGTCATGCGCAGCACTTCATAAAAAAAGTGCCACCTGTACTTTTCTTATGAAGTGCTGAGATGCTGCACTCCCCAGCGTCCTGCCAACAGTCTCCTACTGGGAAAAAAAAACAACAAAAAAACACTATGTGGACACGGGTCCTTATCTGGACTTTAGTCTCAGCATGAGTCAAATACTGGATCCTACATTTCTCATAAAGCACCTGTGTGTTTCACTATGCCTGTCTGCCTGGTGAACAGACCACACCTCCAGGAAGTGCACCAAGCTTCAAAGCCAGTTTTCATAAAGGCCAAACAGTGGTCCTTCATTTCCCAGGGTCGGTCACATGATGTCCTGCGGCCCAGAACGACTTCCCCACTGACTTACACTGGGAATCAGTGTGTAAACTCAGGTACACACTTCATTCATTCTCTCCTGAGTGTGTACAGGTGCGTGTGCCTAACGCCGGATTTCCACTGCATGCGTGTCCGTTGCGGAACGGCAGCGCTGGTTATCCGCTGCGTGCTCCGCCGTCCGTCAATACCCACTGGCTGTGTTTGCTGTGCGGTGCGGTGCAGCTCTGCCGGAAGACATCTCGGTGCACTGCCATGATTAACATCTCCTCGTCCATGGTGTTCACGGGGTGAAATGACGTCTGAAAACCTCTGACCTGTTGACTTCAGGCCTGCCTCCCCCCATTATGTAGTTTTCAAGGTGTAGTGCAGGGAAATATGATCCGCCGTGAACACTGTGTATTTTATTTTGATAATTAACCGGATGTTTTATTTTGTTTCTGTGCACGACTTCCTGCCCCGCACGATCTGCTCTGTGCTGAATTGCTGCGTTGTGCTCCGGCGTCCGGCAAAAATAAAACTCCTGCGTATCTGTTGCGGAGGGCTCCAAGTGCCGGAGCTGAGACGGAGCCGGAACGCAGCACAGCCGCAGCTGGTGGAAACACACACATTGACTAGAATTGAATCCTATCAGCTCCACTGCCGTGCCGGAGCGGGGACGCAACCAACACGCATCTGGTGGAAATAGGCCGTAAGTGTGTACAAGTGTGTGTGTGCCTGAGTGTGTACAGGTGTCTAGTTCTTACCTCAGTCCTTGGAGCTCGACTTGAACACCTGCTGAGCCTGAAACACATCAACACACATCAGCTCAGGACGCAGCCTGTTGTTTCAAAAACAATGTTTCACTGTGAACCACAACTCTGCTTTAAAATCAGCAGGTGGAGAGCTAGCTAACATTAGCTGTTAGCAGTTGTTAACGTTAGCAGTTAGAGGGTAGTTAACGTTAACAGTTAGACAGTAATTACCATTAGCTGATAGCAGCTCGTTAATGTTAGGTGTTAAAAGTTAGTTAACGTTAGCAGTTAGAGGGTAGTTAACGTAAGCAATAAAAGGCTAGTTAACGTTAGCAGTTAGATGGTAGTTACCATTAGCTGTTAGTAGCTGTTAATGTTAGCTGTTACTGGCTATTTAACATTATCTGATAGCAGCTAGTTAACATTAGGCGTTAGAAGCTAGTTAATGTTAGCTGTTAGAGGGCAGTTAACGTAAGCCATAAAAGGCTAGTTAACATTAGCAGTTAAAAGCTAGTTACCATTTGTTGTTAGTAGCTGTTAATGTTAGCTGTTAAAAGCCAGTTAACGTTAGCTTTTACCAGCTAGTTAAAGTTAGCCAATAGCAGCTAGTTAACCTTAGCTGTTAGAATCTAATTTACATTAGCAGCTGTTAATGTTAGCTGTTGGCAGCTAGTTAACCGTTAAAGGTTAGCAGCTAGTTAAAGTTAGCTGTTACCAGTGCACCTCTACTTCAGGTTAGCAGCTGTGTGGGCTCCATGCTCACTCTGACAGTTAATGGATTACCAGTGGCTAACAACTAAGGGGTGGGGCTTAGCGATCTGCTGCTGAGCCAGCTGTCCAATAAAAACACGAAGCATCACTTCACCTTTAGACAACTAAACATCAGGTTCACACTCAGACACCAAAGTTGATCTTCTAACAGTGACTTTATCTTGTCAGAGACGTCAGAGGGGCGGCGGTTTGGCTGCAGCTGCTGACGTGTTCTCAGGTCTGCTGAGTTTGTGTAGTTAGCATGTTATTAATATGATATTAACATGTTACTGACCATGTAGCTGCCGGTATGGAAGCCACACATGTACCACAGCATCAACATGCTGGAGGAGGCGTCGACGCCAGTAGAGCCGCTTGAATCTCTCCCAGCAAACGTCCAGAGAGGAGGAGGAGGAGGAGGGATGAAGGACACAGGGCCCTGAGGAGGGAGACACAAACTGATCAATGCACAGAAGATTATTAGTAATGACCTGATTAATAAAGTGGAATATATTTATATCACACAGCACATTAGATTCTGGGTGTGTTAATATGGTGCGTGTTAACTTTTCCTGGTTAAAAGGCTGCGCCACAGTCCAGTGATGTCATTATCTGAACTGACAGACTGTTCATTATATCAGATTCATCATGTCAACATGATTAATGATTATTGATCAGAAATCTCACTGTGTACATTCTGTAAAAGCACCGACAGTAAACCCTACAGGATCGTCACAGTATCAATATCAAGGTATGTGTTCAGGAATATGTTGATATTTTTGCTCGTTTTACCCCTGAGCCCGACTGAGGAGGAGGAGGAAACGGAGGAAAGAAACAGAAGCTGTGATTGGCCAGTTTCTCCGCTCCGTCTGTCTGCTGGTTTCCTGTCTTCTTCTCTTCGGCTTCTTTCTCCACTTTACTACTGAGTTTCTCTTTCACCTGCTGACACACAAAATACAGCAAAACAGGCGTGAGCGGTGATTTCATTCATTCTGCTGTTCAGTCTGAGTTTGAGAGAGAGAAGGAGAGGCGGCCTGATCTCTTGGTCTGATCATCGGCACTGGGAGAGGAGCAGGGAGATCTGGGCTCCTGTGAGATGGAGGAACTTCACCACAGTTCATTTATGACCAACAGTGTCCAATATCACAGCTGCAGACAGTCTGACATCTTTCACAAACGTTTACCTCTAAAGAACAAATCTTGCTGGTGAACAAACTGAACTGTTTCACCTCCTGAAACGACTCGTTCATTTCTCAGTTCAGCTGAGCTCAGTCAGGTGTGAGCGAATGAACAGGGACTCACTGACTCACCCTCTCTGTCTGCCTCCATCTCATGCATGAGCTGCTTCACCCATCGAACCCTCCTAAATCTGACACACTCCACCTTTAAAGAAGAGTATTAATACTACACTGTAAAAATACTCTGTTAAAGCAAAACACTGACATAAACAATACGTGTACCTCTCCTCCTCTGTCCCCCACATGGTTCTCCTCTCTCCTCCTCTCTCCTCCTCTCTCCCCCTGCTGCCTCTCCTCTCTTCTGCTCTTCTTCCACTCCACGTTACTGCTGGTTACACTGGACTTCCAGCTGCTGCCCTGCAGGATCAACACACACCTCACAGTTTAAATCTGACGTGACACATGTTCCGGTGTTGTTTTTGTATCAGCTCACGGCAGTCACACGGAAAATTGATTTTTTTTAAAAATTAACAATGAGAGCTGAATAAAATGTAGATTAAATGATTTCAATCAGGAACCATCAGCTCAAAGAAGAAGTGAACAAGATTATGAATCTGAACATTTGATGTGACAGTTCGACGACACATTTTAGTCAGAACTCAGTGTTTTCACATTTAGTCCTTTTTAAACAACAACTCTTAAAGTGCTCCAAAAAGTGGAGCAACAGAAAAAAGACTCAGTTCTAAATATCTTACTATATATTGACCAAAACTGTGTATGTGTGTGTGTGTGTGTGTGTGTGTTCCATGTTTTTCTCCTCACTGACTTGGTCAATCCATGTGAAATTTGGCACAGTGGTAGAGGGTCATGGGAGGATGCCAATGAAACAATATTACATCAATTGGCCAAAGGGGGGCGCTATAGCAACCCACTGAAATGTCAAACTTTGAATGGGCATATCTCATGCTCAGAAATGAAACTTTGCACAGAGATGCCTCTCCTCATGAGGAACACATTTGCCTAAAGAACCCATAACTTCCGCTTATATAGATTTTCCACCGTTTTGAATTTTTTGAAAAACACTTCAAATGGATCTCTTCCTAGGAAGTTTGAGCGATCTGCATGAAACTGGGTGAACATAATCTAGGGACCAATATCTAAAGTTCCCTCTTGGCAAAAGTTGGAAAACTTACTAAAACTGAGCTTCTATAAGGCAATGAATATTGTGGAGGGCGTGGCTCATCACATAAAGGTGTATAACATCTCAAGGGTTTCACCCATCACCACGCAACTTTGTAGGCATATGACCACACATAATCTGAGGGGACCCCTCCATTATTGACCCCATCAAACAAAATGGGGGCGCTAGAGAGCTCATTTCTTATCTAGGCCTAACCGCCATATGGATTTTTACTAAACTTGGTAGATATGTAGAACAGGACGCCTCAAGGTGACTGGAGAAATTTAACTCTAATTGGCAACTGGGTGGCGCTATAACAACAGAAAAATGCTTCAAAATGGCTAAAATGCGACCGATCGCTGTGGCTCCCCCTGTGGACCAATGTTGGTGTTGTTTTCTAATGTTTGGTATGACTAAGTCATGGTATGGTATGCTGTACATAATCATGGAAACTGTCAGTGTATCAGTCAGTACGTTTACATGCACAGTTTAATTCCACTTTTAATCGGAATGGCCTTTCATTCCGATTAAAAGTGGTCATGTAAACGGTCGTTCTGACTGAAAAACGGTCATTCCGATTGAAAATTAAATCCGATTAAAGGGGGTGGTTTATTCCGTTCGTCATTCCGAATGAAAGAATTTTGTGTGCATGTATACACTCATTCCTCTTTAAGTTCATTCCGGTCTTTCTGCGCATGCTCGTTTCCTTGCCCTTCTGGCGCCATGACGTATATAGCGCGTATATAGTTGCACTCACTGGTTTCCATTCGCCACAGCACGGTCTTCTACCTCCCTTCTTCGACCTTCTACCTCCCTTCTCCTCCTCAACAGATGAAGCATTAGCAGAACAAGGTTGTTGTCGTACTGCTGCTTCAAGAATATAAGCAAAACAAGCCCGAAAAAGGCACTAAGAACGGCGTCGTCAAGCATCTTGTTATCCGGAGTGAGGACTACAGTGTTTTCTTCCGGTAAACGTAAACACGTAACATCCGCCCCGCCCCCTATCCAATCAGAAACCTTCCCTGCCCCAAACCTTGTGCAGACCTGAATAAAGGCGATTAAACTGATCTCCCATGTAAACCCTCATTCGGAATGAATATTTCCCATGTAAACTACCTGGAAAGACTTAAATTCCGAATGATTTCATTCAGATTTATTTCATTCCGAATGAGAAGCCATCATGTAACCGTAGCCATTCTGTCAGTCAGTCATTCTGTCTGTCCCACGTTTTTCTACTCACTGACATGGTCAATCTATGTGAAACTGCACATAGGCATTGAGGACTGGCATAGGTAGAAGGTGACAAAGCTACCAATGGCTATGGACTAGTATTATACACTGACAGTTTTGTTTTTACATTAACATGTCCCTGCAGTGCGGTTATGAAGCTCCGCACTTTCAGATGAACTTATTGTTCCTGTTTGATGTATTCTATGTTCCACATCTGGAGACGTGCAGTATCTTCTGTGGACCAAAACGTGGTTTCGTCTGTTTTTTTCAAGCGTCCCAGGTCAACAGCATGAGATCCAGAGGGTTTAATACAACTGCAAAGAGCAGAGTGAACCTGGAGCATTTGTGTTCACAGGTCACAGGTTCAGCGAACCGCACCACGGACTTGAAGCAAACCAAACTCAGACTATGTCCCGAGGTGGTCTGAGTTCAGTTCACCCCTCTGAGTCTGTTTAGAGTGCTGAAAAGGACCAAGTGTGAAAACACCCTAAAACTACTGAGGTCTGGGTCCTGGTCCAGGTCTTTACCTTAGCTGCGGAGGCTCTGCTGGGTCCGTGGAGCTCATCGGGGCTCAGCAGGCTGCAGACGTCCTGTTCCTCCTCGTTGTTGTAGTCATTGAAGCGAACGCAGCAGCGCTGACCTTTGACCCACAGAATGACAGCCGGATAAACCAGACCATCCTCTGAGTACACGGCTCGACAGTGAGAACCAGGTTTCCACTCCTGACACACAGACAGCAGTGGGACACTCAACACAGGATTTACTCACTGTCGCTGATTCATAAGTTCGAAGAAACGATTTTAAATTTACCTTAAAATGAGCCAATTACCAGGAAAAGTTATTAGTACCTTCAGATGACTTCATATTTCAGTTAAGGCACAGATTTGTTTTTGTTATCTGAAGGTTCTGTCCGTAACATTTAGAAAATCTTCATTATCAGTGACGACTCTGTCCCAAATACACACCAGCTGACTTCAGTGACTGACGCAGATAAAGCCCAGTTAGGTGTATTTCCACTGTCCACTGTGCTCTGTTATCATACATCCAGTTTTTTCCTTCGTTTGAGGTTTGACTGTTACTCTTCTTCTGCAGCACCACCTGACTGGAGAATTAGCGCCACCTACTGCTCTTCTTGATGAATCAGCTCCCAATGTTCTCAGAACAGAAGTGGATGAAAAGGTTCATAAATTCCTGTTTTCTTTTGCAGAATTTCTAAAAACTCACTGAAAATGTTACATTTGGATGGAAACCAAATTAATGCAGCATGATCAGGGAAAAACAGGGCGTGTCCTCTGGACGTGTCAATCATGAGTTTACTGCATCCCTTTGATATATAACGTGTCAGAGAGGCAGGACATGAAGCTCACCAAGGTCAGTGCAGGCTGAATTAATGAATGGATAAGCAATCAATCTAATATGTAGAGTTTTAATGTTTTGATGTTTTCATGGTAATAAAAACATCGTCTCTTTCACCTTGACTGAAAAATGTAACCCTTTTAATGTATAAATTAATAGTTTGCTTTCATACTAACTGGTCAATTTCAGATGTTTTAATCCCTGTAAAATAAAATGGACCAAAGAGTAAAGAAGTCCCTGAATATTTTTTATCCTTGATTGAAAAATGAAAACCCTCTGAAAGTTCTAAAGTCATAAATAACTTTCATACCATCTGGTGAATTTTAAGTCTTTTTTAAATATTTATATCAAAGTATTTTATTTTAGAAGCACAGTTGCCTGATTCAATACTGAATTTAAATACAATCACGTATATTTATTGAGCGATTATAGATATTCAGTCTCGACTTGGGAACATATCTGTGGCAAAGTATTCTCAACTCATAACTCTCTTAGGAGATTTTTTCCCACCAGAGCTTTTGCCTGTACCCTATGACCTTCTTCTTCTTCTTACCTTTAATCACATGACTTCATGACAAGCTGTGATATTTTCATGAGTTTGAGGCTTTTAAAGTGGAAAAACTTGAACAGTAGCAGCTGTGAGTTTATAGGACCATCATGTTTTAAAGGTGAACATTCAGTAAAGCCTTTTAGGGTATTTGTTAAATTGTTACCTGAGAGTTTTGTCTCTGTGTTTGCACAACAGCTTCTGGACCTTTGAGCGCGCTCAGATCCATGTCCTGCTGGTTGCCGTAGCCACTGAAACGAACTCTGCAGCGCTCTCCGTCCAGAGACACCAGAGTTGCCGGGTACACCCGCCCGTCCTCTAACCACACCGCCCGGCACTTAGCACCCACCACCCACTGGAAAACACAGAGACAACATGTTGTTTACTGCTGAAATCATTGGTCAAACAGCCACATAGTATCTTTAAAATAGTTTAACACTAGCGGCAAGACAAGAACCCTGCAAAACTCTGTTCTTCTTTCCAAAATAGAGTCAGAGTTGTCAAATGAAATGTCCTCGTGTACATTTTAGTCCAGTTTTGCATATTAAAACTGGTTCTATAAGCAAACTGCGACCCATCGTTACCCGTCTGTGCCGTCATTACCTTTGACTCTGCACTGGACGACTCAGCTACAGGTGGAGGGGCAGTCTCTCCATCCTGCTGTCTGTCATTCCCTCTGTCCTGCTGTTTGTCATTCCCTCCATCCTGCTGTCCGCCACTCTGTCCGCCCTGCTGTCTGTCTCTCTGTCCGCCCTGCTGTCTGTCTCTCTGTCCTTCCTGCTGTCTGTCTTCCTGCAGCGGCTTCTCTCTGCTGTCTGTCTCCTCTGAGGCTGCAGATTCTGTCAGTTTAACATCCTGCACACACGAAGAAACACTGACACTCCAGAATCACAAAAATAAAAATATTTCCTCAACGTTCTCAAGTGCAAGGACAAGACCAGCCAGACTTCATTTCAAAAACAGACAAGTCTGTGCTTTCATGCCTGGGTGTGAATTTGTTAGCACCATGTCTCAAACATTATTACAGACTATCATTAAGAATCTTCAACTCGTCATGCAGACAGATTTCAAGCTTTATCTCCTGAACCTAAAAAACACGCTGCAGGTGTTACACCCCCGTCTAGAGGGGCAGGAGTGCAACCAAAAACTGAGAAAGGCTGTTCCCTCCCCGGTCCCCAAACCAGAAGTCTCAATGCTGAACTGCAGTTTAAAGAAAAGATATTTATTACTGAAATACAATAAATCAAATTTACAATAAACTGAAGCAAAATAACTCAGAGTGAACAGAGGCCAAAATAAACAAAATAACAAAGAAATGCTCCGAAACAGAATTGAAAGAACTTTATTCATCCCCAAAGGGAACTTCAGCCTCCGGCAGCTCATAAAAGACAAAACACAACAACCACACTTCCCCTTATCAACAACACAGTGATAGACAGACATAAACATCAAATAAAATAAGTTAATAAGTGCATGAATAGAAATTAAATTAAAATAAAACACAGACTAATAATGGAAATAAAGACACAAACACATTTTATTTTAAATACAGACTGTGTTGTGTTGCTAGATTCCCAAACTGACCTGTTACCAGTTGTTTTAATTTATTTCCCATCATGTAGGTACAGAGCTTTAAATGACCTCGTCTTTTTTTACACTGTGGACATCACCGCCTCTGGATATCAGAATGGTGAGCTCCAAGACCTATCTTTTTAATCTGTCTTTTTAATGTGGCGTAACATCACAGTCTTTATTTTCAAGTTTTGAATGTTGGTTTTTACTGGAGAGGCACAATACCCAATATGCTGATCTATAACAACTCATTGGCCAATAACCGTAAATATATTAATTTTTTTCCCGCCTAATTTCAGTGATCATCATCAAGTCTCTTCTGTAGTGACTTAACATCATATTATACATGTCTACTCTGATGGTGACATGAAACACTGTTCAGTGTCTGTGATATTCATTCACTGTGCAAATTAAGAAAAAGCTTGTTGGTTGTTTCTGAGAGTTGATTTAAAAGCTGATGACGTGCTGACATTATTGTGCATCTCAACTCTTTACCTTATTTTATCCCTCCTGTTTATTTTTATTCTATTATATTTATTTTCCGTCTTTTTATTGTGTGGAATTTTATTTTTTTATCATATTTGGGATAGTTTGTTCTGTTTTGGTTGGTCTGCTTTTTAAATATTTTATTCTCTTATTGTTGTAATTTTTTTTTGGTCTTGCAAAACTTATTGTTCAGCTGTTTGTGTTCTCTTTTAAACTGTGTCAGTGTGATTGGTGTGAAGCACTCTGAGCTGCATGTTTGTTTGAGAGATGCTGTATAAATAAAGTTCAATTGAGCTGAGTTGATGTCAAGAGTGATTATATATAAGAATACAGTCTTTACGTTACCAGCATTTTGAAAGTAGTCTCAATAACTCAGGGTAAAGCGCTGACATGCACCACTTGTAATTAAGATTACAATTTAAATTATACCAAGCAGTTTTTTACATTGACAGACACATTTTACTTTTATCAATACGACTTTAATTTATCTTGTCACATATTGCTGATTTTTAACAAGTAGTAAAACTGCAGGAAGCCTCAACAGTTTGGTGTCTGCTCAGACTCGCCTGCAGACTCTTGATATCGTAGCTCTCAGTGTCACCAGACCGTGACTATCTGTAATATCTGAAGCAAAACTATGAAAATATAAAATGTGACACTGACCTGTGAAATGTCCAGAGTCTTTTCCAAAGCTTCTGTGAGGGAAGTTTCGTCTTTACCGGCCGCTGTGACGGACTCCTCCTGCGGAACAAAGATTTTACAGTTAGCAAGAAGCTAAACTTCAGCTAGCACACGAGCTAAACGAGACAAACAGCCCGTTGAGTCTTTTAACATCCGTGACTGAGTCTGGTTAATTGACTGATAGCCGTTAAACTGGTGGCTAGCTAGATGAAACAAATTAGCCGGTCGGAAATAAGACTGCTAACCGAACAGCTAGCTAACGTTAGCTCACATTAGCTGCTCCGTTAGCGGCGGTATTTCCGTTATTTTTAGTGACTGAACATAAATATTAAATTAATAAAAACTGTACCGACTCCGTAGCTCCGCCGAGAAAACTGTTTTCCGTCAGTTCAGTCATGGCTGTCGTCACTTAAAGGGAAAATCATTTCACGTAAAAATTAAGATTTAACCGCGACAAACACAACACCTGCGTCAAGTTCACCGGATGTGAGGAGAGAGCATCCGGTCACACATTTCAAAATAAATGCCTTCCGGAAAGACAAGTTTTTCTTTCTTTCTGTCTCTTTCTTTCTTTCTTTCTTTCTTTTTCTTTCTTAATCATTATCATTGATCGTTTAAAATATTACAGAACATTGCACAGAGAAATATTAAATTTGAACACATAAAGAACATCGTAATAACTCACCATATTGATCCATGAAACAACATCACACATGATTTGTTTTGGAGTTCCAAGGTTCTGTGCTCGGACCAATCCTATTTACTCTATATATGCTTCCTTTAGGTAACATCATTAGAAATCACTCTATAAATTTTCATTGTTATGCGGATGATACACAGTTGTATTTATCGATGAAGCCAGAAGAAAGTAATCAATTAACTAAACTCCATAACTGCCTTAAAGACATAAAAACTTGGATGAGCACCAATTTCCTGATGTTAAATTCAGACAAAACTGAAGTTATTGTTCTTGGCCCCAAACAACTCAGAGACTCTTTATCTGATGACATAGTTTCTCTAGATGGCATTGCTCTGGCCTCTAGCACTACCGTAAGAAACCTCGGAGTAATATTTGATCAAGATTTGTCTTTTAATTCTCATTTAAAACAAACCTCACGGACTGCATTTTTTCATCTGCGTAATATTGCGAAAATTAGGCCTATCCTGACCCGAAAAGATGCAGAAAAATTGGTCCACGCTTTTGTTACCTCTAGGCTGGATTACTGTAACTCTCTATTATCAGGTAGCTCTAGTAAGTCCTTAAAAACTCTCCAGCTAATTCAGAATGCAGCAGCACGTGTACTAACAGGAACTAAGAAACGAGATCATATTTCTCCTGTTTTAGCTTCTCTGCACTGGCTCCCTGTAAAATCCAGAATTGAATTTAAAATCCTACTGTTAACTTATAAAGCTCTAAATGGTCAAGCTCCGTCATATCTTAGAGAGCTCATAGTGCCATATTATCCCACCAGAACACTGCGCTCTGAGAACGCAGGGTTACTCGTGGTCCCTAAAGTCTCCAAAAGTAGATCAGGAGCCAGAGCCTTCAGCTATCAGGCTCCTCTCCTGTGGAATCATCTTCCTGTTACGGTCCGGGAGGCAGACACCGTCTCCACATTTAAGACTAGACTTAAGACTTTCCTCTTTGATAAAGCTTATAGTTAGGGCTGGCTCAGGCTTGCCCTGTACCAGCCCCTAGTTAGGCTGACTTAGGCCTAGTCTGCCGGAGGACCCCCCTATAATACACCGGGCACCTTCTCTCCTTCTCTCTTGTATTCTATTACTGCATCTTGCTAACTCGGCCATTCTGGATGTCACTAACTCGGCTTCTTCTCCGGAGCCTTTGTGCTCCACTGTCTCTCAGATTAACTCATATCACAGCGGTGCCTGGACAGCGTGACGTGTGTGGTTGTGCTGCTGCCGTGGTCCTGCCAGATGCCTCCTGCTGCTGCTGCCATCATTAGTCATTAGTCATACTTCTACTGTTATTATACACATATGACTATTGTCACACATGTATACTGCCAGATATTAATACATACTTTCAACATATTGTACCACAGTAGCCAGAACTATAACTATAATATTATTACTTTCAATAATGTTGTTGTAAGCTACTGTCATTACCTGCATATCTCTCTCTCTCTCTGTCTCTCTCTCTCTGTCTCTCTCTCTCTGTCTCTCTCTCTCTCTCTCTCTCTGTCTCTCTCTCTCTCTCTCTGTCTCATTGTGTCATACGGATTACTGTTAATTTATTATGCTGATCTGTTCTGTACGACATCTATTGCACGTCTGTCCGTCCTGGAAGAGGGATCCCTCCTCAGTTGCTCTTCCTGAGGTTTCTACTGTTTTTTTTCCCCGTTAAAGGGTTTTTTTGGGGAGTTTTTCCTGATCAGCTGTGAGGGTCATAAGGACAGAGGGATGTCGTATGCTGTAAAGCCCTGTGAGGCAAATTGTGATTTGTGATATTGGGCTTTATAAATAAAATTGATTGATTGACATGACAAAAAAGAAAACAAACAAACAAACAATATACAAAATACCAAACTGTTGAGAGAAGTACAATTAAACATATCTTATACAACTAATTTAATTTATTACAGAATACTTTTCTGGTAATTTAGGAGGTCTTCATCGCAGTCTTTTTTGTTGTTATTGTTTTTGTACGTTTTTAGTAAAATTAGATTATTTCATTTCTTTTTCTTTTAATTTAAATTCTTTATCATATTTCAAATGTGTCAATATATTGTACAGAGAAATACATACTTCCATTGATCGCATTAAAAATATAATCTATATTCATATTCATTCATGAAACAACAATATCAAACGTGACAAAATAAAACAATATAAAGTAAAAACCAATATAGACAACACGGGAAATACACTCAAACATATACTGTACAACTTATTTATTTTGTTAAAAAAGACTTTATTATTTGAGAGGTCTTAATAGTTTCCTTGGTCAAAGTTATCTTTTTTCTGGGAAGATAAGTAGAAAAAATAATTGTTAAAAAAGTCTTACAATAACAAATGTAAGGGTTTAAAAAGCAATGTTTTTTTTATTTTATATATGAAACAGTTGTATACTGACTTTATGTCATTCACAAAACTTTAACATGTATCTATTGATCTGCCCCCTCGTTCTTCACCCTTCACTAACCCTTACTCTGGTATCTTTATTCATAATCAACGTTTTCAGATGTTTCTGGTTCAAATGTATTTTGTTTTAGTTTGTGGATTCTGAAATTCAACTCCTCTTCAAATGAAGAAGTTTGACATTAAAGCTGCAGCATGAAGACACTCCAGGACTGAATTTTATACTTGAAACTTCAATTCTTAAACCACACAGCTCTTAAACTTCATTTTAACCCTTTAAAAAGTCTCTTGAACATCAGTATTACACCTTCAAAGCCCTACTAAGGTAAATGTATGCTTCAAAGGACTCAGAAACTTTAAATACCTTAAAACCCTTTAAACATAACTTTAAATCTTTACAGCCTTTGAGGTCCATCACATTTTAATAGTGCACATTAAAGACACATATTTTATTGTTATACTTTATAAACCTCTTGAATTTAAACTTTATAGCTTCAAAGTCCTTCAGACTTTAACTCACCACCTTATTCCTGACAGACCGTCTTGTTCAGTTGTTCATTGTTATATGTATATTATATATATTTGCCTTTTATTAACACAATTAGCTACCTGCAGAGTGCCAAATAAATATCAAGTATATGAAGCAGTCCTGATATAAATATGACACAACCTCAAAGAAAAAGGTTGAATCTGCTCAGAAAATCATAATAAACCGAGGCTGTAGTTTGGGGTGGTGGTTTTCTGATGGTTTGTATTTATCTATTTGTTTATTTTAATAATAATCTAATTTACAAATTCCTGTCTTTTACTCTCACTTTGGGTTTAGATGGATGACAATATTCTAGATAATTTTCAGATCTTTTCATCACACTGGTCACAATACTGCTAATAACTCAATTAATTTAAAATTAATTAATCTAAAATATTAGATTTATTTCTGCACTCTGGCGCCATCCAGCGGCCCCATCAGGACTCACACAGTGTCAGCTCAGAGTAAAGTGTCTCTGTTTGTGCTCTGTACTTACTGCTGCAGGCTGTAAAGGAATATTCCACCTCTTATTCTCTGATGCTCGGACAGTATATTAACATCACATATACTTTACATAATATTCACATAATAGATGTGTCTTTAAATCCTACAGGAAGCTTCTGGCTCCACTTCCTGTGGTGTGATTTATCAACCTGCCGACACTGGAAACGTGTCATCATGGCGTCAGTCAGGTCGTCATGTCGTCATGTCAACATGTCAACAAATGTTTATGTCCCCTTGTTTTGTGTCACTGAGCGTGTTTCACCTCTGAGGATGAAAAAAGTTTTATTTTAGACTTCCTGTTCAGTGAGGACTGATGAGAAATATTCAAATGTTCTTCTGACTGAAAGCTCCTTAAAAAATATAAATTAAAAGTTATTTATTTCTTAAAGCTCCAGTGTGTCAGATTCAGTGGCGTCTGTCAGTGAGGATTACAGATTACAGATTACAGATTACAACCATCTGAAACTTCTCCTGGTCAGAATTCCTTCAGTGTTGATTGTTGAGGAGCTGAATGATCCTGATTGACACCAGGAAACACTCTGAAGGAACAGGTTCAGGTTATAATCCAGTGTTTGTCTGTGAGCCCAGCACCTGCTAATCTGTGCTCACCTTTTTTCTCTTATAAGTTAAGACTGCTTGGCCAGTTGCACAAAACACTTTAAGTTCAGATTTCCCTTAAAATCCTTGTTCAGGTTTCCTCAAAATAAAATTGGTTGCACAAAACACCCTTAAGTCTTCTCCTAAAATGTCTTGTCTTGGTCTGATAATTAAGGAATCCCTCGACCGCTGCACAAAAGCCCTTAGTAACCAAAGCAAGGTTAAAAAAACCCTTAAGGTCCCTCTGACTAATATGGTTTTCTTGGCTTCTTTTCTTCTGACAGTTTTTCACCATCTAACTATAAACCAAGATAACAAGCGTCACAGCATGAGCAAACAAACAATCTCCATGGAAACTGTTACGCTGTAAAAGTCTTTTAACGCAAGAAATGAGTTAATGTTTTTCCTTATCTACAGAAACCTTTTAGGGGTGTAAGGCCTTAAGCTAAGGAGAAATTCAGCCTTAAGTGTCATACTTAAGGAGAAGACTTGCAAAACTTTTTTGTGCAGCTGGTCCCAGATGTTCAGAAGGTTGTTTTTTTTTACCAGGAGCTGAATTATCCACAGACGTCTCTTCCTCTCTGACACAAACAGACCAGCTGACTGACACCAGGAAACTCTGACTAAAACAGTTTCATGTTGGAAACCAGTGTTTTTGTGACGCTGCTCTTCACAGAGGGGCGACGGAGCTGCAGATTTTACAGCCACAGAAAGTTAAATTCTCTCTGCAGACATTTCCTGATGAGTTTAATAAAAGCTGACAGCTGTTAAGTGTGATGATGTGAACCAACACCAACACATCTGTCTCGGCGAGTTTGTTTGTTTAGATGAAAATCAGGAAAAGAACATAAAATAAATGAGTTTAACTGAATCTGACGTGAATGTGACACAAGCAGCAGCTGGCTTTGAGTCTTTCCTGAGTGAAACTCTGCAGGAAGTCCAGTGAAGAAACTTAACTTAATAAACAGTTAATGAACTAATCAGGAGGAAGCTGCTCACCATGTGAAGCTGATGTGAACATTCAGCGGTAACTGTGTATTCTGAGAAACGACTCAACAACGAGCTCCAGACTCAGGAGGAGAGATGAGTGATTGAAGGATGTGTGAGATGGAAATGAAGCTGCAGGAACAACTACAGACTGAAGAGGAGGAGTGTTGACCAGCAGGAGGGCTCACACACACACACACACACACACACACACACACACACACACTAACATCAGATGTGTGTATTGTATAATTAAGGGTTAATTAATCTGTTTGTGGATTCTGAAGTTAAGATAAACTTTATTGATCCATAGAGGGGAAATTCAAGTATCACAGCAGCACAAGACAAAAAGACATTAAATAGAATAAGATAATAATGATCGATGTATATAAAAGATAAAATGAAAATAAAATAACTACATCAAGATGAATAAAGTGACTAAAAACAAAGTGTGGAATAAAATAAAGTGTCAAGTGTCATGTTGATCAGATGCAAAATAAGTCCGTTCAGAGCAGGATGTAGTTCACATCGGTCAGAAACTTCTTCACCTTAAACCTGCAGAGATTCCATAAACCCCTTAAGCGTCCCTTAACATTCAGGTTTATAGGCTATCTAAAGAGACACTTCATGTGTTAAAGGAAAGTCTAAGGGCCTTGCGGGGAATAAAATTCCAGTTCAAGTTTTTTTGTTTTGTTTACATTTAGATTTAAGGTGTTTTATAATATGAAATTAAAGTTAAGGGACCTTAAAGGTTTTCAAGATTTAAAGTGAGACTTTAAGGGTTTTAAAGTATACATTAGTTTAAGTTTAGGAGTTTATTTCAAGTATAAAATGAACTCTGGGTGTTTTAAGGGTTCATTTGTGAGAGACTTTTTAAGTGTTAGTTGAGTGTCTGGTGAATTTTCCATCTGTGGGTTTAATGTCGATGACGTCTTCATTTCTAATTTGACTCAGTCAGTGAATCAGTCACATGACCAGAGGCCATTTAAGGGTCTTTTACATTAAGGTCACATAATTAACCCTTTAAATCTGCACTAAGATGTTAAAGATCCTTAAATGACTCTGTGAATAACCTCATCAAACTAAGACACATAAAGGTTCATCAGAGAAACGAACATTTAAGGGGAAAATGAAGGTGTTGTTCCAGTGGCTGATTATTGATGAGGTATCAGTAGTTAATCAGGATCAAACTGCAGACTGATGAGGCTCGTTAGCAGCCAATCACAGTGCTCAGTAATGAAAACACTCATCACATGACCTCGCGCAGCTCTGATGAAGTCAGCCAGTCGACCTCGACCTTCATCCTGCTGAGCTCTGAATGTGAAACTACTGATCACATAATAAAGTGTTGATGGCGTCATTGATCAGCTGATCACTTATTAATGTAACAGTATCAGCAGAGGAAGTTTCTGGATCATCACAGGTCAACGCACAGGAAATAATCAGCTGATAGAAACTGGTAAAAGCAAAATCTGCGGAATAAAAGCTTTGAAATGACCCAGAAACAGTTAAGTGTAAAATAATGACAAAGAAAAGCATAAGGTCGTTACGACGGGCCCAGTGCACGCTGCCGTGCACGTATCGCCTTGTCACATGACCAGAGACACTGGATAACATGGACATACATGTTGCTCAGCGATCATCACTGCTTATCTGTGTTTGACAAAAAAAGACCAAAGAAAATATGGAATGATTGATTATTATCTGTTACACAATGATCACATCCTTCTGCTGAAGATGTTCTGTTTTACAAAAAAAGAAAAAATAAACAAGACAGACGGTTTTGACTTGTTTAAAGTTGAACACAGCAAATGTTTAGAATTTAATGAGAGGTCTTATTTTCACTCATAAGGGCCCGTTCTCCACGCGACACATTGTTGGAGGGCCCACTCTCTCAATGGGCCCCCCGCCCTCAGGGGCCCCAGTGCACTGAGTCTGTATCTACGCCCCTGAATAGAGTTTAAATATTTTAATTTAATCAAGTTTAAAGCTTTAAAGCCATTAAATAAAAGTGTGCAATGTTTTCAGGTGTAAAAATAATAATAATTAAACTTAAATTTAAGGGGCTTTAAGGTGTCAAATAAAGTTTTAATGTATTTCAGTGTATAAAGTTTAAGATTTTTTTGAAAGAGGAATGATCTGTTTAAAAGTAAAGTTTCAAAAGAGTTCAAGTGATTAAATTAAATTAAATTAAATTAAATGAACCTTTGGAAATGAGAGTTTCAGGAGATACATGTTTAAGGTCTCGTGTCTTTAAGGATTCAGTTGTGGTGAGAAACTCATCATTAGTCATTAGTGTCTTTAACAAAGTGTTGATGGGTCGATTGATAAGTGATCAGCGGATCATCAGTCATTGATTTTACTGATGTAAACAAAATAAAGTTCAATGAGCTGATTGACAGACGATAATCAGACAGAAAATATTCAGCTGGTGAAATTAGCTCTGATAAAAACTAAAATATCAAAACAAGATTTTTTTTTTTTTAAATAATCGTGTCGGCCCTTAAATGTTAAAGGTGATGAGTTCAGGGCCTGATAGCTGAAATGACTGAGGGTAAAAGTTAAAACTAAAGAACTTTAATTTAAAGTTTAAGAGGATTTAAAGGTTTGAATTTAATTTAAATGGACTTTTAAGAAAAACTTTGTCAAATTTTTTTTAGTGTAAAATTGAATTTAAGGGTGTTTTAAGATATAAAATTAAGATTTAAGGGAACCTGCACGTACAAAAAATAAAGTTGAAGAGACTTTTAAGCTTTAATCATAAAGTCCTTTAAACTTTAATCTTATGCCTTGAAAAACTCCTTAAAGTTGAGCCTGAAGAGTCTCTTAAAGTAAAGACAAGTGCTCTGCAGAGACACTTAAGGCTTCTTTATAATTTTGATATTAAACAGTGTGAACCTCTGAATAAACCATTAAACTAAGTGACACCGTCCTGAAATGTTCAGATTAAAAACTAAGTGCTTTCTTAAGGTGGTTTTCAGGAGGATTTACTTTTAAGTGCAGATGTTTGAGGTAAAACAGGTGAAAACATGACATTAAACTTTAATAAGTAAATTAATGTCTAAGTGTTTCAACAGTGAAGCAGCATGAAAGTGTTTGAAGCAGATGAGACCAGCAGGTGGCAGCACAGGATCAGAGGAAAATATTTATCTTGACTGAGCTCAACTTCCTCCTCCTGTTTGTTATTTGGACTTAAACTTGATTTGATTTTTCATGACGTCATTATAAATAAGTCTAAAATAAACTGATTGAAGCCAAAGTTCACTTCATGGTTTAAGAGATAATAAACCAGGCAGAAAAATAATCCCGGGAAGTCTTCGAAGAGCCCCTTAAAGTCTCCAAGAAAAACACTAAAAATCCTTTAAACTCTTCTCAGAAAACTCAGCATATAAAACACTTAAAGACAAAAACCTCTTAAACCCGAAGCCTGTTTCCTTCATTTACACCTTAAAACGTCTGTTTTATACCTTAAATGTCCCTTTAACTTTACCAATGTTTTAATATCAAGGACGGAAGAAGAACCTTAAACTTTATTTTATGCATTAGAAAGACAAAACTTTGATTTAGGCTCTTGCAGTTTTCATATTAAGATAAGGGTAAAGTATGTATGTACTTCCTAACTTTAAGGGATTGAATAAGCAGTGAACTCTTGCAAAGATGATGACAATATGATTCATATTCTTTAAACATGCCTCTTATTTACTTATCTTTGTTTAACCAGGGAGTCTCACTGAGACTGAAGTTCACTTTAAGAGAGACCTGTCCAATCAGAACACGTTAAAATGCAGCAAATAAAACATACAACACAAAAATCCTCAATGACACAACAACACAGAGGCCTCTCTGTCTCTGTCACCACGGTCTCAGTGATGCTCTTAAAGTCATCAGTGGATATAAGTGTTTCTGGTTTCAGGTCTTTCTGCAGATTGATCCAGGTCCATGTGCAGAGGAAGTTTCTCTTATCATCCTTAAAAGCACAAATCTGAAACTAAACTGTGTCATCTGCACGTTTGTCTCTGGATTATCTGATTATTATGTTTGTGTTTGATGTGTGGAAACTGCTCAGAGTCCCCTTAGAGGGTCCATCAGTCTCCTCTGGAGCTCAGAAACTGAAACTGTCTTTAAAAACCTGCAGAACTCCTTCATGTGTTAGTGACGCACTCAAAAGCCCCTTAATGGACCCTGAAACCTCCCTAAAGACCCTCAGGTCCCTCATAACAACAGCCCCCCTCAGGACTCCCCCTCTGCATGTGCCCCAGTTCGGGGAACCGGTTTCACTGTGTCCAGGCGTGTTCCAACATGTCCTGCTGGTTTCACTGCTGCAGTGACACCGCGAGGCCGCTGGGGGCGCCACAGACCTGCTCTCAGTCTGCAGACAGTCCTGCAGGGTGGGGGGTGGGGGGGGGGCATGCATCCTGCTGCAGACAGACTGAGTGCATTTAATAAAAGTATAAATCTATGAACTTGACGTTGAGGATTGTTTTGTTACCGGTAAACAGCTCCGGTCCTGACCCGGGATATCTTTACCCGGGTCAGGACCGGAGCTGTTTACCGGTAACAAAACAATCCTCAACGTCACGTTCATGGAGCTGCTGCAGAGCCTCAGAGCTTCACAGAAATCAAACTTGATGTGTGAAACAAAAGAGAAACCAAAGTGTCATCTGAGGGTCTCGTGAGTGTCGCCTCGTGCTTTTTCTTTTATTTTTAACCGTGCTGGTGCTCAGCCTGCAGCCTCCCTTACACAATGCACCGCGCGCTCTGCTGCAGGGCTCGTGCTCTGACACGGGGCCGGTCACCTGCTGCAGCTTCTGCATCACCCACATTTAGTAAAAGCTGAATTTATGCTGTGCGGGTCTGTGAGCGGGTCTGTGAGCGGGTGCAGGGCCGGGCGGAGCTGCCCTCCATCCGGCTGTGTCTCGGGAGGATTCCGGAGCTCTCCCCGTGCAGCAGGAGCAGATCCTGGGAAGGAGAGTGTGGACATTCCTCCACATAGGAAGAAGCCTCCCAGTAAACAAACTGAGAGAGTGAGGAGAAAGAGGAGGAGGAGGAGGGGGGGGGGGGGGGGGGGGGGGGGGAGCGGGGGATTCTCCGAAACCACCCACGTGGGATCTCCGGCGTCTGCTGCGCGCTCAGCCAATGGGCGCAGAGTCCGGGGGATCTATTGACAGCAGCGGACCAATCAGGTGAGGAGCCGCCGGGCGGGGTGACGCCCACCGCAGAGAGCGCGTATAAAGAGGGAGAGTTTCTGCTTTCGGAGTCAGAGAGCTTCTTCCTCACTCACACGGACCCTCAGCTGAACCTTACCGGACCGGATCTTTGTACCGAGCTGGATTACCGCTTCTTGTTGTTTGGACTTATCCCGGGACTCAGCAGCCTCTCCGCGCGCTGTGGATATTTCTCATTATCCTGGAGTTTGTGGATTATTTGACTGACTTCAACATGACTCTGGAGGAGGTCGTCGGCTCCAACAGCACCGAGAAAAAGTAAGTTACTGATGCTTGTTAGCGACGCGTCATGACGCAGCGACACGCGGCAGCGCGCAGTCACATTCAGACCAGATCATATTAAACATGATGTCCTCTGAGTGTGTCCACATGCTGTGTGCAGCGTGTGGACACACTGTGCGGGTTTCGGTCACGTCTCTAACTGTGTGTGTGTGTGTGTGTGTGTGTGTGTGTGTGTGTGCAGGATGGAGACGGTGAGTCAGGCTCTGGAGGAGCTGCTGGTCGCGGCTCAGAAGCAGGACTGTCTCACGGTGGGAGTCTACGAGTCCGCCAAACTCATGAATGTGTAAGTTTGATTTTCCGCAGCTCATCACAGATAATGAGAGTCATAGATGATGTGACGTGTTGACGTTAACCGGGTCTCCCCCCTCCCCCCCCCCTGCAGAGACCCGGACAGTGTGGTCCTGTGCGTCCTCGCCACTGATGAGGAGGATGAAGATGACATCGCGCTGCAGATCCACTTCACGCTGCTGCAGGCTTTCTGCTGCGACAACGACATCAACATCCTGCGGGTGTCCGGCATGAGGCGGCTGGCTCAGCTGCTGGAGGAGGACACCGAGGACAGCAACGGCAACGAGCCCCGGGACCTGCACTGCATCCTGGTCACTGTAAGTCCGCCTCCCTCCTTCCCCGCGCTGCTCATGATCTACACATGCACAATAAACATAAACACAGATTAATACGTAATGATGTTTGTGTAACCGGAAGTCTAACGGTGTGTGTGTCCCCGCTGTGTTGCAGAACCCCCCGGTGCAGCCGCTGCAGTCCCCGGCCCTGCAGAACATCAGCAGCTTCTGTGAGGAGAGCCGCTGCAGGAACCAGTGGGTCCCCTGTCTGGAGATGCAGGACCGCTGAACCGAACTGGGCCGAACCGAACCGAGTCAGACCGCTGTGGAGCGGTGAGAAAGAGTCCAAACAGCCGACCTTGTGCTGAAGAGGAATAACGGCGTTTGAGTGACAGAGGGGCCGGACCGGACCGGACCGGACCGGACCGACCCGGGGCTTTACTGCTGCCTCTGGGGCGCGTGGGATGTAGGTACCGGGACCGGGCGGGTTGCGAAGGCCGGACCGGGCCTCCCATCAGAGGATGGGGGGGCTGTGCAGGTGGACTCAGGTCCTGGACCTGCTGAAAGGGGGGAGAGTCACGTGACTGCTGGATGTCACATGATTGAACCATGAATGGATGAACTGAGGATGAACTGAGGAGCTCGTGCACGTGGAGCTCCGAGCTACAGGTGTTCTGCTCACCTGTCCGCCCACACATGAACTGAGGACATGTGACTTCATGTTTTATTATATTTCCTGTTATTAATGACGCAGTCGGAGTCACACTGACGTCAGAGCTGCTTATTTAAAGGAACAGAGTCTAATATATGAGTGAATCCACCTGTTTATTGAACCTGATGAATAAATTATTGTTGAAGGAGAAATGATTGATTTCTGAGTGGTTCATCCAGGAGGAGTGTGTGTGTGTGTGTGTGTGTGTGTGTGTGTGTGTGTGTGTGTGTGTGAGTCATCCTCACAGCGATGACTACAACTGAGTCACCACATTTCAAAAGACCTAAGATGAAAACATTCAGCAGTGTAGGAGTGTTGTTGCAGAAAATATCCTCACTGATGTTAAACTGTACTTAAATGCAACATCTAAGAAAACTGGGGGACATGCACTATATGGCCAAAAGTATGTGGACAGCCTCCACATGCTGGATACTCTAAATATATCCATCAAATCAAACAGTCTGAGGTTGAAGATAACCTTGATGTGATACATGTGGCTGTATTTTAGGGGGGCGATGTTAGTGTTCGACTCACTGCTTCATGGTGGCACAAGCCTCGTTTCCACAGAGCAGTCCAGTTCAGTTCAGTACACTTTTTATCCCATTTCCACAGTGAAAGTTGTGGATGGTAGCAACAGAAGCGTTCCTTAGCGTCCCCATGTTTGGTCCCCCCTCTGTTGGGGTACCTAGCACACAGATCTGGTACTAAAAGGTGGAGCTAGAAACCCTGCAGTCTGATTGGTCAGTAGAGGACGCTCACTCTGGTTTTATGTAACCTCTGTTCATACATCAGTAAACTACAACTATAAAATGAAAGAGAAAAAAATAACTTCATTCACTGGGCCGACTGCCGGCAACTTTTAAGGTGGAACGTTAACTCTGCTACACACACCAGCACACTACGTTGTTACTAAATAACTCAGCTGACTTTTGATGTCACATTGTAAAATGAAGAGCAGGGTCTGGAGTTTCACTATTTACACTGAGGTAGTCACCAGTGGCGTCTCAAACAGCAAACGGTTTCTGACGCCCAGATCCACTGACGAAGCAGCGGTAGTACGGAATGAAAACAGGCTGAAATATGGCGTGTTTGATCCCATACTTTCTTCTCGCTGTGGCAAGTTGTATATAAAAAAACCATCAGAAGTATGTGGACACCTCTTTCTGTTTTGTTATGGGTCTGTCTTTCTTG
This sequence comes from Epinephelus lanceolatus, assembly GCF_041903045.1. NCBI lineage: Eukaryota > Metazoa > Chordata > Actinopteri > Perciformes > Serranidae > Epinephelus > Epinephelus lanceolatus. The sequence goes on from NC_135739.1 coordinate 1,239,202, forward strand.
TTTGATCCTTAAAGTTCCAATCAAGGAAAGTCTTACTTTTGTAGCGTATGATTGTTTTTTAGAGGTTCTCACACTTGGCGTACCACAGGGCTCTGTCCTCGGTCCTTTACCATTTTCTCTCTACCTGCTGCTCTATGTTAAATATTTCAAATCAGTTCACATTTTCATGCAGCTGATTCTCTTTAGCTTTAAATCATTTCATGCAATTGTGCAGAGTAGAAACTGAGAGACCTGCTCGATATGAAAGGAGTCCTGAGATAGCCAAATAAATAAAACCTGAATTGACTTGAAATCTTGTGAGCTCAGTGAAACTCACAGTTTGTAGCGACTTCTGTCAATGAAAAAGGCGGTTAACAGGCTGAGCAGGCTCGTAACATGCTGAAGATGCGTTTTATGGTATTTATTAACCAAAAATGTACAACTGTGATAATTAAGGCAAAACAAGATGAAATGAAATATTATGTTACGTGATATTACCGTCAACAGAAAATATCGGTGCCAATAATTCAGCCTCTTTGTCTCAGAGCCGCCACACCAGTGAACGAACAGGTAAAATAATGTGAAACCACATCGCTGTGCCAATTACAACTACCAGAAGTGAAAGTGACAATAATAATAACAACAGAGGTCAAACACACATTCTGGCTCCTACACGACTCCTCAGATAATCAGATTTTTCCTTTATTGTTTCCTGAACTTGTGTAAAATTTCACCTTTAAAATGCTTAAAACTTTCAGGAGCAGTTTTTATAATGTCCTGAAGAGACGACTGGAAACTGAAATGATTTTTAAATGTTGCA